>NC_090266.1:134120666-134725487 GCF_040414725.1 Anabrus simplex | reverse complement strand
GCCCATTGACTAGAAGGAACTGGTACAACAATTCCAGTTTGTATCCATCTTTCTAATTCTTTCGTGACCTGGTCTTGAAGTGCTAGGGGTACTGGACGTGCTTTGAGGAAGCGAGGCTTAGCTCCGGATTTCAGCTGTATGTGAGCTGTATAGTCTTTGGCTGTTCCGAGCTGAGAGTCGAAGACTTCAGGAAACTGCGCTAGGAGAGCGGTAACGTCAGAAGTAGGATGCAATGTAGATACGACGTTAATGTTGTCATGTATCTGGAAACCAAATAAGTTAAATAGATCCATGCCCATAATGTTTGATGCAGTGTAGTTGTTAACTACGAGAAGAGGAATGTCCTTCTGAATTCCTTTATAACTAGCCTGAAGCTTGATTTGACCTTTGATGTCAATTTTCTTCTTGTTAAATGTCACGAGCTGGATGTCAGCTGGAGAGCAGGAAGGTGAACCTAAGTCGTGGTAGGTAGTCAGGTTAATAATAGAGACAGGTGATCCAGTATCTAATTGAAAATCGACAGATCGATCAGAGAATGAGAGAGGAATGATGATTTTGTGAGAATCCTTTGTGGGGAGAATAAGATTGATCTGATCAACTTCCATGTCTTGGCGGGGCTGTATATGCTTCCGGCGTGCTGCAGTAGTCTTAGCAGGGCGGAGCGAACTTTGACAGACAGTCTTAATGTGTCCAAGTTTATTACATCGTTCACAAGTAGCTTTGAAAAAACGACAGTCACGACGTTCATGATGCTTGAAACAACCTCGGCAGGAAGGCAGGAGTTTCGAGGTGCTTTTAGAATTGGGCTTCCGTGTAGCATTACGAGAGGGAACTTGGCGAGAATGCTTGGTGGAGAGCGCCTTATCCGTACGGTTCACTGTAGCAGAGGACTTGCGGGCCTGAGGCGAGACTTGTGCAACTTCGTGTGGAGAAGCTATGGCTGCGGCAGTCTTGGTAGTAAGCTCATAAACCGTAGCAATACGCTGGACGTCTTCTAAAGAAGGGTTACTCTGCTTGACAGCGTCAAAACGTATGTTGTCTTCAGGAGTATGTAAAATTATCATGTCCCGAATGAGAGAATCAGTGTAGGATGAACCACAACCGTCCTTGGAGCAGATGAACTGGCAGGGTTTAGCTAGACCACGCAATTCAGTTATCCATTCAGTATGTGTCTGATGGGGTTGCTTTCTGCACTGAAAAAATTTATAGCGAGCAGCCACTATGTGAGGAGCTTTGGCATAGTGTTCCGTGAGACGGGCCAAGAGCTGCGTGAAGGGTACCTCAGATAAGTGTTCTTCCGGACTTAATTTACGTAGTAAGTCACACGTAGCATTGCCAACCGAACTAAGAAATAGTGCGCGGCGGCGTTGATCATCTGTGACAGAATGGCAGATGAAATGCTGTTGTAAACGGGCTAAATAAACTGACCATTCTTCCTTAGCCGGATCAAAAGCAGAGAACGGAGGAATAGCTGATGGCTGTGTAGAGACAGAAATAGCTTGAATAGCCTGAATTAATGCTGCCTGTTGTTGTTGCATAAACTGTTGTTGTTGCTGCTGTAAGGCTTGGAAGACCGTAGCGAGTTGTTCCGCAGTAGCCATTGCGAGATGCGTGCAAGAAAGAGTAAGGTAAGCTGTGTGTCAGAACTGGTTGGAGTGTCGTTGTTGTTTAGCACGTCGCCGTAGAGTTGACAACTGGGCCTGTTGAATTGTAGCGTCGTGTTTACCTCGTCGTTATAGAGTTGGCGATTGGGGCTGATGACGTGGAGTTTGTCGCGTTTTTTTTTTACCTCGTTGCTATAGAGTTGGCAACTGGGGTCGAAGAAGTGTAGGTTGTTGCGTTTTTTACCTCGTCGCCGTAGAGTTGGCAACTGGGGTCGAAGAATTGTAGGTGGTTGCGTTTTTACCTCGTCGCCATAGAGTTGTGTTGTAACCAAGGTTGAATTTTACATAACACAACTTTTATTGCTTCACTTTATGATATTTACACAAATAACTGAAATTTATTTTGAAGCAAAAAGGAATATTGAATCTTGAGAAAAGTCTGTCTTTATACAATATGTACAGGTTTACAGTCTTTATATACACTTCTATCTTGAAAAGATAGTCTTTGTGAATTGACACGTTGATAGTCGAGAACTATCTGGCACACTAACATAAATGTCTTTGAGAATCCTTGTTTGTTGAAGTGCCTGAATTCCTAAAAAGCAAGTTCAATTGATTGAAGAAATTCCACCTAGCGAAACTAAGGGAGCTTGCATAACTTAGGGAATGAAATGGGCTTGTAAAAGAATTACGGAACATAGGCAGCGGAAACAGGAAAGGGAGCGGTGACCAGAGGTGAAACCTCGTACTGCCAGAAATTCAGTCCACCTGGTCGAAGCACATTTTCAAGAGGAGTAGCCTCCGTGCTCGACGTAGGGTGTATTCTGGAGCTGGACACCAGGCAAGTGGGCAATTGAGCAGGCAGGGAGCTCCTATTTATACTACACTCGATGGTCAGGCACGCGCACTGAGGGCTGCGCGTCGAAGCTAGCAGAATGATACACAGGCGCGCGTACAGCTGGCTGGCGGAGCGAGACGGGAGCGCCGGACATACAACAATTACATATTAAAAAATGTAATTGCTATTTCTCTTAATCAAGTGTGTGCAGAGAATTTAAAACTCTTGCGCGCGTAGTGATTTTACAATCAATTCCGTATTTCTTGCGTGTGTGCTGTACTGTTGCAGCGATGTCATAGTATTTCGAGGAACGTATTACAGAAATCTGATTAATTAGGAGAAAGTATTATCTAATGTGTCTGTTTGCTTGACAACAAAGCAAGTCCTGTGTGTGTCTGTTATTCGAATGTTTTAGGATGAGTGTGTGTTTCGATCATTCTTCTTTTAATATAGTTAAATCGCATTCGTTTACGTTTTGTGGTGTAGACATTACAGAAGAGACGAACAAGGGAAATAAGGAGTGAGGTAGTTTCCCGTTGTTTTTTCTCTTTACATTAGAGTTCAATTGTAGTGATGTAAACATTACAGTAGACAATTAAATGTCTCTACTGTTCAAATCTATAAGCTTTTAAATGTTGCAATCAAACATTCAGTGTTCTAAACACCTGTTGTAAGAGTCGACTAAAAGGGGACCAGGAGAGGCTCTGAACTTAAACGCGTCGGGGGTTAGCGATAATAGATATTCACTGCAGTGGTGAAACATATACACTTATTCGGCACAATCTAGTAAATTGCTCTGTATCCTCATGCCTGCTGCAGTAGTAAAATAATCACCGTATTTCTTGGCATATAGCTTGTGCGCGCTAATTACATCAATTGTGGTAGTGGTGATTATTGTTTTAAGAGGAAGTACAACTGTATTTCTATCCTGTTAATACTGCAGGTCTATCGTTCCGTTGACCACGGGTTTACCTCTTAAGACTTGGAGTTGAAATTAAAACAAGATAGTTTACTATCTCTTACGAATGCAAGCTTATAGCCGCACGCCCTTAACCGCAGAATACAGCTAGAGAGAATGACCAGTACCTTACTCTGACCTGCTATGTAGAACAGAGGGTATGTTGGAGGATAAGAAACATGAATGAACTCTTATAGATTTGCCTACAGTAAATCTCTTTTTAAAACCTATCTCACGGTGTAGGAATTTAATCTGGAGTTGTGTAGTCACCGTTCTTGTTTTGTTAGGAGACGTGAATTAAACTCATGCCTGTGGTGTGCAAGCATTATTCAAAATAATTATTATGAAGTACTTTTAATCGTAAAACTAGACAAGAGAACCCCACCATCTCCCGGATGCAAGCTCACAGCTGCGCGTTCTTAATCGCACGGCCAACTCGCCGTTATCTTATGTAAGTGCCTCCGTAGCTCAGGCGGCAGCGCACCGGCCTCTGACCGCTGGGTTCCATGGTTCAGGTTTCTCCTTGAGTACTAAAAACCAATAATCACTACCATCGATGAGTTGGCACGACGTAGACCTCGGAGGTTACACACTCAGCCCTCCTGTCAATGATTACAGCGTTGTGGTTGCACAACCAAGTAAGATAGTATTCACGTGTTCGATTTCCATTCAGAACGGGGATTGTCTTGTAACAATATTCGTTAGAAGGTAGGCTGTTGTGTTTGCCGGAATATTTTACAATTTTAAATTTAAAAACGAATATCGACAGAAGATACAGTCGCAGCATTTGCTTGGTATTTACTATGAGGCCAGCAGAAGATTGTATTGTCTTGCGTTAGAAGATAGTATCATCAAGAAGGCCAGCGCCGTTCAAGTCATTCAGCGTAAGTATACTCCATTCGGTGTAAAAAAAATCCTCACCGCAGCGAGAGGACAATGTTCATAGTTATTTGTCAGATGGAGATATACAGCCTTAAGCTTGCTATTCGTCTAGCAATAAACAGGGTTCGAATCTATGATTTTTTTCAGGGATCGAAATCCATGTATTAGAGATTTTTTAAAATTCTAATACCGAACAGAGTTCAAATCCACGATTTTTTTATTCTGTTTACCGTGACTATTGGGAAAGAGGTAGTTTTATTCCTTGCGATCATCATCTGCCTCCGTGTTAATGTCTCTCCGCGCACCCTCCTTCTATCACAGATTGTCAACATGTTCTGTCTACTTGGATGGTGACGTAAAGCCTTAGCGACTGTGTAGAGGGGTGAGGGCTATCTAGCACAGGAGGGCATCTGTCCGTAAAACTGTAAGGAGGAGGAGGGATTGAGCTAACCTCTGTAACTGTGAGGAGGAAGAGGGATTAAGCTGACCTGGGCTGTAAGGAAGAGGAGGGATTAATCTTACCTCCGTAACGTTACGCTGTCGAGAAGAGGAGGAGGAGGAAAAATAGTGTCGAGAACGGCAACTTACTATAAAACTATAGCCCAGTAAGGTTAGACCCCTCCAAGATAGTGTCGGGGGAAGGGACATGTCGAAAAGGGCAGCTAGCCTTAATCGTCTGACGTTAGGCCCCTCCAAGATTGCGTCGGGAAGGGCAGCTAGTTTTAAAACTATAATCTACTAAGGTCAGACCTTCCTCTAAGATAGCGTCATGTCGAGAAGGGCAGCTTGCATTGAAACTATAATTCTCTAGCGGCAAAACAAGTGTACGTGGTTAGGACCTGTAACAGCTGTCAAAGGCACGTGGATTTCCAATTCCACGCGCCCCACATGCTAAAGGTGGCAGCAGTGAGGTTAGACCCTGTTAAGATGGTAGCAGTGAGGTTAGCTACGTTCATTTGTTTAAAATCCGTGCCCGCGTGGTTATGACCTGTCAAGATGGCAACTGTCAAAAGCACGTGGATTTTTATATTCCTTGCCCCCTTACGTGGTTAAGGTGGTAGCAGTGAGGTTAAGCCCTGTCAAGATGGCAGCCGTGAGGTTAGCGACGTTCACTAGTCTAAATACTGCGTCCACGTGGTCAGGACCTGTCATCTTGACAGCTGTCAAAAAGCATGTGTGTTATGCTGGGGCTGTACCTTAATTAAGGCCACGGCCGCTTCCTTCCAAATCCTAGGCCTATCCTATCCCATCGTCGCCATAAGACCTATCTGTGTCGGTGCGACGTAAAGCCCCTAGCAAAAAAAAAGCATGTGGCTTTGTTTACAATGTGACGTCACGGTCACGGGGTCATTGACCTCGGGTGTTGACTCAACAGAAAAATGCTGACGCCATGGCTCTGAACCTATATAGCGCATACTGCTGCCATCGGCTTCTACACACTTCGCCCATCTTTCAGGTAACTTATGAATACCATGCCAGAAAAACTGCTTGTCTTTTGCGGCAAACCATTCTTCGAGCCATTTTCCAACTTCTTCGAAATTGCTAAAGTGCTGCCCCATTGATGCGAAGAGGTCATAGATGGCGTCAGGTCGGGGACTACGGCGGGTGCGGAAGGATGTCCCATCCAAGCGATTTCAAGGTGTCTTTCACTGATTTTGCTGTGTGAGACGGCTCATTGCCGTGTAACAAAATCACTTTGCCATGTCTTCTGGCCCTTTCCGGTCGTCTTTCGATCAATGCGTGATTTAAATTAATAATTTGTTGTGGATAGCGTTGTGCATTAACTGTTTTGCCGGGCTTCAAGAGTTCATAGTACACAATACCGCTCTATTGTCACACCTTGTCTCACATGTTCTAATCGATGGAGCGTGTTCACCATATGTTTCCGCCAGCAAACTATGACTTTCCACAGCCGTTTCTTTCGATTAAACAAGAAAAGCAATGTGTGCCGCAAATGTTCTTTTTCAGGCACAAACGTCGACATGATCACTGAACGATACAATGCAGACGCTGGTTTTCGGCGGACTCAACTTGTGTGTGTCTTGGTAGGTTAATGTCAGACAAACAAACTGACGTATGTGTCAAATTCATAGGCTGCGTATTGTTCGCTGGCGCCATCTCTTAGTGAAACATGGAAAAGAGTTACGCATACACCAGGTATGACTTTCATGCCACATGGGTATAGCAAGAAACGAGTAGGGTTGATAAGGCTGCCAAGGAGGCAGTCACACTGCCCCTGTGGCTCTACAAGGTTTCATTTAGTGATACGCGTTCTCAGCTGAGACATTTACTAACATCTCACTGGGTGGAGGAGTGTCAGGTTATCCCTTCTTCCAGTAGGCTGAGATAGTGCTGTGGATGGAACGGAGGTTTGGTGCGATTTCATCCAGAGCCTCCGATTCGATTGACGATCGTTTTTACGGCATGGCATTTACAAACATACTGTATTCCTTCATCCGCTCTTTACTGACCATCTTGCTTGTTTTCACTTACCACTTCTGTGTTCGTAACAGACATCTCAGAAAGCAAATGCCAATTTAAAATTTAAATGCAGTCTCCTATCTAATGGAACTATGCGTTCAGTAGGTAAATCCATCCATCTTCATCATAGACCGTTATGCCTTTCAGCTTACAGTCTGCAAGGCTCTGTGATTTCGCTAAGCATCGCCAATATTCTCTGTAACTAAATCTGCAGCCTCGTTTAGTTCCATGCCTCATATCTTTAGACCATTAGAGACCGGGTCTAACCATCGTCGCCCTTTTCTCTCTTTACTCTTACCCCCCCGGACCGAGACTATTATTCTCCTAGGTAACATATCATCCTCCATCGCCTTACCTGACCTCACCGCCGAAGCCGGTTTCTGCGTACACCTTCATCCATCGTGTTCATTCCTAACTTATCGTTTATTTTTTCATTCATAGTACCATCCTGCCATTGTTCCACCTGTTTCTGTTTGTACCAGCAATCACTCTCGCTACTTTCATGTCTGTTACTTCTAACTTATGAATAAGATATCCTGAGCCCACCCAGATTTCACTCCCGTACATCAAAGTTGGTCTGAAAACAGACCTATGTAAATATAGTTTCGTCCAGGAGCTGACTTCCTTATTACAAAATACTGTTGATCGCAACTGCGAGCTAACTGCATTAGCTTTACTGCACCTTGATTCAATCTCGCAATACTACCATCCTGGGAGAACAAACATCCCAAATACTTGAAATGGTCCACCTGTTTCAGCTTTGTATTCTCGACCTGGCATTCGCTTCTCTTACGTCTCCTGCCTACTGACATCACTTTCGTCTTGCAAATGATAATTCTGATGTACTTATTGCGCCTATTCTCAAGTCCCAAGATACTCGTATTAGACTGCAAGCCTTCAGCACAATACGCCTTTAAGTCCAAGTCGTCGGTATAGGCCAAACTGCTCACTACATTTTCACCTGACTGACTCCATCCCTGTGACTTTACACCTTTCAGTATCGTAGTGTGAACTACAGAGGTGAAAGATAACAGCGTTGCTTAACCCTTGTAAGTACATACTAAGAACTCACCCTGCCATCAGTTCTCACTGCAGTCAAATTGTCATACATCATTTGATTTTAATAATCTACTGTTTATTACCTAGCGCATACTGAAAAACAGTCTCACAGCTCCTCTGTGTTCTGAAACTACACTGTTTTTCATCCAACTTACTCTCAACCACTGATCATACTCTCAAAATGCCAGCGAACACCTTGCCTAGTATACTGATCAATGGAATAAATCGATAGTTGTTGCAATCCATCCTGTTCCCTTGCTTATAGATAGGTGCAATTACTGCTTCCCTATCAGATTGTATTTTAAATGTTAAAAGTAATAAATACATATTACAGTTACATTTTCCATCTAGTACAGTGGAACCTTGGATTGCGAGCATAATTCGTTCCGGCAACATGCTTGTAATCCAAAGCGCTCGTATATCAAAGCAAGTTTTCCCAAAAGAGACAATTGAAACGCAAATGATTCATCCACAACACAAAAATATTTATTCGCATACCATTTCTAAAACAAAATATAACGTAAAATAAATTAAGGTGCAATTTTCCTTACAATAGAATCATTGTTGGTGTGAGGGAGACGAGAGATGACATGAGAAGAGTTACTCTGTAGCACGAATTTCACTAACGGAATCACTGCTATCTGTTAGATCATTGGAATTGTTTTCTTTTCGTGCAACTTTAACGAGGGACCATTCCAGTGACTGTTGTTTTTGCCTCTTTTTGAGGATTTCACGAAAACGTGACATTTCATAGTCATTGAACTGATTCATCCCTCGCACTGTTACAGCCTTATTCGGGTGGTGTTTCTCTACAAAATATTGCACCGCTTCTCACATTTTGCACTTACCCCGAATCTCAGTTGAAGTGAGAGATTCCATTGACTTTTCCTCCTCTTCTTCCCTGGACGAAATCTCCATAACTTCCTCCTGCTGTTCGCGATCCAGGTCCATTAGTTCGTTGGTGGTCAGTTACTGGCTATGTTCTTCCACTAGCTCTTGAATGTACACGTCATTCACCTCCTGCCCCTTAGTCTTCCCTAAGGACACAATTTCATCGACAATCGGTGGCTCATTGTCACCAACAATCCCCTCGAAGCCACGTCCATGAACACAGTCAGGCCACAGCTTTCCCCAAGCGGAACTGAGACTTCTCCTAGTGACTCCATTCCAGGCTTTATCGATGATCTTGAGGCAGTTCACGATGGGGAAATGACTTCTCCCAAACTCTCGAAGGGTAAGGTTTGTTTCTTTGGTCACTTCGAAGCATCGCTGAAATAGTGCTTTGGTGTATAGCTTCTTGAAGTTCGAAATGACTTGCTGATACATAGGCTGGAGTAGTGGAGTAGTGTTGGGAGGAAGGAACTTAACCTTAACTAACTTGAATTCCTCCAGTAAGTCGTCCTCAAAGCCTGAAGCCCTGGAGGATGAGTAGGAACATTATCCATAACCAGCAAGACTTTGAGCGGCAGATTATGTTCTGTAAGGTATTTCTTCACTACAGGACCAAAGACCTCGTTCATCCATTCAACAAACGAACAGGGGAGGGGAAAACGTAGGCACACGTGACGCTCGTATTGCGGAACCTCACTCGCTTATCAAGTTACAATTTATTTAAAATGTTTGCTCGTCTTGCAAAACACTCGTAGACCAAGTTACTCGCATTCCGAGGTTTCGCTGTATGCTTTTGCCATGCTGAGTTCTGATGATAGACTTAATTCTACTGATCATGGAAATCGGAAGCTAAGATCCGGCAGGAGTGGGAACAACAGCAAGGCCTCTTCGGTCGTCATCCCGCGAAATCATCGCAAGGAAAATAAATTTGTATTGGCACATGAGTGTAAAAACATTGCTCAAACTGGGAATATTGGAGGAACTAAAAAGTTCAGTGGTGTATGATATTAGATGTTCTAGGTGTATGCGAGACAAGATGGGTCGGCAATGGTGACTTCAGATCTAAGGACTTTAGAATAATTCATAGTGGCAACAATAGTACCGGAAGTAGTGGAGTGGCAATCGTATTGAGAGGTAAATGGGTCCACAATATTGAGAACACTTATCATATTAATGACAGAATCCTAATGGTGAAAGTAAACGCCAGGCCAGTAGACTTGTCTTAATACAGGTGTATTTCCCCACTACCAAGAGTAAGGATGACGATGTAGAAGTGATGTATGAAAACATCGAAGAAGTATTTGAAATTGTGGAGAAGAACGCCAGTGTGATTTTGAAGTACTGGGAAAGGGACCCATGGGACGACCAAGGATGTCATACATCTGGAACTACGTCGGTGAACTGGCACATGGTTCATACAGCAATATGAAGAGGCTTGCAGATGATCGTCAGATGTGGCTACAGCGACAAGTAGATGATGATGCTTTTGGATGTCATGAATCAAGAGAAATGGACAAATCTGTACTTTATAATAATTCAATCTGGGCCGTGTTGTTTATCAACGTATACGTGACACTGTCCTTTAGTTAACAACACAGAACAAAGGTGTACCCTTGTTTCTGGGTCAAAAAGGATGGTTACAGTAGCGTAGCCAGGATTTCAGTTTGGGGGGGGGGCATTCATCCAGAATTTTATTTTGGTAGGTGTCCAAGTTTCCAGAGTTTAGGTGGTGTACAATACCTAAACAGGAAATTAGTGTCCTTGGATCCAAGTGAAAGTGGTGGATTCGTGCGGATTCCGGAAGATAATAGTATTTTTCTTCTTCCACCCCCCGCTTTTCCCACATCTGTGGGGTCGCGGGTGCGAACTGTGCCGCACATGTGGATTTGGCGCTGTTTTACGGCCGGGTGGCCTTCCCCACGCCAACCCTATATGGAGGGATGTAATCACTGTTGTGTGTTTCTTTGGTAGTTGGTAGTGTAGTATGTTGTCTGAATTTGAAGAGGAACGTGTTGGGACAAACGCCTAGTCCCCGAGCCAGAACAATTAATCAGACGCGATTAAAATCCCCGACCCGGCCGGGAATCGAACCCGGGACCCTCTGAAGCGAAGGCCTCAACACTGATGATTCAGCCAATGAATCGGACTCCGGAAGTTAATATTAATATACGTTATATATAAAATGCTTAATAAAAGTAGATTCGTTAAAACTCCTGGGGTGTCTGGACTCCTTCGACGAACCTCCCCCCCCCCCCCCGGCTACCTCTGTTACTCCCATCCCAACATAACTACAGCATTTCATATATTCCGAGTACAAGTGAAATGAATGCAGGAATGAACAGTGTGAGTAAAGATGCAATATTCTCGTTTAGAATAAATACGGTAATGTTATTGTAATAACGGTCATGTGATAAGCAATAAAGAAGTGACATTTTATACAAATAATGCGGCAAAGAAGTACACACGCGCGCGCGTCGAATACAAGTTTCTCGCCCTTCTTGTCCATGGCTAGATGATGAAGCCAAGAGAGTGATGGCCCACCGTGACTCGTTATTTCGACATTATAAACAAACCCTAGATGACACAGACTTCGAATCTTACCGCATCTTAAAACATCGCACAAAGCAGTTAATAAGAAATGTATATATTTCCGGAATTAAGCTAAGAACTTAAATTCTATTCGCGCATGGGACCAACTTAGAGCTCTGCGAATAGGAAAACATCAACAGAGACAGACGACTTCTGACATTCCACTTGACGAACTGAACGATTACTTTAGTAGAATAAATATTCAACCTACCCATATTAACTGCACCGACTCACCGCCCTCCCCTCCAGCCAATCCACCATTCACATATCACAGTGCCACAGAAAATCAGGTTGAAAAGTCTTCGCATATCATTAAATCAAAGGCTACAGGTGTAGATGATACTCCTATTGTTTTTATACATAACATTATGGGTGCTGTCCTGCCTATACTACTGACGCACATACTGAACTACTGTTTACTAAACGGAAATTTCCCTACTGTCTGGAAAACAGCCAATATTATACCGATACATAAGAGTTTTATACGAGCAAGTTCTGGAATACCTAAATCAGAATGCTCTTTTGGACCCTTTGCCATCTGGATTTAAGAAGGGTCACAGTACCGCGACAGCACTTTTGAATGTTACTGAAGACGTTAGAAACGCTATACTGCTCACTATACTTATCCTTCTTGACTTCAGTAGCGCCTTTGACACTATAGTAATTCCGACTATGATAAAGAAAATGAAACTGCTAAATTTCGACCTGGCTGCGCTTAAGGTTTTTAGTTCTTTCTTGAGTAACCGTCAAGAGCGTGTAATAGTAAAGAAGGCCTATAAATGGGAAATGAAACTTAGTGTTGCCCCACAGGGGCAAATTTTCTGTATTTATATCAATGACATACCATCTGTGACAGGATATAACTCACACCACCTCTATGCTGACGATCTTCAAGTATATCGATATTGCAAGACAAGATATTAATAATGACCTCCGGCGACTCAATATATATGCACAAGGAAACTCTCTTATAATAAACTGCACAAAATCTCAGGCAAACATAATTGGATCACGAAAATTACTGAGCTGCGCAAACAAATGTCGCAATCCCGCCTATCCTACTGAATGGTAACAGTATTCCCTACAGTAAAACGGTTAAAAATCTCGGCGTAATGATGATTTTTGGAGTGCTTCACCCTCTTAAATGGCAGAGGGATGTATTTCCATTTGAGCTACAGGCCAAACCCATACAGACACTCATTCTCCCTATTCTTGATTATTGTGACGTTATTTTAGTTGACATGACGAGGGAAGAAACACTTAAACTTCAACGAGCACTGAATTCCTGCCTGCGATGTATTTACAATATCAGGTACGATGTTCATATCACCCCATACTATCAGGCTGTCTCATGGCTGATGTATGATAAAAGTCGGCAGCTACGCACTTTAACGATGGTGTTTAGAATGGTAACTGAAAGCCAACCACTGTATATTTCTTCTAAATTCATCTTTTTTATCATCATTTCACAACTTAAATACACGTTTCAGATTCATTCTTTCTGTTCCACTGTACCCCACAAATAAAGTTAATAGATCATTTGTGACCGAGCTCGATAGCTGCAGTCGCTTAAGTGCGGCCGGTATCCAGTATTCGGGAGATAGTAGGTTCGAACCCCACTGTCGGCAGCCCTGAGGATGGTTTTCCGTGGTTTCCCTTTTTCACATCAGGCAAATTAATTAAACCTTAATTAAGGCCACGGCCGCTTCCTTCCCACGCCTAGTCCTTCCCTGTCCCATCGTCACCATAAGACCTATCCGTGTCGGTGCGACGTAAAGCAACTAGCAAAAAAAAGATCATTTGTGGCGACTGTCCCCAGATTATGGAATTCTCTGCCAGCTCAGGTCAGAGAAACTAGCTTTTTTAACATCACGATTTAAGGTCTCCTGCCGAGACTACCTGCTGAGGACAGCTGAATTAATGTTTGAATATGAATGTGTGCATGCCTGAGGATTAGTCATTTTTAAGAGTTTTTAATATTAATTAGTTTTAATATTAATTTAGTAATATATTTAAATTTATTTTCAATTCAATTAATTTATGTAGTTTTAACTATTTTAAGTAACTCAGTATTTTATTTAATATTCTGATTAGTATGTGGTTAAGTATGCGAGAGGGCCTGGATCCCTAACTTCATCACTGTACAGAAGGCACTAATAAATAAATAAATAAATAAATAAATAAATAAATAAATTTATACTAATATTATAAAGAGGAAAAATGTGTATGTTTGTTTGTAACGAATAGACTCAAACACTACTGAACCGACTTTAAAAATTACTTCACCTATAGCAAGCTACATTTTGTTTTCAAAACGATTCGATGGGGGGGGGGGACGGGGGGAGATATAAAAATATTAAAATAATAGGCCAGTATAAGCGAAATCGAATTTGTCGTACAAGGACGAGACAAAGTTCATTTTAAGCCCCTTGACGCAAAGAAACTCGGTAAACCATTCGGACCCGAAAACATGTTTTAAGGCCCTAAAACCAACAGTTATGGATATATTGGAACCACACTACCCCTGCTCTAGGAATCGGATAAAGAAACGAGCGGCCGTAACCATGACAACGTCAGCTCCAGGATTCTACAGCAGCGAGATTATGCATGTACGTTTGGGCATAGCTGTCAACCAAAATTGTTACACATATGACTTACTATCTGGAAAAAATAAACTGTTGTGCAAGACGCTCTTAGCACTCCTTTGGGCGGGGATGGAAAGGGGTGAAGTATAAAAGTAATAGCCCCCGAGATCTCCGTAGTACAGCGACCAGCGGTTGCTGACGGGCCTCCGTTTTTACGTACTGGGTTAGGTTTTAGCATTTTGCGGAGTCTGTTACCTATAGTTTAATAATGTTATTTGCTTTACGTCCCACAAACTACTTTTTAAGGTTTTCGGAGACGCCGAGGTGCCGGAATTTAGTCCCGCAGGAGTTATTTTACGTGCCAGTAAATCTACCGACACGGGGCTGTCGTATTTGAGCACCTTCAAATACCACCGGACTGAGCCAGGATCGAGCCTGCCAAGTTGGGGTTAGAAGGCCAGCGCCTTAACCGTCTGAGCCACTCAGCCCGGCACCTATAGTTTAAACTATTTTCTATCAAATCATGGAGTAGTAGGATCACTGATGTTATTAATGCCGATATTTTGGTCCACTTTTACGGTCAATTTAACCATGAAAACAACCTATATACTGTACACAATTGTCAAGATGGTGCGCCCATAACTTGAAAATAATTCTCAACATTTATACTCGGATTCATTATATGATGTGCGACATGAGTGACAAGCCCTGAGAATTATAATTCTCGATAATTATAGTAGTTTCTTTTATGCATCGCGTATTTTCTTGATCATTTGTAATAGTTACGAAATGTCGGATCAAACAAATACATTCAATAATATATATATATATTGCTATGGGCTTTACGTCGCACTGACACAGATAGGTCTTATGGCGACGATGGGATAGGAAAGGCCTAGGAGTTGGAAGGAAGCGGCCGTGGCCTTAATTAAGGTACAGCCCCAGCATTTGCTTGGTGTGAAAATGGGAAACCACGGAAAACCATTTTCAGGGCTGCCGATAGTGGGATTCGAACCTGCTATCTCCCGGATGCAAGCTCACAGCCGCGCGCCTCTACGCGCACGGCCAACTTGCCCGGTAATATTTATATTTGTGGTACTATCTAGCGGAAGTATACTTACATTAAACCTGCAGGTTTGTAAAGGGAGCAGGTATATCTAGCTGGGAATGAAGGAAAAACATGGTGGCAAAAGATCTTAGAGATCGACGCTAATTAGGAAGTAATATTTAGAGGCCCCCGTGAAGAAAAGAAGAAGATACACTATAATTCCAAACATGACATATAATTTCTACGTACTTAAGTAAATACACCAGTGATATAAATATCTAAAGAAGTCAGTCACACCGATAGAATGAGTAACTAAAGCCAATTTCTGATAACCCGTACGAAGAACGGGTACTTCTGCTAGTAAATAAATAAATAAATAAATAAATAAATAAATAAATAAACAAATATAGAATGTGACGCGTATGGGTAGGCCTATATATATTTTGTTAGTTGGTAAAGAAACATGCCATGTCGCAACATATGCTAGGAAGGGTGTACCTTGGCCTATTAGTTTCCCTCGCAGTTAGGGCCGCGCAGCTGTGAGCTTGCATACGGGAGATAGTGGATTCAAACCCCCACTGTCGGCAGCCCTGGAAATGACTCGCATGTGGTTTCCCATTTTCACACCAAGCAAATGCGACGTAAAGCAAGTTGTTAATCAGTTTCCCTCGCAAGCAGGGGATACAGAATATAGTAGTATAAAGTTACAGTGTTGTGACGCTAATATTCGTATGTATAATTTTTATTAACGCACCATAACCAACGACACGTAGCTGTTGCCATTTCAACACCGTTTTAAGGGCCACCGACCCAAGCCGGGATTTGAACCTGCGAGCTAGGACTCAGAAGGACAGCGACTCAACCAACTGAGCCACATGAAAAGGAGGCGTTTGTGATTGTTATAAATAGATGCCGTTAGTATTTTTACAAAGGTTTTATGAGGAGCATTTATTACGGCGTACGTTTTCCAACTGTCCTAAATGCACGAGGCCGGACAGAAGAACTAGATGGAAGCTAAAGAGCCTTGAACGGGTGTCGTTTCCTTCTCTGATCACTTTTCCAAACCAAACTCCATGGCGTAACAGCCCCGAAGGGCCATCGCCTACCAAGCGACCGCTGTTCACCCCGGAGGCCTGCAGATTACGAGTTGTCGTGTGGTCAGCACGACGAATCCTTTCCTCCGTTATTCTTGGCTTTCTAGGCCGGGGTCGCCATCTCACCGTCAGATAGCTCCTCAATTATAAACACGTGGGCTGAGTGTATCTCGAACCAGCATCAGATCCAGGTAAAAATCCCTGGCCTGCCCGGGAATCGAACCCGGGCCCTCCGTTAAGAGGCAGGCACGCTACCCCTACACCGCGGGGCCGGCTGGTTACTTTTAGGTCTCCTTATTTTTGAATTTGACTTAAGGCATCCTGCATTCGATTCCCGGCACTGACAGAGTTAAGAAAGTCATGAGATGGGGAAGACACAAACTTGTTTGTGGGTGCAGTAGAGTTGGCCTTGAGTCTCCCGTAATCGAAATATCTACGACCTGATGTCATGGGATGTAGTACCAAAGTGGTTCCTTTTTTTTAAGAAGACAAATTAAATGAAAATTCTACTTCCTCACAAACGAAGAACGATATCAGTTTTACGAACAGTTTCAATAATGCAGCCGGTTTATATTAAGAGTACAGAAGCTATGATTGTACATGGTAACAATCAAAACCATCAATATCTACTGAAGATCCGTCACCACACTCGGTAGGACCGGTTTTTGTTTTTCATATCCACCGGGCGAGTTGGCCGTGCTGTTAGGGGAGCACAGCTGTGTGCTTGCATCCGGGAGATAGCGGGTTCAAATCCCAATGTCGGCAGCCCTAGAGATGGTTTTCCGTGGTTTCCGATTTTTTACCAGGCAAATACTGGGTCTGTACCTTAACGAAGGCCACGGCCTCTTCCTTCCCATTCTTAGCCCTTTCCTTTCCCATCGTCGCCATAAGATCTACGGTGCGACGTAAAGCAAATTCTAAATAAAAAATCTTTTCACAACCGCTTCCAAGGAAAAGTTGTATCCATGCTGCTGGCCTCGACTTATTTTGTGGGTGCGCCACTGCGTCTACTCACCATTTGAGGTACAAGGTAAGCCCGAAGAATGGTTGGATACTCAAAATACACCACCATAAATAACGCGGTTATGGCTCAAAAGTATAAAGAAAGGTAAGGGACGGGACGGGATCCAGTGTTTTAAGTAGAATCCATATCAATACAACGTGACTTCCCATTTCAAAAATGTTTCATGCATCGACTGCGATTCTAGCCTGGGCCGTCCTGATGAGAAGATAGAACCATTGGAACTGAGTTATCATGCCCGCCAATGACAAAATATTTACCCGCACTTTTGATGGTGCAGTTTGAAGTTCCAATCAGTCGCCGGGCATTTGACAAAATATGTAGGCCTACATATAGAACTTAGGCACGCATCCGCGATTGTCTTGCTACTGTTAGAATTAAAAAAAAAAGTTTTCATAACTTACCGAGGATGTACATAGTTTTTGGCTTTTCAGTGACGAAATGGCCCTCTTCAAAAAATTTACGTATATGGCACAAAATGGGGAACTGACGTACAGCTCAAAATCCTGTTACGGTCTTCCCAACGCCGCAACTTAAACACAGCACATCTCTCAACCACGGTACAACCCGAGGATCCCTAGGACATTGTTGTTTCCTAGAACCGATGTGCAAAATCTGACATTATGTTGTAAGCTTGCAGCTGTTTCTGACCGTGGCCCCATTTATCTCGGTGGTCACGTTCCTGCCCCCATGTGAGTAATCCCTTGGTAATTGCCCTTTCCCTGTCCGGCTCCTTGGCTAAATGGTTAGCGTGCTGGCCTTAGGCCACAGGGGTCCCGGATTCGATTTCCGGCAGGGTCGGGAATTTTAAACTTAATTGGTTAATTTCGCTGGCACGGGGGTTGGGTGTATGTGTCGTCTTCACAATCATTTCATCCTCATTACGACGCGCAGGTTGCCTACGGGTGTTAAATCAAAAGACCTGCATCTGGCGAGCCGAAGTTGCCCTTGGACCCTCCGGCACTAAAAGCCATACGCCATTATTTTTTTTTTCCCCTCATGTCTTGACATTTGTCAACAGATGGTTACATTCCCGATACTGAGGCCTCTACAGGGAAATATTCCCGCGCATCACAATCCTAAGTGTTTTCCTTTCATTCAAGCAGTACAAATATGGAGAATTATGATTAGACCTATTGAGCCTTGTTGGTAGATTCTTTGTCGCTACGTTAATTTAACATATCGGCGCAAGTTTTTGAGTTGTTCGTACCGTACGAAAAACAACTGATCGTCGCTCTAGTTTCAGGAAATATTTGGGGGGGACGGCTCCACTGCCGCCCCCCTTCCCCTTGGCTACGCCATTGGGATGGTATACACTTATTTTGTTGATTACGAACCGCCCCTCAGGCCAGTCAGCACCACACACTCTTAGATGTATGTATGTTTTAGTGTAAAGCTTTTAATATATAAATATTGCAAATACAGTATATTATACATTACATATTAAACACATACAGTAATTAATTTAACTAAAGCGGCTATACTTTCACTTCATGTACAAAAAAAGATAGGATCTGTCAAAAACTGAACTTTATTAAAATACCTGTAGTCCAGTACGCAAAATAATCTTCAAGACATAGAAAAGCACATACGTCCTGGAAACCACCAGGGAGTTGTGCCATATAGTGCCTATTGCCATGTAAAAATAATTTCTAGGTAGTTTCAGAAGAAAACGCATTCCTTCTATTGGTTATAATCTTCCCGCTTTTGAAAATAGTCGTTCCGCTAGTACTGACGTTTCTGCTACACAGATACACCACAAGGCGACATCGCCTAGTCCATTAGTTCCGTTGCCCTGAATCCAGAATATTAATGGGTCAGTTAAGTGAGGTTCTGCAGGTTTGTGAACGTACTGGCGCACACATACAGTTCCGTCAGTCGTTGCTGTCGATGACCTGTGTTGCTCACTTACATTCTTATTACAAAAATTTAGAAAACTATCCTCGAACGAACAGGCAGCCGAATCCGGCTGTGAAGGCTGCTGAAATGTAGCGATCCTGTCCTCTTGTTTCGTGAAGAAACCTACCATTTCAGAAACAGTCGTTTTAACACCGAGTGTACAATTGTTAAATGCGGTTTCCGCTCTGCGGTCGCTACCATATCTTTCATTTTGTTTAATTCCAAGCACAACCCGTTTGCAAGAGGAATTATTTGTAATAGTTGAACAAAACGATTATTCGATACTTCGAACTAAAATATAGGATAACATCTTACCTGTAACGTCCGCGGTGAATTTCTCAAATGTGACTAGACAAGTATTGGCTCGTCTTAAACGCCCAACAAACGTAAAACCATCGCGTGGTTGCTGTTCTACCTCGCCGCTATGGGCTGGACTAGCCGAGGTTGGGTTTGTGAGAACCAGACTTGAATTGCCTCAACTTTTTACAAGCAAAATTGCTATGCTTGTAGTAAATATATGTTTGGCAGTATTATAAATATTTCATTTTTCATTAGGATACCTCCGGACATAGTGCAACACGTAATTTATTTGAAAAAGGTTACGACCTTTGAGCCGTGGTCAGGTAAACTTGCTAAAGGTACTGTATTGTTCAGCCCATCCTATACTTCTAGGTTTATAGTGTGTGCCACGCAGGGGATATGGGGATATGTCGAACGGAAAGTTCCTACACTGCTGCCACTATGCTTGCAGCGTTATCCATAATGTGATCTTACATTCGTCCATTATCACCTTGAACTTACGTGGCATATTTTGTGCTGTGTGTGATGTTCTCATAGAACGCTGCATTCAAGACAAGATGACACTTGTTTGATGTCTTATATTAAGTGGGCGTTCATAGCCAATATGCCACTTGTCTGACGTCATGTATCTGTTAATACAACAGATTTTGTTCTTGCAAGGTCCCCACCTAACTCTCCCTTCCAGCATTTCCTATACTACCCCCTGTGGTTGGAGTGGGGAAGAAGAGTACACCCACGGTATCCCCTGCCTGTCGTAACAGGTGACTAAAAGGGATGACCTAGGCGCACAAATGGCTTTTGGCATTTGAATCTTCTATTGGACCCCTTGTTGTTGGAAGGGTTTGAATACATCCACAGATAATCCCTGCCTGTCCGTAGAAGGCGACGAAAAGTGCCATGTGACCATCGTTCCCTTGTCGAGGATTAGTTGTAGACCGATGATAGTTTGTGTGTGTGCTGCTTGGGAAGGGCCTCTTAAAGGTCTATTCACACATATCCGTGATGTGTCAGTGCCGTGACGTGTCAGTTCCGTAAAATTGCATCAGTGTCAGTGATTCATATCGTTCCTCTGAATCTGACTGTCGTGTCCACACTTGTTCGGCGCAGTGCCGTATTTTCTGCGTCAGTATCAGTGCAGTATCCGTTCCGTGATATTGAGTATTGTCGCCAACGGTATTTTTGCTGTTTCATGGACGTGTTCTGCTGTGAAGTTCGTACGCGCTAGTAAATATAAAATGAGCGGCGAATAACTTATTGAACTGATTTCCAATCATCCTGTTCTTTATGATTTATCACAACCGAAATACATGGACAGCGGTTTCAGAAATGATATTTGGAATAAAATAGAAAAGGAAATGAACGCTGATGGTAAGTACCTATTGTACTTAAGTATTGTTATACGCATAAGCTATTTATATTTTCAATTTGACATACTGAGTGAAGCGATTAAATAATATATTGAGTAGGTCATGTATACAAAGTACAATCTGTATCAAAATACAATTTGGTCAATATTCATTACTTGGAGTTTCCCATACTTCTGTGCATTTCTCAACCAATCAGTTCATACAAATAGCGCACATACAATATTTTTACACCTATGGCTCCCTGTAGGCCTATATCACCGTCTTAGGAAGAGAGAATTATAGAAAATCTACTAAGAGAGCTGCAATGTAAACTGAACAAAGGGCAAAACAGATAAAACTTTACAAATATTCTGAACAGGAGCTCCTTGAAGAGATATTTCGAGGAGAGGGTAACTAAAGGAAACCTTAACAGTCAACAGCACGAAGATTAGGAAGGAGAAGGCGATGCCGATACACAACGACACGAAGACATACAGGAGACCAGACAGGATGACAAAGTGGAACCCACCGAATCGGTTTTGAATCAGGAGTTTGAAACCCCGCCACCTTCCACAAAGCGTAAAAGTAATTCTGAAGTTCCACGAAAATCTTCAGGAAAGAAAGTGGCTCTCCAACAAAGGGGTTTTGCAAAATTACTGGAATACTTAAGTAGTAAAGAACAAAACGCAGCCACTACCTCATAAACACCACATCCTGTTGACGCATTTTTAGCTGCTGTGGCTCCAACTTTGAAGACTCTAAGCTCGTGTTACTTAAATTGAGCAAAATCTGAAATATTTGCTTCGATACAGAAGTGTGAGATGAAGATGCTTACGGAGCAAACATTCCTATGAAAAAACATATCATTCGAAAGATTCGTCCTCCTCGTCAGCTTCTACGCTACGAAAATGCATTATCATTTCAAGATCATCAACAAAACTCATCTCCATCTATGGCAATTCCAAACAGCACAGATAATTCCTTATTGACTTATTATTTTCAAGATTTTCAATAGACTAGTACCGTTCTCTCGGTGTTATCGCCTTTCTCCAGCGGGTGTCTTGTCGTTTTAAATGAACTTCCAATTTACTCAGCAATATGTTAAAACAATTTTCAGACATTCTGAAATATTCAAAAAAATTAGTTTCATCGTCAAATAGTGCCTTGTACAGGGTAGCGAATTCGCCATCACGTTCTCTATTCTGCCGTGCCTCATGTACCCACTTCTTTTTTTTCAACTGACGCTGTTCCTCTTACTCTTCATCTAGAAATATAGAAATAGCCACCAATTTCACATCCGTAAACTTTGACATCTCGGCAATCACTGAACTGAAACTGAAACAATACCGATAGGGGTAGATGGCCATCACTGAGACGTCACGTATGTCACGGAACTGATACGTCACGGCACTGACACGTCACGGATATGTGTGAATAGACTTTTAGGCTGCTCGTCCACTGGCAGCGACTACGCGCGATTACGAGATGAGGCGGCGACGTGTGTACTAGCGCGACTGATATCTCTGCGTAGAGTTAAACGAAACCGCGTCCACTGCAAGCGACCTCGAGCGGTCAACTTCACGCGACTACAGCCGACAATAGGCGACAAGCGACAGATCCCCCTCGAATGGGATTTGCCGCTTGTACTCAACAGTACGCTACGGTCCCTACAAGCACTTGGTTGTCTCCCGTCGTCATACACAATATTATTATCATAATAAGCACCCCTATGGAATGTAAAAAATAAACGCTATCATTCTCGAGATATACGCGCAAGTAAATGCGACCCACGGTGTTCCCTGCGTGGTGGTACTGATTACGAATAGTATCATGGTTCTAATTTGATCATCCCTTGGTCGCCCCTTTTAGTCGCCTCCTACGACAGGCAGGGGATACCGTGGATGTATTCATCTGCGTCCCCCACTCACAGGGGATTGTGTGTTTGGTCCACGAGCGGTATTTTATTTCCCTCAAGTCCGCCGGTAAGCCGGTTAGGACCCCCCTATCCGCCACCTGGGCCACGCCACGTGGGAGTAACAAATCTCCCCTTGCTACGCCAGCGTAGTAGGTTCGTGGGGAATGTGATTTAGTAAGTACATTTATAACATTCATAGAGAACATGTCTGCTAATTCGACACCCTTTGCGAGTGATCGTACTTCTATGCGCTCTTCCCCCATTCGAATCAGCGCGAGTTCTTTGCAACTAGCACTAGTGTACTGAAAGCTGACTGGAGGCTCATACAGTGTCACACAACTGAATTCGTCTACTTCAGTCATCGGGGAGGTTTTCAGTTCTGCTCGCAAAGTAATTAGCTGAGTTGAGATAATAATGGTATTGGCTTTGTGTCCCACTGATTACTTTTAAGATTTTCGGAGACGCCAGGGTGCCGGAACTTTAGACCTTCCCGTCTATCAAATTTATTTTTAACTACAAACAAAAACAGCTTCGTGATCACTAATACCATCTATTACTTCAGTACATAGCTCATCTGGTTTTACCAGCACCACGTCCAGAATACTCTTCCCTCCAGTTGGTTCCATCACTTTCTGAATCAGCTGTCCTTCCCAATTGACGTTTGGTAAATTGAGATCACCCGCTACAATCACGTTCCTTTCCATATCGTTTCCCACATAGCTGATTATCTTACCAACTAATTCCTAATCAGCGTCTGCGCTATTCTTTCCCGGTCTGTACACTTCAAAGACATCAAGTTGCCTGTTGTCTTTAGAGATGAGCCTTACACCTAGAATTTAATGTTTTTCATCTTAAACTTTTTCGTAGCTTACAAATTATTCTTTCAACAGAATGAATACTTCCCATCCTACCGTTCCTTTCCTACTTCTACGATACATACTCCAGTTCCATGAGAAAATTTCTGCATCCATTATATCAGCCACGATTTAACTCCTATTACAATATATGGTAAGTATATAGCTACTAAATTAATTCTATTCCTTTCTTTACAATACTTCTACAGTTCAACACCAACATTTTTATGTCATCCCTACTTGACTTCCAGATCCCTGTACCCTTATCACCGCTCCCTAGACCACCCCATTTCCCTGAATGTACCTCCCCATAACCCTTCTAAACAAATTTCCTAACTTATACTTACCTTTGCGATTTAAGTGAGGGCCATCTGAGCGCAGATCCCTCTCACCCATTAGGATCTAGAAATCTCACTCCCAGTTTCCCGCATACCCACTCCGTAGTCTCATTTAAATCCCCAATCACCTTCCATTCAGTATCCCTCCTACAAAGTATTCCACTGATAACAATCTCCGCTTCCTTGAACTTCATCCGTACTGCATTTACCAGATCCCGCACATCCACAAGTATGTTGGTACTTATACCTGCTTGCCTTACTTTGCTGGTACCTTCGTGAAACACTACCACCTCCTCCTTTCCCTCCTCCATCCTTTTTTATTTTCCTCTACATCTGCCTTAACCTAATTCCTGTATAACACTCTACCATGGTTCCCTTTCCTCCACACACACGTTCCCTACATGTCTAACAATGGAATCTCCCATGACCAGAGCCTTACCTCTACCTACCTCACTTGATCCTCTCCCCTCCTGGTCAGCCCTATCTTTCCTGACGGCTGCAGAAGCTACTTCCTGCTCTGTTTCCTCCCTCCCAAAGGAGGGGGTGAGAGGCCAAGTGATACAAGTGACATTTTTGGAGTTACCCCCCTGCGGGTGGGGGACGCACATGTAGAGTACACCCGCGATATCCCCAGCCTGTCGTAAGAGGCGACTACAAGGGGCGACCAAGGGATGATTGAATTAGAACCATGAAACTACTCTTGATTCGTACCATCATGCGGGGAACACCATGGGTTGAATGTACTTGCGAGTAGTATCACTAAATTGGTACGAAATAGGTTTGTGATTAGTTGCAGTAAAAAGCCTGGCCTGGTGGATTCCAGTACCCGTGCGTTGTACCCATGTGAGCAACACCGCGGGTCTGGGCGTACCCTGTGAGTTGTACCGCTATATGAGCGGCACCGTGGGTCAGCGTTGCCTGTGATAGGTATCCCACTATGTGAGGAACACCACGGGAATACCGGCGCCCGTGACTACTGTCGGATTTTTTATTATGGACACTCGAGTTTAGGCTTTAATTACAAACGAACCAATAGGCCTATTGCAATGCGAGTTATACCAATATTTTCCTTGTTTAATTCTACATTAGCGTATATAAGACACATTGTTTTCGACGTTCATTAAATATTTTTTATTTGTGGTTATAATAAATATTGCCCGGGTTTTTGGCTTCTTCTCTAGGAAGCGCTCACTTAGGAATATACACTGACTGACAGAACAAATGCAACACCAAGAAGGAGTGGTTCGAAAGGGATGAAAGTTGGGGAAAAAACAGAGACGGCACGGACGAATAATTGATGTTTATTTCAAACCGATATGCAGGTTACACAATGCGCACGGCATCGACTCAGTAGGATGTAGGACCACCGCGAGCGGCGATGCACGCAGAAACACGTCGAGGTACAGAGTCAATAAGAGTGCGGATGGTGTCCTGAGGGATGGTTCTCCATTCTCTGTCAACCATTTGCCACAGTTGGTCGTCCGTATGAGGCTGGGGCAGAGTTTGCAAACGGCGTCCAATGAGATCCCACACGTGTTCGATTGGTGAGAGATCCGGAGAGTACGCTGGCCACGGAAGCATCTGTACACCTCGTAGAGCCTGTTGGGAGTTGCGAGCAGTGTGTGTGGGCGGGCATTATCCTGCTGAAACAGAGCATTGGGCAGCCCCTGAAGGTACGGGAGTGCCACCGGCCGCAGCACATGCTGCACGTAGCGGTGGGCATTTAACGTGCCTTGAATACGCACTAGAGGTGACGTGGAATCATACGCAATAGCGCCCCAAACCATGATGCCGCGTTGTCTAGCGGTAGGGCGCTCCACAGTTACTGCCGGATTTGACCTTTCTCCACGCCGACGCCACACTCGTCTGCGGTGACTATCACTGACAGAACAGAAGCGTGACTCATCGGAGAACACGACGTTCCGCCATTCCCTCATCCAAGTCGCTCTAGCCCGGCACCATGCCAGGCGTGCACGTCTATGCTGTGGAATCAATGGTAGTCTTCTGAGCGGACGCCGGGAGTGCAGGCCTCCTTCAACAAATCGACGGGAAATTGTTCTGGTCGATATTGGAACAGCCAGGGTGTCTTGCACATGCTGAAGAATGGCGGTTGACGTGGCGTGCGGGGCTGCCACCGCTTGGTGGCGGATGCGCAGATCCTCGCGTGCTGACGTCACTCGGGCTGCGCCTGGACCCCTCGCACGTGCCACATGTCCCTGCGCCAACCATCTTCGCCACAGGCGCTGCACCGTGGACAAATCCCTATGGGTATCGGCTGCGATTTGACGAAGCGACCAACCTGCCCTCCTCAGCCCGATCACCATACCCCTCGTAAAGTCGTCTGTCTGCTGGAAATGCCTCCGTTGACGGCGGCCTGACATTCTTAGCTATACACGTGTCCTGTGGCACACGACAACACGTTCTACAATGACTGTCGACTGAGAAATCACGGTACGAAGTGGGCCATTCGCCAACGCCGTGTCCCATTTATCGTTCGCTACGTGCGCAGCACAGCGGCGCTTTTCACATCATGAGCATACCTCCGTGACGTCAGTCTACCCTGCAATTGGCATAAAGTTCTGACCACTCCTTCTTGGTGTTGCATTTGCTCTGTCAGTCAGTGTATACAAGGAAAACTACTCGTCTGATGGTAATGAAATTTTGATATGTTATAACCACATGTATTTATAGTGTAATACTCAAGTTGCAATTATTTTCAACCATCCTGAAAAAAGTTCTTATCATTTTTTACCAGTGGCCCATTGCGAGCTTAATCCAATCGAGCTCATTTGGGCTTACGTAAAAGGGAAAATAGCAAAAACAAAAATGACTAACACATTAGAAAATGGTAGAGGTATGGAAGCAATTAACGCTTTATGCCGAGAAGCCTTACGTACAGTCACCCCTGAACTCTGGAAACAATGCATTAAACACGCTAAGAAAATTGAAGACCACCACTGGGATAAAGATGGGCTGTCTGAAAACGTCCCTTATTTCGAGCCAGTCATAATCAACATGAATGACAGCAGCACCGATTCATCGGAACACAGTGATTTTTCAGACGAAGAAAATTGATAGAATTAAATATTGTAAATATATGTAAACAATAATAATAACTCTTGTAAAAATTGTACAGTGTGATATTTCTAAATTAAGAAGTCAACCATTTTTAAACCTGCCTTTGAGGGTCCAAAGCCCTTAGGAGAAAAGGTGATGGGAAGTGGAATTTATAAGAGGAAATAAAATTAAAGGTTGAAAGTAAACGAAAAGCTGTGTTCGTTGCGCGCGTGATTACTACTGAACGCGGCAACACTGCGCCCGTTTTCACCACCCGGCCTGCTGTTAATCGCACGGTCCGGCGTACACAAAACCTCCTTTCAATATTACTCTTCATAAATTCGGTACCATACTGTATGGTTACAGTTGTTGTAGTTTCTGATAACCATGGCTGAGTGCTTCAAAACAAGCCCAAGTTTGCTGTTGTACGTTTATCCTGGGCTGAGAAAGAGTTGCCTTAGAAAAATGATAAGAACTTTTTTCGGAATGGTTGAAAAAAATTGTAACTTGAGTATTACACTACAAATACATGTGGTTATAACATATAAAAATTGCATTACCATCAGACAAGTAGTTTTCCTTGTATATATTCCTAAGTGAGCGCTTCCTAGAGAAGAAGCCAAAAACCCGGGCAATATTTATTACAACCACAAATAAAAAATATTTAATGAACGTCAAAAACAATGTGTCTTATATACGCTAATGTAGAATTAAACAAGGAAAATATTGGTATAACTCGCATTGCATTAGGACTATTGGTTCGTTTGTAATTAAAGCCTAAACTCGAGTGTCCATAATAAAAAATCCGGCAGTAGTACACCTAGGTGAGGAACCTTACCGGTTTGCGTTGGCTATGAGTGGCGCCATTGTGTGAGAAACACCATAGGTCTGCGTTCCCTGTACGAATTGCAATACTTGTGAGTAGTACCATCTTGTGTGGACCACCGTGAGTCTTCGTTACTTTTGATCAGTACCCCAAAATGACAAATACCATGGTTCTACTTTACTCGCGACATGTACCATTCTGTGGGGCCTTAGACGTGAATTTAGCACCCATCAAGCGTCATTCTGCTTTATAAATGGTCGCTTGGTCAGTAATACTCTAATTAACTACCTTCTTTTTTAGTCTGATCCACTGTTTTTGTTTGTTTGTTTGTTTGTTTGTTTGTTTGTTTGTTTGTTTTTGTTTCTTTGTAGGGTTCATGTCCGTCCATTCATTCTTCATGACAATTTTTTAAAATATTTTGGTCAGTGGATGAATTTGAATTTTTTGTTGTTTCATTTCGTACCGTTAGGGCCCGATGACCTCGATGTTAGGCCCCTTTAAACAACAAGCATCATAATCATCATCATTTTTGGAGTTAAGTGCAGAAATGGATACCTAATATATGGAAAATTATTGTGGGCCAGAGATACAAGTGCACCTCCATCTGGTGCTGTGATCTGATGAATGAAAGAAAAACTTTTTAGTAAATTGTGTGTTTTCTGTGGTGGCCAAGAGGTATATATGACTTGGCCATCAATGTCTGCTTATTAATATATACCGTGCTACTGTTTTGAAGTGAAATTAACATTTGTAGTGCTTATAAGTGAAAAAAGGATCTATACTGACTTTCTTCTTTCCATTCATACATATATTTTTTTAAAATACTGAAATGGTGGAAATAAGACTGAATAAGTTAAAGTAGCCCAGGTAAAGGAACACATTGGAAACTTCCCAAAGTACAGTACCCATTATTATTGATGCCATCAAGCACCTAACAAGAAATGTCTCGCTGTTAACCTAAACCTTAAAAGAATGTATCAGCTTCATAAGGAATTTTGTGAGGGGAAGCAAATTGAACCAGCACGGGAAAGCTTTTACCGACATATTTTTAACACATGCTTTAATCTTAGCTCCTATGGGCCACATACAGACACGTGCGACAAGCTGAAAAATACCATTGACCATGATTTGCCTGACGAAAAACGTAATGCTCTTGTCGGAAAGGAGTTCCTTCTATGGAAAGCAAAAAGCGCTCTGGAAAAAACTTGTGGATGTATAAAAACTGGTTGAAAATGATCCTAAAGATGTGGCTATAATCTATGTTTTGACTTGCAGAAGATGCTCCCAACGCCAGTACTAACGTGCTCAAAGGTATACTACTTCCGACAATTGTGAACCTACAATTTGTGTGTTCATGATTTGGGAACAGGAAATGCTTCTATGTTTATGTGGCACGAAAGCGAGTTTCCTCGGGGATGTCAAGAGATCGTGTCCTATCCTTTGAAATTTTGTAACAGTTTGCCACGTACCATCAACGCATCTGACCGAACTTAGTGACTATATGGGAAAACAAAATCCACTATATAGTGAAATTTTGGCTGTACGTAGTTATCAGACATTGCCACCGCTTACTCGCAGGTCACTGTTGCCAAAAATTAATGCAAATAAGTACCAAGATTTTCTCAACCTCCTACCATTCGTTCCTCCTGTACATCACAGATTCTACAAACAACTGAGTGCCCAAGTCAGTCCACAAGAGCATAGAGACGATCGAAGCTTGCGGAGGAAAAGCAGAACAGAAACGAACCAACATGTGCAGCACGAGTTCAACACATTTTCCCAAAGAGCAGTTACTCAGACAATGCATATGACAATATCTTTGACAGTGATTCAGATTAAATGAAATGCATCCAGAAATTTAGAGTTGATTATATTTTCTTTATAGTTTATTATTGAGTTCATAAATGTGAAGAGAGAATTTTCAGGAGTTTGCATTTCATTTGATATATTTCAACAGATAGTTGTTCTGTATTTAATTTTGGTTCATATTATACAAGTAGATTTGCAAAGTCATATAGTATTTTATTCACCTCGTAGTTTCTTTCAGTACTCACTTGGAAGCCAAGGGGTACAAGCGATACTTTTATCACGGTGTCAATGATAACTGTCGACTGATGGAAAGTTTTGCTACAGTAACAATAGGCACAGACACACAAAACACTATCTTAACATGGTATATAAACAATATTTTCGTATGTATGTCCTAGAATTAATTATCCAATCTAAACTTTAACCTCGATTTTCTCAAAAGTAACTTTCTGTCACTTATACCCTTGGCCTCTCACCCCCTCCCATGACCCTGTTCCACCTATCTTTTCCTATCCTCAACTCTACATTTCCCTTTCCTCCCAATTCCTTTCCTCCTACTTCTGCACTTCTCAGCACCAGTTCCTTGTTCCTCATCTTCCCTCTGTTCTACCTGCAGTGACTCGTACCGATTTCTCAGACACCTGTCCTGAATTCTGATCGTGAATAGAGCCCTCAGCCTGCAATGTCCTTCCCCTTAAAACATTAGACCATCTGTCATATACAATTCCACCTTTTCCCTCCCATCCCTCTTTTACACCTACGGTAACCTGCACATTGTTTGAGGGAGGCCTACTATCCTTCTTGTCCTCTGAGAGAATCCTAATTATCTCCCTCACACTCTCCACTCCTCCCTCATACTCCTTAATGCCTGGCTACACCCACAGTTCCTACACTTGCACTCCTTAGCCATTCTTTACGGAATGATGAAAAGAATAGAAAAAGTAAAATAACTTATTCTATGCACACAAAAAATGAAAGAAATATTGTCTAGGTTAGTACACAAACGTCACACGACAATAAGGTAATTAATTTACTACTACACTACAATACTACTTAGTCGTACTGTATATGTATCCTACAACACCCTATCCTAACTACAACAACATAATTCTAGTAAGAGAGATTCTACAGATACGTATTTCACAATAACAATAATAGAATATGCACGCTGATTTCTAATACGTTACTGCAGTACACTACAATAATATTTAAACTACATTCAGACGTGTCATAATTACAATAGGTTATTGCTAAACACAAACAGAAATGAAAATTGCAGTTAAAAATTTGGAATTCGCAAGAACTACTCAAGGATTACCAACAAAGTTAAAATGCACAGACGGTTTATTATTAGAACTATTTTACCCTACTGTGCTCTATAGAAATGAAAACTGCCGTCAAATAGCCTACATTGTGAATCAGGTAGCGTACGTAGCCTTTCTGAAGTATTCATAAGGTCTGTATAAAAGGTTGTAACAATGCTAAGACTGCGATTGCAGTGGAATGGCCGTTCGATATGTTCATGTTTCTAACACCTAAATATGACAGCAATAACAAGGGGCTCTGATTTTTTTACAAGTTGTTTTACGTCGTACTGACACAGATACAGTGGGGGACATAAGTAATCGTACAGCCTGATATCTTGTGTACACAGTTCAGATCACTAAAGCATAAACGTAGATCTTTCATCACTAAGCATCGTAAACGACACAACGTGAATAAACGAAACAAGTTAGTAAATAAGAACGAAGTACGTCATTAGTCTGGATTAACCCAGTGACATAAGTATTCATACACCTCGTTTGTCCTGCAACTGTACAGGCAGTGGATACGTCCCCCTACCTATTCAGTGCCCAGCAGATGTTGATTAGACGTCGAAGAGCAGTGCACAGCATCGGTACAGAATACAAACCGGTATTGTTATCAGAATGGAGCGCAAGACCAAAGAAACTACGGTTGTTCAGAGAGATCATGGTACGGCTTCTTAATCAAAATAGATCATATTCTGAAATCGCAAATGTAGTATTTAGAAGCCTTGATACTCTCGAAAGTGTCATGCAGCGATTTAAAACAAACAGAACCCTTGTAAACAGCAAACGATCAGGCCGACTGTACAAAATGACGACTCGAGAAAGGAGGATGGTAGTGAAAACAGCCATGTAGAACCCGAAGAAAAGTACGACGGAAATATAAGCACATGTGGAAGAATATGACGGTAAATACAGTAAGTCACAAGTAGGACCATCAGAAGAATCCTTCATCGTGCGGAGTATAAAGCTAGGGGCCCCAGGAAAAAACCCTACGTTAGTAAGAAAAATCAAGTAGCCAGATTGCAGTTTTGCAAGTTTTATTTAGTGCCGAAAGTAGATTTAATATATTTCACAACGATGGACGAGTGTTGGACTGGAGGAAGCCTAATACCGAGCTGAATATCAAAAATATCCAGGCTACTGTGAGGCATGGAGGATGTGGAGTAATGGTATGGGGCTTCATGGCAGCTTCAGGACGACTAGGAGAACTAGTTTCCATTGATGGATTTATGGGCATACCTGGTTACTTGAATTTACCAAAGGAAAACTTGCAGAATTGTCGACAAGCTGGACATTGGGGATAATTTCTATTTCCAGCAAGATAATGACCCCAAACATACTGCTGAAATTGTCCGTCTCTGGCTGCTCTATCATACACCATTAACCCTGAAAACCCCAGCTCAGTCCCCAGACCTCAATCCAATCGAGCATTTTTGGAACAAGCTGGGGAAAAGTGTAAGGAAGCATGGCATTACCAGCAAACAAAGGTTAAATGAACTGTTACTACAAGAATGGAATGCAATTGGTTCCGAAATAACAAGGAAATTGGTATATTCCATGCCAAAACGGCTTACACAAGTCATCCATAACAAAGGAATGCATACAAAGTATCAGGAAGTGATTTGTGCAGGTGTTACTTACAGAAACAACATACGTTTGTTCTTGTATGAATAGGTATGTCCTACGTAAAAATGACATTCCAATGAATTGTATTCTTTTATTTAGTAACGAGTCATTTTGTGTTGATTTTATGTGTATATATGTTTAAGTCGAGATCTTAATAAGCAGACGTTCATTACTTAAATACGTTGCCTTGTATAATTAAATCCGATAAAATGTTGTTTCCATATAAACCCATCTGTATGAATACTTATGTCCCGCACTGTAGGCCTTATGACGACGACGGGACAAGAAAGGACTAGGAGTGGGAAGGAAGCGGCTGTAGCCTTAAGATACAGCCCCAGCACTTGCCTGGTGTGAAAATGGAAAACCACGAAAAACCATCTTCAGGGCTGACGACATTCGCTCCAGTAATTACAGATTCGAACATTTGCTGGTCCAAATTCGAGGAGGCCACGAACCTACTACGCTGGCGTAGCAGGGGAGAGGTGGTACTCCCACGTGGCGCGTCCCAGGTGGCGGATAGAGGAGTCCTAACCGGCTTGCCGTCGGACTTGAGGGAAATAAAATACGTCTCGCGGACCAAACACACAACCCCCCTGTGGGTGGGGGACGCAGATGAAGAATACACCCACGGTATCCTCTGCCTGTCGTAAGAGGCGACTAAAAGGGGCGACCAAGGGATGATTGGATTAGAACCATGAAACTACCTGTGATTAGTACCACCACGTGGGGAACACTATGGGTCGCTATTTCTTGCGCGTAGTACCACTATGTTAGGTACCAAATAGGTTTATGACTAGTAGCACGCAGGAGCACCGCGCGGTCAGGCTTTTACGGTACCTGTGATTAGTAGCACTATATGAGCGTACCAGGGTTCTGGCGTGCCAATGATTAGTACCCACTATATAAGGAACACCACGGGATAGTACGAGTCCCTGTGGTTTGTACACTAATGTGATGAAAACCATAGGTTTGCGTTGCCTGTAAATGGCGCCGCTATGTGCGGAACACCAATAGTCTGTATTACATGTGCGAATTTCATAACCTGTCAGTAGTACCATAATGTGTGGAATACCGCGAGTCTACGATACTTTTGATTGGTACCGCACCATGACAAATATCATGGTCCTACTTTCCAAGCGATAAGTACCATTATGAGAGACCAATAACGTATATTTTGGACCCCTTTAGCTTGCAAGCATCACCGATTCAGTATTGAGCTATAGAAGCAGTCTCTTGGTCAGTATTACTATTGTTTTCCGTCAGTTTCTAAGACTGGGGCATTGTGGGTCGGCTCCACTGATTGTTTTAAATTCATATCCATCCGTTCATTTTTCGCCTCAAGCTTTGAATTCTGGTCAGTGGAAGATTTTGGATTTTATTTTTTCATTGCATTTCGTTTCATATCGTACCGTCAGGGGCCGATGACCTAGATGTTAGGCCCCTTAAAACAACAAGCATCATCATCGTCATCTATTCGAGGAGGAGATCCTTACTTTCCTCCGCTAGTGCATTATCCTGTTGTTCAAGCTGTTAATATTTTGGAAAACGATTCTTCGATTAAACTCTGTTCGGAGGTTCAAGTACCGGGTTGTGCGAAATATATGTTGAATGGGATGCGGGTTACTGTAGTCACGTCCTAGTTCGTGAACTATGGGCAACGGCTGAGTGGCCTAGTAAGTGGTCCTAACAGTCGGGATACCAGTTGCTATGGAATGGGAATGGGCATATCGGGCATATTCTCAGTCATGGCCCTTCATGTGCTCAGGTGGCTAGGACTACACAATCCACCGGTGGTCCATAACCTGTCAGAGGAGAAATCCTCACTTGGACTATGTGTAAGTAGGGTAGCATCCTGCTTCATAAATTTATCGAGCTCAGAACATTTCAAACAAGCCTCAGACCTATGCGAGTAACGGAGTCCCACTCCCATTTGACAGGCGAGGGACTTCTTGGAAACAACTTGGCGAATGAAATGGAATTCGATGGGGAGCTATCAATATTAATGGAGCTTGTGGAAGAAAGAAAGTAGAACTGGCTGAGTCAGCAAAGAGGATGCATATGGATGTGCTAGGAGCAAGTGATATTTGGGCAAAGGGAGATAACGAGGAGGATTATAAAGTGTACTACTTGACGGGTGTTAGAAAGGAGAGGGCAGAGTATGGGGTAGGGCTGTTTACCAGGAATACCATTGCACGCAACATAATTTCTGTTAGGCACGTAAATGAGCGAATGATGTGGGTAGATTTGGCCGTTGGAGGAATTAGGACGAGAATTGTCTCAGTGTATTCACCATGTGAGGGTGCAGATGAGGATGAGGTTGACAAGTTTTATGAAGCATTGAGTGACGTCGTGGTCAGGGTCAACAGCAAGGATAGGATAGTGTTAATGAGCAATTTCATTGCGAAAGTTGGAAATAGAACTGAAGGAAACGAAATGGTGATTAGTAAATGTGGGGAAGATATGGAAGCTAATGCGAATGGAAAGCGTTTGCTGGACTTCTGTGCTAGTATAGGTTTAGCAGTTACGAATACATTCTTCAAGCATAAGGCTATTCACCGGTACACATGGGAGGCTAGGGATACCAGATCCATAATAGACTATATCTTAACCGACTTCGAATTCAGGAAATCTGTTAGAAATGTACGAGTTTTCCGGGGATTTTTCGATGATACAGACCACTATCTGATCTGTAGTGAACTAAGTAACTCTAGGCCTAGGGTAGAGAAAGTGAAATATGTCTGCAAACGAATAAGTGTAGAAAATCTCCAGGACGAGGAAATTAGACGGAAGTACATGGATATGATTAGTGAGAAGTTTCGAACAGTAGACAGTAAGCAGGTTCAGGATATAGAAAGAGAATGGGTCGCATACAGGGATGCTGTAGTAGAAACAGCAAGGGAATGCCTAGGAACAACTGTGTGTAAAGATGGGAAAAGGCAAACATCTTGAAGAAATGATGAAGTGAGAGCAGCTTGTAAACGTAAAATGAAGGCTTATCGGAAATGGCTCCAAACAAGGGCCGAGGCAGACAGGGAATTGTTCGTAGATGAAAGAAACAGTGCAAAGCAAATAGTTGTTGAATCCAAAAAGAAGTCGTGGGAAGATTTTGGTAATAACCTGGAAAGGCTAGGTCAAACGGCAGGGAAACCTTTCTGGACAGTACTAAAGAATCTTAGGAAGGGAGGGGAAAAGGAAATGAACAGTGTTTTGAGTAATTCAGGTGAACTCATAACAGATCCCAGGGAATCACTGGAGAGGTGGAGGGAATATTTTGAAGATCTTCTCAATGTAAAAGAAAATCATCTTGGTGGTGTTGTGAACAGCCAAGCTCATGGGGAGGAGGAAAATGATGTTGGTGAAATTACACTTGAGGAAGTGGAAAGGATGGTAAATAAACTCCATTGTCATAAAGGAGCAGGGATAGATGCAATTAGACCTGAAATGGTGAAGTATAGTGGGAAGGCAGGTATGAAATGGCTTCATAGAGTAGTAAAATTAGCATGGAGTGTTGGTAAGGTACTTTCAGATTGGACAAAAGCAGTAATTTCATCTATCTATAAGCAAGGGAACAGGAAGGATTGCAACAACTATCGGGGCAAAGTATTCATTGGCGTCTTGGAAGGGAGGGTGCGATCAGTGGTTGAGAGGAAGTTGGTTGAAAACCAGTGTGGTTTCAGATCACAGAGGGGTTGTCAGGACCAGATTTTCAGTATGCGGCAGGTAATTGAAAAATGCAACGAGAGGAATTGGCAATGGTGTTTATGTTTCGTACATCTAGAGAAAGCATATGACAAGGTACCGAGGGAAAAGATGTTCGCCATACTGGGGGACTATGGAATTCAAAGTAGATTATTAAAATCAATCAAAGGCATTTATGTTGACAATATAGGCTTCAGTGAGAATTGATGGTAGGGGTTCTTAGTTCAGGCTTCAGGGTACTTACAGGGGTTAGACAAGACTGTAATCTTTCTTTGCTGTTCGTAGTTTACATGGACCATCTGCTGAAAGGTATAAAAAGTGCAGAGAAGGGTTCAGTTAGGTGGAAATGTAGTAAGCAGTCTGGCCTATGCTGACGACTTGGTCTTAATGGCAGATTGTGCCAAAAGCCTGCAGTCTAATATCTTGGAACTTGAAAATAGGTGCAGTGAGTATGGTATGAAAATTAGGCATTCGAAGACTAAGTTGATGTCAGTAGTTAAGAAATTCAACAGAATTGAATGTCAGATTGGTGATACAAAGGTAGAACAGGTGGATAATTTCAAGTATTTAGGTTGTGTGTTCTCCCGGGATGGTAATATAGTGAGATTGAATCAAGTTGTAGTAAAGCTAATGCAGTGAGCTTGCAGTTGCGATCAGCAGTATTCTGTGAAAAGGAATTCAGCTCCCAGGCGAAACTATCTTTACATCGGTCTGTTTTTAGACCAACTTTGCCTTACGGGAGCGAAAGCTGGGTGGACTCAGGATATCTTATTCATAAGTTAGAAGTGTCACACATGAAAGTAGCGAGAATGATTGCTGGTACAAACAGGTGGGAACAAGGCAGGAGGGTACTCGGAATTAAGAGATAAAGGCTAATTTAGGAATGAACTCGATGGATGAAGCTGTACGAATAAACCGGCTTCGGTTGTGGGGTCATGTGGGGCGAATGGAGGAGGATAGGTTACCTAGGAGAATAATGGACTCTTATGAAGGGTAAGAGAAGTAGAGGTAGACCAAGACGACGAAGGTTAAACTCAGTTTCTAACAATTTTAAGATAAGAGGTATAGAACTAAATGAGGCCACAGCACTAGTTGCAAATAGAGAATTGTGGCGACGTTTAGTAAATTCACAGAGGCTTGCTGACTGGACGCTTAAAGGCATAACGGTATATAATGATTATGTATGTATGTATTGAACCCTTTAGGTCCATATTGAGGGATACCTACCTTCCTTACCTATCAGCAAAGCTCATGAGATCTGTCTCTTGGGTCGTTTCGGGTTCTTCGTCACTTGCTGAGGTAAAGGTAGGGTTCATTAATTCTAATCTATCTACTGGAATGAAAGGTCTATTTAAAGGATTCCTATTTATTCAGGAAAATTCTGAAGTAATTTACTATGTCAACGGTGTCATAGTCAATTGTGTCCACTGGACACCACAATCATTTTTACATAAACGTCAGAACACTGGTGTGAGACTTTAACGTAATCGCCTGATGGGCATTCTTACTAGAAACCATTGTCTCAATTATTAATCATTTAAGAAAGGAAAGTCTGGAAATCCTTAAATTCGGCTTCCATGTGAGACCACATGTACCATCATAGTGATTCGTTATGGTCCAGCCCTCGTAACACGAACTCTGGACTCTAGTTATAATTAAGGCCGTCCAATCGGTGTGTGCCACACAGTGGTTCTACGGCATGGACCCTTAATTGAATCGATGTGACCTGCGTCTATGTCATGGACCGACATCTAATCTTCTAAGTTACTTTAAAGTCATTGTGGATGATGACCGCAAGGAAATGACGCTACAATGGCATATGGCCCTAATCTAAGTCACTGAGGTTGATGACCCCCTGACCATCCAAGTTTCTAGGCTGAAGGCTAAACACAATTAAGTTACATCGGTTGATGACCAAAGTTTCCACTTTACTATCCCCAGCACATTCACTGCGCAATCAATCAAAGTTCAATAATTACAACAATAGCAATGCTCACAAACTTTGTGGCAGTAAAATCCATTTCCTTCGGATATGTCCCTTTAATCTTTACTTTATTTTTAATATTCCCCAGACAACAAACTAAAATTTCCAGAATGCATCTCCAAGTTATTCGCTTGATTAAAGTTATTTCAAAATGCGGTTTCACTGAATTTAATAATTTAATACATTTAAATGATTTAACGAAATATTAACAAACAGCAAATTTTATCTCCGCGGACTCTGGTTTCCTCACAAATTTCTACGCAGCTGTGATGTAAAATTCAATATTGCGATGTTTATCTGGCTGGAAAAGAATTTGTTACATCATTCATGTCCAGCTATATATCTCATCTCGTGATATCATGCTTAAAAATCTAATCTAATCCTAACCGTTTAACACTTGGATATCCTAATAATCTACGTACAAACCAAACAACTCGCCATATAATTACGATGTCATATCTCGTCATTACCATTATGAATTTTGCACACCCCTCACAGACAAATCGATCATCACGACCATCGCTCTATATTTTGGACAACCCTGAAATTGGGTTACTCTGTTCCTTATACTCAAAGTTCGTGATTTCAAATGTTCATTACGTCCCCAATTACAGTACTTCACAATACTTAGATCATTACCGGCTATGAAATTTCAACTAAATCCAGCATTTTAACTTTTCCCTGGCCGAGAATACAGTCTCAATACCAAGCCTGTCCCGTTAGATAGCTGAGGTGTCTCACCCCCCTCGCTCGCTTGGCAGTTACAGGAACCACCTGGTTTATTCACAGTTGACTGACTTCTCAAAATGTTCCCTTTAAACTCTGCCGACATAATTAAACAAATACGATATTCTAACCAACAAAATGCACAGATTATGCTTCAAGATGCCCACACTAATTATACGCGTCGCCAATTGATACCGCTATAGATTTCTATGAATTTCTTTCCATTCTCAACATATAAATATTCCTCGGGCTATCATATCCCGGCTTCAATGACAGGACTCTAACCTGATTCGCACATCTCATCTCAACTCATATAAAACACTCCTCGGGCTTCAGTGTCCCGGCTTCAATGACAGGTCCAACCTGATTCACAAAACTAACCTCTGTTTCCCAGCTCCACAATTATCATCGACCAAGAACTGGAATAAAATCCCCACTAGAAATCCCAACATCTAATATCGCACAATGCATTACTCATGAATAACTTCGCATAAATGATATCGTATTTAATAACTTGATTTTTACGAGAAATGACTGAAACATTCTACTAGATCTTTTATTTGTCAGTCAGACACAGTTTAAAATGGGCATTAAAAAGAACGTTTCTCTCCGTGACCAAATTCATCCCCTAGGTTCTCACCCGACAGCGCGCTTCCACTCGATTGAAAATGAGTAACCATGGATTATTATTATTAACGTCAAATTGCAGACAGAAGAATATTACATCGAATGAACATCTTACTTCGACATCACAAAATACAGGCAGTACACTCACACGGATGACGATCTACATTGGACGTGATATCACTTCAGAAACCTTATCAATAACCTTTTACAACATTATACGGCTTTCGCAAGACTTCAAAATTTATCCAAGTGGAAAATAAAACCAATGACTCTTTTAGTCGTACTCTCACATTTACAAAACTTAGTAGGGCGACCACTGCGTCGTATATCCCCATGCAAATACACTTTAAGAAATCACGAGATGAGATATAAGAGGTAGTAAGATGGGAAGTCACCTACCTCATGTCGTCACGCCAGTATTCGTCTTAGGGCTCACCTGTGACCTTGGCATTTTATTTAGCCATCTTTACATTCATGGCTGTACATCTCATTATGTTTCTTCAGGTTTCCTGGAATAAAGCATAAAAAAAAAAGAAATACCCTTCACTTGTTTGCGGAGCGCACACGATGGATTGTAATTATTCCCGCACACGAATTACTTAATCACATTAGAATATTTCAGTACTTTGACCGTCCTATCTGATACACTTATTTCTCTCAAGAAAACTATCTCCCCATGGAGTCAAGACTTAGCCGCAATGGCTAAAATCTGCAGTCGAACTCAGTCTACTTTCGTTGATTTGATTTCGCAGAGCAGCTCAACAATTTCGTCCGCTTTGTATCACAAATGCCGGAGAAGGAAGCTTCGTCATGGCGTCCCTTCATATTTATAGCATTTACCCCCTCTCTTCGGATCTCTCCCTTTGCCGCCAAGAAAATTTCTCTAAATTTTCTGACTTACCTAAACTGTAATTTCAAGAGTTTTGAAAGTGACTACATGCTTGCTACATTTCTGGCGGTAGTGTTCATGGACATTTAAAAATTTTACGGGTTCGATTTGTGAGATGATTGACCTCCTTTGATAGGCACTATATTTTTTTGACTTGGCGTGGTCACGCCGTGTACACGCGCTTTGAAGTAGTTCATAAAAATGACTTGCGATTCTTCCGCCGTCGACACGTGTGGTTGACGTCACATACCCCAGAGCGTGGGACCGAAGGTAATCACCCCCTCGTCACGTGTCAAATCCATGCTATCAAGAATCCAACTTTAAATTATTTTGTTACATTATGCATAATGTTCTTAGGGCACAAAGGTCATGGGTTCAGTATGTATGTATGTGGTACACCTGCTGCATTGGAATGTATCTCTTCTCAGAATCTTCAACCTCACTACACGAGACTGTCCACTTCATTGTAACTCAACTTTTTTTATCAATCTGGGTTCTTGCACTGTTAATAATAATACGTGGCAACTTCAAATGTGGAAGAGCGTTTGATTTCATCTTTCTTCTGGGGGTTAACTGGAGTAACTCGGACTTAAACTCTTGTTCATAATCTTCAGTAGTATAATATACGGGTTCTGCCGCCACCTCCACCTCAGGCTCCCAGTGGCCACCTCCACCTCCACCTCAGCCAGAGGCCTCCCAGTGGCCACCTCCACCTCAGCCAGAGGCCTCCCAGTGGCCACCTCCACCTCCACCTCAGCCAGAGGCCTCCCAGATGCCTCCTCCACCTCCCGCGGGAAATTTGAATTTGTAAACAAAGCCGCGTGCTTTTTGACAGCTCTCATCAACAACAACGCATCGCAAACCTCAGTACTACCATCTTGACGGGCCTAAACCTTAGTGGTACCAACTTAACCTAACTAGCATGAGGTAAACAAAGCCACGTGTTTTTTTGACAGATTTGTAAACAAAGCCACGTGCTTTTTGACAGCTCTCATCAACAACAACGCATCGCAAACCTCAGTACTACCATCTTGACGGGCCTAAACCTTAGTGGTACCAACTTAACCTAACTAGCATGAGGTAAACAAAGCCACGTGTTTTTTTGACAGCCACGTGCTTTTCGACAGATTTGTAAACAAAGCCACGTGCTTTTTGACAGCTGTCATCGACAACAACGCATCGCTAACCCCAGTACTGCCATCTTGACGGGCCTAAACCTCAGCAGTACCAACTTAACCTAACTAGCGCGAGATAAACAAAGCCACGTGCTTTTTGACAGCCACGTGCTTTTTTGACAGCTGCCATCCGCCATCTTTAAACCACAGAGCACTGTGCTGCCCTCTTGCGTCACCTGTCATCGGCAGTGCTGCCATCTTGACGGGCCTAAACCTTAGTGCTACCAACTTAACCTCACTAGCTCGAGATAAACAAATCCACGTGCTTTTTGACAGCCACGTGCTTTTTTGATAGCTGTCATCCACCATCTTTAATCTATAGAGCACAGTGCTGCCCTCTTTAGCTACTTACCTTTGAAATGTGGTGGCGGATAATTTGAAAAGTGCTTTTCGACAAGCAGCCATCTTTAATCCAGAGAGAACAGTGCTGCCCTCTATGTGGTGGCGCCAAATTGAAAAATTCCACGTTCTCTTGTTTGAAAACAAACTCACGTGCTTTTTTGACAGCTGTCATCTGCCATCTTTAATCTATAGAGCACAGTGCTGCCCTCTTTAGTTTGAAACGTGGTGGCGGTAAATTCCACGTGCTCTTGTTTGGAAACAAAGCCATGTGCAGCTGTCATCCGCCATCTTTAATCAACAGAGCACCGTGCTGCTATCATGCGGGCAATTTCATCACCTGTCATCCGCCATCTTTAATCCACAGAACACCGTGCTGCCCTCTTTATGGCTACTACCTTAAGCATGTAGTAGCGGGCAATTTGAAAAGTTCTGTTAGCTATCATCCACCATCTTTAATCAAGAGAGCACCGTGCTGCCATCTTTAGCTAGATACCTTTGAAATGTGGTGGCGACAAATTGAAAAATTCCACGTGCTCTTGTTTGGAAACAAACTCACGTGCTTTTTTGTCAGCTACCATCCGCCATCTTTAATCAAGAGAGCATAGTGCTGCCCTCTTTAGTTTGAAATGTGGTGGCGGCAAATTCCACATGCTCTTGTTTGGTAAACATAGCTACGTGCTTTTTTGACAGCTATCATCCGCCATCTTTGAGCACCGTGCTGCCCTCTTTATCGCAGTAGATGTAAATTCGTCACCTGTCATACGCAGTGCTGCTATCTTTAGCTAGATACCTTTGAAATGTGGTGGTGGATAATTTAAAAAGAAAAATTCTACAGCAGTCCTCTCTCAACGCTAATTGCATAAGATGGCGGCTATACATGACTCCTTAAGGGTGCTTACGCAAGATGGCTGCTATACACAGGTTCTTATGAGACGCCCTTGGGATGCTTGCGCAAGATGGTGGTTATACAAGGCTCCTTATGAGACGCCCTAGTGATGCTTGTGCAAGATGGCGGTTGCTCTTATGAGGCGGCTTAAGGGTCCTTGCACAAGATGGCTAGAGACGCCCTAAGGATACTTGCGCAAGATGGCGGACACAAGATGGCGGCTATACACGTCTCCTTATGAGACGCCTTAAGGGTGCTTGCGCAAGATGGCTGCTGCTCTTAGCTTAGAGACTAACGTGTCGTGCTAGTTCGATTCATTAAATTTAGGGCTTAAATGCAAAATGTTAAATATCTCGAAAGCAGTGCATCGTAGAGCAAAACGGACAAAAAATTTTCCGCCCAATACCTCGGTTCGCAGTACGAGGATCAAGTAAAACATAGTCTAATGATGAGATCAACGGTTCGGTTCCTACTTAGGCCCTTTGGCATTCACTCTGTTTTAGCTTGTATTGAAGTAAGTCTTCGTAACATGATCAGGTCTAGCTATGGTAGAGAGTATAACGTGCCGTGCAGGTTCGATTCATTAAATTTGGGGCTTAAATGCAAAATGTTAAATATCTCGAAAACGGATAAAATTTTTCTACCTGATACCTAGGTTTGCAGTATCAGGAACATGAAAAAAACAGTCTAATGATGAGATCGACGGTTCGATCCTTACTTAGGCCCTTTGGCATTGGCAGCTATCTATTTCTACAAGATGGTGACTATACATAGCTTCTTATGAGACAGCTTAAGAGCGCTTGCACAAGATGGCTGCTACTCTTATGAGACGCCCTAGGGGTGCTTGCGGGAGGTAGCAGCGACAAGACGGTGACTATACACAGCTGCTTATGATACGGCCTAGAGGTGCTCACACAAGATGGTGGCTGCTCTGATGAAGAAAGTTAGCTTTGCGTCGTGCAGGTATCTTTACAGCACTAAACCTCATACCTTTGAAATGTGGTAGCAGGTAATTTGAAAAATTCGACGTGCTTTTTCTTCACAGCAGCTATCTTTAAACAATAGCGGCTATACATAAGCTGTTAAGGCCTCCTCTTATGTCAAGGTATAGCTCTATCGAACAAGTTTAAACCTGCATCGGGATAGCTAGAGTAAGCATGTGCTGCAGTGATGACGTCATTATGCATGTTTAGACTTGCAAATCACTAAAGAAACATAACAAGACTAGAATCGAACACCGCACTCTATGCCGTTAACTTTATCATGTGATCGGAACATTGATTGAAGTGTTTAGAACACTAAATAAGTGATCAAGACTATAATAGAACACTGTACTCGATACAACATGTGTTTAGAACATGTCAGGGGATACCTTTGTTCTAAGAAGATTAGATTACCGCACATTCCTTGGCTAAAGGGCTAATGGGCTAAAGGGCTAATGGGCTAATGGGCTAGGGCGCCTCTCCTCTCTTTATCCGGGCTTGAGACCGGCTCTACAACTAGAGGCGGAGTTAACACCCTAAGGAAGGGAGAATGTTGGGAAATAATCTATACGAATATAGCTACTCGATCGACTATATACTACAGATGGATGACTTAGGTGAGGGTAAGCGCTTACTTAATAATACCAACACGACGTAATTCATGCTCTATTTCAAAAATATCTTCTTTGTACTGTGTGTAACCAGCATCATGATAGGCTCTTAGCAGTTGTAAACGTTTTACCAGTACGTTGGGGTCTTTACAGTAGCTTATATCTACATAGGGTAACAGAGGCTTGTTGTGAACTTTGAGTCTATATGCAGACAGTTGATGTGCAGGAACTTGTTTTGATATAATACGTGCTTCAGCAGTAGCGTTTCTAGGTACAAACATAACTTGTTTCGATAGCGATGAAGCGTTGAAATTTCCTTCTTCTTTACCTTGCATCTCTTCTTGAGATGTTTGCACTTCGACAGAACGTGTAGTAGGCTTAGGAAATGAAGTAAAATCATCAAGCTGTAATGGCAATGAATTTTCTTCTTCTTCTACTTTCCCTTTACTACTGTTTTGATCAACATCATTATCCTTATTATCATAATCATGATCTTGCCTCTCTTTATCTTGAAGTTTGTGCTCAGTAACAGAACTTGCAGCAGGCCTAGACAGCAAGGGAGAATTAAAAATCTCTCGCAGAGGTGTACTTTTTAAACATAAATCAGTGTTCGCTGGAATATGGTTGAGCTCTTTGTATTTCGTTCCCGATGAAGCTACATTACACGCGGCTTCATGACGTTGAGCGTTGTATGCGTTCTTGAACTCTCTTCTACAATGTTTGCATTGAAAAATCATCCTACATGATATCTCATGACGTCTCCTGTGATAGCTTCGGGAAAATGCTTTTCCACACTCTTCACAAATATACCTAGAAATAGGTTTTTCCATGACGGACTTTTATCTTCTGCTAACAGATTCTTCTTTAAATCTACTCGACATTTGTTACTCTCTACTTCGATGATGCGAACAGCTTAGCGATTAATAGTAAACTAACACAAAAGCGTATAACCAAGGTAGCAACAGTAAGGTTTAAGCCCATCAAGATGGCAAGAGTGAGGTTAGCGACGTTCTGCTGTTGGATTTTAAATTCCGCGCTGTAACATGCATAAGGTGGCAGCCTTGAGGTTTACTGCCGTAAAGATGGCAGCAGTGAGGTTAGCGACGCTCTATTGTCCTTCAAAGTGAGGTTAGGGTTCGTCAAGAAGACAGCTGTCAAAAAAGCACGTGGTTATGTTTACCAAACAAGAGCACGTGGTCGTAACGTCACGGTCACGTAGTATGCTGCTTCAGCATGCAATGTTCAATGTCTACACCTACGTAGTAAACACTCTGCTATGTTCACAAAATTTTTACTCACAACTATTTTTTATGCTTTAAGTTCGTGCACATAGGTTATGTTAAGATAGCAGCACACGTACAAGTGATGGTCACGTGCTCTAGTAGAAGATGCATGCATTATCAAAAGGTGATACGTACACGCTTTTAAACCTTGCTATTCTTACTGCTACTATGTTCGCAAGATTTTCAAAGATCACTATTCTTTGTGCTTTAAGTTCGTTCGCATAGGTCATGCTAAAGTAGCAGAGCAAACACATGCGAACGTTGTACATTCTAGCGGAATGTGTTTAGTACGATAGTTGATGCATGCAAAATCGATAGGTGTTGTGTACACGCTTTGAAACTTAACTATTCTTCGTGCTTTAAATCCGTGCACATAGGTTATGCTAAGATAGCAGCACACTCTAGCGGAGAAGTTTAGTACTCTAGTTGATGCATGTATAATCGATAGGCAATGCGTACACGCTTTTAAAACATTGCTATTCTTACTGCTGCTGCTATGTTCACAAGATTTTTATACATCGCTATTCTTTATGCTTTAAGTTCATGCGTATAAGTTATACTAAGTTAGCAGCATACTTATAAGGTTGTTGCACGCTCTAGTGGAAAAGTTTAGTAAGAAAGACGATGCATGCAAAATCGATAGGTGATGTGTACACGCTTTGAACTTGGGTATTTTTTGTGCTTTAACTTCGTGCACATAGGTTATGTTAGAGTCGATGCTTGCAAAATCGATAAGTAATATGTACACGCTTTGAAACATGGCTATTCTTTGTACTTTAAGTTCATGGGTATAGGTTATGCTAAGATAGCAGCGCAATCTAGCGCAAGAAGTTTAGTACGAGACTCGATGAATGCGAAATCGATAGGTGTTGTGTACACGCTTTGAAACATGGCTATTCTTTGTACTTTAAGTTCATGCTAAGATACCTGCACAATCTACCTGAAGAAGTTCAGTACGAGATTCGATACTTGCAAAATCGATAGTTGATGCGTACACGCTTTGAAACATGACTATTCATTGTACTTTAAGGTCATGCGTATAGGTTATGCTAAGATAGCAGCACGATCTAGCGGAAGAAGTTTAGTACGAGAGTCGATGCATGTGAAATCGATAGGTGATGTCTACACGCTTTAAAACATGGCTATTAATACTGCTGCTCTGTTCCTAAGATTTTTAAACATAGCTAATCCTAATGCTGCTCTTAACGACGTAGAGCTAAGGATTGATGAAGTGACCGTGACGTTACGACCACGTGCTCTTGTTTGGTAAACATAACCACGTGCTTTTTTGACAGCTGTCTCCTTGACGAACCCTAACCTCACTTTGAAGGACAATAGAGCGTCGCTAACCTCACTGCTGCCATCTTTACGGCAGTAAACCTCAAGGCTGCCACCTTATGCATGTTACAGCGCGGAATTTAAAATCCAACAGCAGAACGTCGCTAACCTCACTCTTGCCATCTTGATGGGCTTAAACCTTACTGTTGCTACCTTGGTTATACGCTTTTGTGTTAGTTTACTATTAATCGCTAAGCTGTTCGCATCATCGAAGTAGAGAGTAACAAATGTCGAGTAGATTTAAAGAAGAATCTGTTAGCAGAAGATAAAAGTCCGTCATGGAAAAACCTATTTCTAGGTATATTTGTGAAGAGTGTGGAAAAGCATTTTCCCGAAGCTATCACAGGAGACGTCATGAGATATCATGTAGGATGATTTTTCAATGCAAACATTGTAGAAGAGAGTTCAAGAACGCATACAACGCTCAACGTCATGAAGCCGCGTGTAATGTAGCTTCATCGGGAACGAAATACAAAGAGCTCAACCATATTCCAGCGAACACTGATTTATGTTTAAAAAGTACACCTCTGCGAGAGATTTTTAATTCTCCCTTGCTGTCTAGGCCTGCTGCAAGTTCTGTTACTGAGCACAAACTTCAAGATAAAGAGAGGCAAGATCATGATTATGATAATAAGGATAATGATGTTGATCAAAACAGTAGTAAAGGGAAAGTAGAAGAAGAAGAAAATTCATTGCCATTACAGCTTGATGATTTTACTTCATTTCCTAAGCCTACTACACGTTCTGTCGAAGTGCAAACATCTCAAGAAGAGATGCAAGGTAAAGAAGAAGGAAATTTCAACGCTTCATCGCTATCGAAACAAGTTATGTTTGTACCTAGAAACGCTACTGCTGAAGCACGTATTATATCAAAACAAGTCCCTGCACATCAACTGTCTGCATATAGACTCAAAGTTCACAACAAGCCTCTGTTACCCTATGTAGATATAAGCTACTGTAAAGACCCCAACGTACCGGTAAAACGTTTACAACTGCTAAAAGCCTATCATGATGCTGGTTACACACAGTACAAAGAAGATATTTTTGAAATAGAGCATGAATTACGTCGTGTTGGTATTATTAAGTAAGCGCTTACCCTCACCTAAGTCATCCATCTGTAGTATATAGTCGATCGAGTAGCTATATTCGTATAGATTATTTCCCAACATTCTCCCTTCCTTAGGGTGTTAACTCCGCCTCTAGTTGTAGAGCCGGTCTCAAGCCCGGATAAAGAGAGGAGAGGCGCCCTAGCCCATTAGCCCATTAGCCCTTTAGCCCATTAGCCCTTTAGCCAAGGAATGTGCGGTAATCTAATCTTCTTAGAACAAAGGTATCCCCTGACATGTTCTAAACACATGTTGTATCGAGTACAGTGTTCTATTATAGTCTTGATCACTTATTTAGTGTTCTAAACACTTCAATCAATGTTCCGATCACATGATAAAGTTAACGGCATAGAGTGCGGTGTTCGATTCTAGTCTTGTTATGTTTCTTTAGTGATTTGCAAGTCTAAACATGCATAATGACGTCATCACTGCAGCACATGCTTACTCTAGCTATCCCGATGCAGGTTTAAACTTGTTCGATAGAGCTATACCTTGACATAAGAGGAGGCCTTAACAGCTTATGTATAGCCGCTATTGTTTAAAGATAGCTGCTGTGAAGAAAAAGCACGTCGAATTTTTCAAATTACCTGCTACCACATTTCAAAGGTATGAGGTTTAGTGCTGTAAAGATACCTGCACGATGCAAAGCTAACTTTCTTCATCAGAGCAGCCACCATCTTGTGTGAGCACCTCTAGGCCGTATCATAAGCAGCTGTGTATAGTCACCGTCTTGTCGCTGCTACCTCCCGCAAGCACCCCTAGGGCGTCTCATAAGAGTAGCAGCCATCTTGTGCAAGCGCTCTTAAGCTGTCTCATAAGAAGCTATGTATAGTCACCATCTTGTAGAAATAGATAGCTGCCAATGCCAAAGGGCCTAAGTAAGGATCGAACCGTCGATCTCATCATTAGACTATGTTTTTTTCATGTTCCTGATACTGCAAACCTACGTATCAGGTAGAAAAATTTTATCCGTTTTCGAGATATTTAACATTTTGCATTTAAGCCCCAAATTTAATGAATCGAACCTGCACGGCACGTTATACTCTCTACCATAGCTAGACCTGATCATGTTACGAAGACTTACTTCAATACAAGCTAAAACAGAGTGAATGCCAAAGGGCCTAAGTAGGAACCGAACCGTTGATCTCATCATTAGACTATGTTTTACTTGATCCTCGTACTGCGAACCGAGGTATTGGGCGGAAAATTTTTTGTCCGTTTTGCTCTACGATGCACTGCTTTCGAGATATTTAACATTTTGCATTTAAGCCCTAAATTTAATGAATCGAACTAGCACGACACGTTAGTCTCTAAGCTAAGAGCAGCAGCCATCTTGCGCAAGCACCCTTAAGGCGTCTCATAAGGAGACGTGTATAGCCGCCATCTTGTGTCCGCCATCTTGCGCAAGTATCCTTAGGGCGTCTCTAGCCATCTTGTGCAAGGACCCTTAAGCCGCCTCATAAGAGCAACCGCCATCTTGCACAAGCATCACTAGGGCGTCTCATAAGGAGCCTTGTATAACCACCATCTTGCGCAAGCATCCCAAGGGCGTCTCATAAGAACCTGTGTATAGCAGCCATCTTGCGTAAGCACCCTTAAGGAGTCATGTATAGCCGCCATCTTATGCAATTAGCGTTGAGAGAGGACTGCTGTAGAATTTTTCTTTTTAAATTATCCACCACCACATTTCAAAGGTATCTAGCTAAAGATAGCAGCACTGCGTATGACAGGTGACGAATTTACATCTACTGCGATAAAGAGGGCAGCACGGTGCTCAAAGATGGCGGATGATAGCTGTCAAAAAAGCACGTAGCTATGTTTACCAGACAAGAGCATGTGGAATTTGCCGCCACCACATTTCAAACTAAAGAGGGCAGCACTATGCTCTCTTGATTAAAGATGGCGGATGGTAGCTGACAAAAAAGCACGTGAGTTTGTTTCCAAACAAGAGCACGTGGAATTTTTCAATTTGCCGCCACCACATTTCAAAGGTATCTAGCTAAAGATGGCAGCACGGTGCTCTCTTGATTAAAGATGGTGGATGATAGCTAACAGAACTTTTCAAATTGCCCGCTACTACATGCTTAAGGTAGTAGCCATAAAGAGGGCAGCACGGTGTTCTGTGGATTAAAGATGGCGGATGACAGGTGATGAAATTGCCCGCATGATAGCAGCACGGTGCTCTGTTGATTAAAGATGGCGGATGACAGCTGCACATGGCTTTGTTTCCAAACAAGAGCACGTGGAATTTACCGCCACCACGTTTCAAACTAAAGAGGGCAGCACTGTGCTCTATAGATTAAAGATGGCAGATGACAGCTGTCAAAAAAGCACGTGAGTTTGTTTTCAAACAAGAGCACGTGGAATTTTTCAATTTGCCGCCACCACATAGAGGGCAGCACTGTTCTCTCTGGATTAAAGATGGCTGCTTGTCGAAAAGCATTTTTCAAATTATCCGCCACCACATTTCAAAGGTAAGTAGCTAAAGAGGGCAGCACTGTGCTCTATAGATTAAAGATGGTGGATGACAGCTATCAAAAAGCACGTGGCTGTCAAAAAGCACGTGGATTTGTTTATCTCGAGCTAGTGAGGTTAAGTTGGTAGCACTAAGGTTTAGGCCTGTCAAGATGGCAGCACTGCCGATGACAGGTGACGCAAGAGGGCAGCACAGTGCTCTGTGGTTTAAAGATGGCGGATGACAGCTGTCAAAAAAGCACGTGGCTGTCAAAAAGCACGTGGCTTTGTTTACAAATCTGTCGAAAAGCACGTGGCTGTCAAAAAAACACGTGGCTTTGTTTACCTCATGCTAGTTAGGTTAAGTTGGTACCACTAAGGTTTAGGCCCGTCAAGATGGTAGTACTGAGGTTTGCGATGCGTTGTTGTTGATGAGAGCTGTCAAAAAGCACGTGGCTTTGTTTACAAATCTGTCAAAAAAACACGTGGCTTTGTTTACCTCATGCTAGTTAGGTTAAGTTGGTACCACTAAGGTTTAGGCCCGTCAAGATGGTAGTACTGAGGTTTGCGATGCGTTGTTGTTGATGAGAGCTGTCAAAAAGCACGTGGCTTTGTTTACAAATTCAAATTTCCCGCGGGAGGTGGAGGAGGCATCTGGGAGGCCTCTGGCTGAGGTGGAGGTGGAGGTGGCCACTGGGAGGCCTCTGGCTGAGGTGGAGGTGGAGGTGGCCACTGGGAGCCTGAGGTGGAGGTGGCGGCAGAACCCGTATATTATACTACTATCTTCATCTCCAAAATGTTTGGAGCGAACCCATTGCATTATTTGTTGAAAACGAATCACGTCTTTTACAAGCTTGGACCCACCATTTATTTAGGTCTGGGGCTTTAGGGAGTGAATGAAAATGTATGTTTCGTTCCTTTGTGTACTTGCTATGATTTGTTCACGTTTTATCACATAAAATATAAACATACGGGTTACTTTTACACCACAGATATGCTACGGTCATGTACTATTAGCAGAGTCCGGATTTTTAAGCACTGATAGGGTAGAATGCAAACTCGGTGCGACGTAAAGCAGATTGTAACTTCGCCAAATCCACCTAATAATAGTAATAATAATGATAATAATATTTTCTTCACGTTCCACTGACTACTTTTACGGTTTTCGGAGACGCCGAGGTGCCGGAATTTAGTTCCTCAGGAGATTTTTTACGTGCCAGTAAATCTACCGACGCGAGGCGGACGTATTTGAGCACCGAGCCAGGATCGAACCTGCCTCGTTGGGGTCAAAAGGCCAGCGCCTCAACCGTCTGAGCCACTCAGTCTGGCAAAAATCCACCTTAAATAGCGAAAATGGTCCTGATTGCCATGCCATGCTACGTGGTGAAGGAAGAGGTTTCAGTCTTCAATGACTTGAGAATTTATGAAGTAAAATAATGTTTCTTCCTCATCTAATATGGCACGACTTCCTTTAAAGGAGAGATCTTCCTACCGGGAGGTTCCAAGTTCGATCCCCTGAATGTGAGGACTGATTCGAGGTCCACTTCAGCCTACGCGACAACAGTTGATGAGCTCTCTGACGGTCTAATACGATATTCCTTTCAGGAATACTGGTATTTATTGACTCTTGACAGTACAGCTTCCCTGGTTGTTCTGCCTTTTAGTGCGCCGTGCTGTCTCCAAACTACTCTCATACAGTAGCCTCATTTAGCCGCTACTGGAAATAACTTTTCCTCTTCTTATACTATCACTTTCAGTAAATATCCTGTAACGTAATATGGCAATAGACTAACTCCAGACTGCTCTATCGATTGGGAACATAAACTTACACTTTAAACAACTTTTAGTTTGCAATGAGAACCTAAACGAAGTTTTCTATTGACACTGGATGTCGCATGATGTGCCTGACGAGCAGTTCTTGTTTGGGCTGACTCTACCTACATATTACAAAAATCAGACTTAAAATAATTTCAGAAAAAACACACAAAAAGGTGCCTGACGATTTTTAGGTATGAGAACTGGTATATAACTTTCGTTACGTAGTATTAACACCGCTAATAATATAGATATTAGAGAATTACATTTTAGAACAAATCCTAAACTACCATTTCAGCCAGAGTAAAGAAAATTTTTTCTAGTCTAGATTTTAGTGCCTTATTCCCCGACTGTACATGCCGATTTTCATTAAATTCTGTTTATCCATTTTCTCGTGATGCACACACACACACGCGCGCGCGCACATACATACAGACAGACAGACATGACGGAAAATTAAAAATTGCATTTCATTCTTACCGTGTACACGACCGGTACAGAAAAGCCATTCTTTTTTCGTTCTGAGCTATGTACAGACAAAACTCTTATTTTGTATACCGGGAAATAGATTCGCCGCTAGTAAACTTATCATAATGGACATGAGATTTGGAACAGTTCTTTAGTTCTGGATGGATCTTGATTTGTATCCCATGAAATAGTTTGATAGTTATTGAATGAATGAACATTTGCTGTTATTGGTCAGTAGAGTAGGGGTAAACAGCACCGTAGTACGCGAAAATTTTGACGTTTTAGTAATTCCTTGCTTTGCAGACTACAATCACAGGTTCGTCTTGTCTTTAAATTATGCCAGTCGCTTGAAACTGACGACTTATAACTAATGTTGTAGGTTTTATGTCTCACTAGTTACTTTCACAGTTTACAGAGACGCCGTGGTCCCAGAATTTTGTCGCGCAGATTTTTTTGAATTGGCCTTAAATCGCACCGACACAGATAAGTCTTTGCGGCGACGATGTGATAGGAAAGGTCTAGGAATGGGAAGGAAGCGGCCGTGGCCTTAATTAAGGTACAGCCCTAGCATTTGCCTGGTGTGAAAATGGGAAACCACGGAAAACTATCTTCAGGGCTGCCGACAGTGGGGCTGAAACCCACTATCTCCCGGATGCAAGCTCACATCTGCGTGCCCCTAACCGCACGGCCAACTACGCAGAAAATTCGTTACGTGACTGTAACACTATTGACAAGCAAGGTTAGACTCACAAGAGGCTGTGATATTTTAGCACCTTTAAATACCACCGGACTGACGCGGTATCAAAAACCCTGCCCTCTCCTTGACCGCAGAAAGCCAGTGCTCTACCGTCTGAGCAACTCCGCCCGGTTGATGACTTGTAATTTTGTTAACTCCTTGACGCCGACCTCCATACGTCGTATAGACCTTCTTTTCTTCTCATGCTGCAGACCTCCGTGCGTGGTATAGGCTGCTAAATTGCTAACTTCATTTTGTTCCAGCCTGTAAAGCTTTAAAGTTGTCGAAATTCAAATGGTATATCTTTAAAACTGAAGCTTTCTGTCTTCTATCCAGTTGCCTTGTTCTATCTGTGAATCCGCACAAGCCAGTGATTCGTTTTTTCTTTCTATACGCTGCGTGCGCGACACTCCAGCGGGCATAGGATGAGCTAAATGTGGACGTGCCGCTTCATGTAGTTAAATGGAATCGTAAATGTAGGTAGGGTGTAAGAAAATGCAAAAAGAAAAAGGAAGGGGAAGTTCCGTATTGTGTTGTGTTGTGTTCCAATAGGTACAGAAATACTACTTATGTGATATTCTGTTATTTTACTAAGAGGATAACTGAGGCAGAAACGCGACGAAAATAGGTTCAAGCAGTAAATCGTGAAAAGCACGTATTGTCTTTTTTCACTCATTGACAGAAATTACAGATCTACACAAAAATATATTTCCTTCTTTCTGTTAGCCGCCTGTTGCCATTTCTTAATGGATGCAGTATTTTTGTATCAGTCTCTTGGCAGAGGCGAGAGCAGAGTGTAGCTTCCACCGAAGTCCCAGTCTCATCCATGGCTGTGACAATATGGAAGTTGCTGGGGGTATGGGTGATGCTGAGTAATGTCATTTGGAGCACAAGCAGTGTCTAAGTGTTGTGAAATGTGTTGCTCATAGGATCAGTCGTGCTGCATTAGCACCTTCTGCTCCAGTGAGGAAAGTAATGGCAAATTACCTCACTCGTCATCTTGCCTAGTATGCCTCATATTGTCTCTGCCATTGGTTTTTGCGGTTTCCCTATAACTGCATAGCCTTTGGTGTTGCTATTTGAGGATCCAACCAGCCTCTGGGCTGATGACCTAACTGACAGATTAGCCCAGATAGTTCATGTGGGGAACTATCACTACACTCAAGAATTTCCAGTGCACATTTCATTGGTAATATGCGGTCTGGCCGTCCTGAACATCCTGCATATGTCCCTACGACTTTTCCGAAAGAATATATTAAAATGAATATTTCAAATGTCTTGGCTGCCGAGAGTTTCAAAAGCACGTTAAAAATAACAGGAAGAAAAGTAAGAGACGAGAATGAGATACTAGGTGTAGATGGTAACATTAGGAGTAAATTCGTGGATATATTTACGAAACTGACATAAGTAAGAGTATGACACAAAAGTTTGTTTTACCCCTGTGGGTGGAGGACGCAGACGAAGAATACACCCATGGTATCCCCTGCCTGTCGTAAGAGGCGACTCAAAGGAGCGACCGAGGGAAGATTGCATTACAACCATGAAACTACTTGTGATTAGTACCATCACGCGGGGAACACCGTGGGTCGCCATTACTTGCGGGTAGTACCACTATGTTAGGTACACAATAAGTTTGTGATTCGTAGTAGCAGAGAGTGGTTCACTGTGCGTTTCTAGTACCCGTGCTTAATACCATTGTGAGAAACACCACGGGTCTGGGCGTTGCCTGTGATTAGTACCACAATATGAGCGGCACCGTGGTTCTGCTTTGGTTGTGATTAGTACCCACTATATGAGGTACACCACGGGAATACCGGCCCCCGTGATTAGTACACGTAGGTGAGGAACACCATGGGTTTGCGTTGCTTATGAGTGGTGCCATTATGTGAGAAACACCATAGGTCTGCGTCACCTGTGCGACGTACAATACTTATGAGTAGTACCATAATGTGTGGAACGCCGTCAGTCTACGCTACATTTGATTAGTACCATAACATGACAAATACCCTGGTTCTTCTTGCGATAAGTACCATTATGAGGGGCCGTTGACCTGGATTTTGGATCCCTTTAGACAACAAGCATCCTCGATTCAGCAGGATTGTGCTTTAGAAGCAGTCCCTTGATCAGTAATACTATTGTTTTTGATAGTTTCTGGGTCGGATCCACTGATTGTTTTAAATTCATATCCATCCATTCATTCTTCATCACATTACTTTATTCTGGTCAGTGGTTGATTCTTAACTTTCAAATTGTCATTACATTTCGTACCATTAGGGGCCGATGACGTAGATGTTAGGCCCCTTTAAACAACAAGCATCATCATCATCATCATCATCTTCATCATAATCAAAAGTTTGTTTATACCTGCACGGCTGACGGTAATGAGATTGCTACTCAAGCATGTATTCCCGTCAGCTTTGGTCTAGGTAAGGGTATTGTATAAAAAGATGATGATGGTAAATTAATTGAATCAATAGGCTTTGAAGGTTACTCGTCCAATAAAGAAGATTCTGAGCGCAGAGACTTGACTGATGTAAATCCAGAGGTTTTCAATTTACTTTTAAATAAGTTGCCCGATCAGAAGGAATAAATGTTACTAAAGCAAATCTCTTACTTTTTTCTTTTTGAGATGAGTACTGGTTTTTCTTATTCAGCATTGAGAGTTTTGTTTGCTATTCATTGTAGTACAGTATCTAGAATTTTTACGGCGACAGTTATGACTCTTGCAGCGACTATGGCGAACTTAGTTTCCTGGCGTAGTACAGAAAGTGTCAATGAAACCATGCCCTCAGCATTTCGAAATAGATATCCCCATTGCAGAGTAATAATAGACTGCACAGAAATAAGAGTTGAACAACCAAGCATAATTTGGCCATAGAATATATCTGTACTCGCATTACAAGTGATGTTTCAGAGAGACATTTCTCATAGGAGTCACACAAAATAGTATGATCAGTTTTAAATCTAAGTGCTACGGTGGAAGGGCCAGTGACACATTTATTACTGCTAATGATCATCGTTTGAAGTTGGTGATAGAGGTAATGGCTGACAGAGGGTTCCTTGGAATAAAAATAAGATTGGAAGGTCGCGACATACCTGTCGTAACGCCACCCTTTTTACATGATGGGAGACTGACTGTTGAGGAAATAGACAAAAGTTAGTATTGCTATAATTCACAAGTGCTGTGTGTTAACTAATCTTCAAAAACCAATAATTAAAGAATAACGCTATTTACTTAAGGATGCTGCCTGCTGTCATTTCTTGATGGATGCAGTACTTTTGCATCCATCTCTTGGCACAGGCCAGAGCAAAGTGTAGCTTCCACTGAAGTTCCGGTCTCATCAATGGCTGTGACAATATGGAAGCTGCTGGGGTATGGGTGGTGCTGAGTAATGGCATGCAGAGTACAACCAGTGCGTCTGAGTGTTATGAAAGGTGTTGCTCATAGAATCAGTTGTGCTGCAATAGCACTGCCTGCCCAGTGAGGAAAGCAATGGCAAACTACCTCACTCCTCGTCTTGCCTAGTACGCCTCATTTTGGTACTGCCATTGGTTTTTGCGGTTTTCATATAACTGCATAGCCTTTGATGGTGGAAATTTCCGTTTGTGTTCTGAAAGAAAATGAACGCGAATCCATTTATATTCTTTTGTATACTTCAATGGTAAAAATAAAGGTTTAGTTAGTAATATACCTGTGTGTGAGGTTGAGCATGGCATACGTTCAAAAGGATGTCCCCCTAAATTTTTTGAACTGTGTGTAAGGAATGATCTTCATTGGGGTATTCATACCAACGAGGTTGTTAATTTATAGATCTCTTCACATGGTTATGAGAATATTTAGGGGTCGTAGTAAGGTTGTAAAGGAGAGGGCGTATAAGTCTCTGCTAAGACTGAAGTTAGAGTATGGCTCCAATGTATGGGATCCGCACCAGGATTACTTAATACGAGAACTGGAAAGGATCCAGAGGAAAGCAGCATGATTTGTTTTTCGACAAAGAGTGGTGTTAAAAATGTTGAAAACTTTGGGCTAGGAAGACTTGGGAGTAAGGAGACGAGATGCTTGACATTGTGGTATGTTTTGAGCTGTCAGTGGAGAGATGGCGTAGAATAACATTAGTACCGAATAAGCTTGGGCGAAGCTTTTAAATGTAGGAAAGATCGTGATATGAAGATAAAGTTGTAATTCAAGAGGACGAATTGGGGAAAACAGGCTTATTTATTTATAGGAAGAGGAGTAAGGAATTGGAATATATTATCAGATTTCCTAGTTCTTTGAAAACGTTTAAGAGAAAGCTAGGTAATCAGTTGATAGGGACTGCTACCTGGGCGATAGCCCTAAATGCAGATTATTGATGATTGACTGATTGAAAATGACTTAGGAGTGTTGTTTGACGGTAAATTGTTATTTGTCCCCCATATACAAAAGATAACCTTATAAGCAATGTCACTTCTCGGTTTGTTTTGTAGATTTACTGACATCCTACCGATTATTGAATTCGCGTCTCCCATTTGACCTACCTCTTCACTCACTAATCTGAATCACATTGACCGCGTGCAGTCATTCTTCTGTGCCATTGTTTGAGCCAGAGTATCTGATTGTCGAAACTCGGAGCAGTAATCAGATACTGGATAAGTTAAACGTTCGCCCGTTATCTAGTCGCAGGAAAGTACCCGACCTTAGATTCCTATATAATCTGTTAACGCTGTTAACGGTGTATTTTGTTCTCCCGAATCTGCATCCTTCTTTTCCTTACATGTTCAAACTCGCAAAACCAAGATTAATCCGCCCCTTCATATTCCGTATTCCCGCCTCTCTCTAGTACAAAGAACTTAATTTATCCGCATACCAACCCTCCTTAACTCTTATCTTCTGACAGGAACTTGGACGTTTTTTTCTTCGTATACCTCCTTTACCGTTCTTCCTTAACCTAGTTCATTTTCTTCATATTAACCTTTTCTCATTTCATTGCTGTCCCCTCTTTTGTAATTACATAATGTGAAATTTATTTTTCACTGTACTGTACTGTTACTTATGTGTTATATCTGGATTTATTTTACTGTGTCTAGTTAGAAGTTCTTGTCTTCGTTTTACGTTCAATATTTAATTTTCCTCGTTTCTTTTGCCTTTGTTTTGTTAACTGTTGTGTCTCTACAGTTATTTTGTTAGTTTTTAATTTTTTCTCTATTTTTATCATTAATGTTTTTCCTCATTGTTCTTCCACTTATTTTTTGATTGCATTGTGCTTACTCCATTGTAAATATATTTTTCATTACGGAACTCTGTAATTCGGCTTCTCGCTGTTTTGGTTTCCCAAATAAATAAATGAATTGTAATTACTTACTACGCTGTTAATTCGAGATACGATATAGCGTTGCGTTGAAACATGGCACGGCGCACTTTGGATGACAGTTAAGAAGTAATGTAAGTTTGAATAAATGAGACTACATACATACATACATACATACATACATACATACATACATACATACATACATTATCATTATAGACTGTTATGCCTTTCAGCGTTCAGTCTGCAAGCCTCTGAGAATTTACTAAACGTCGCCACAATCCTCGATTTGCAACTAGTGTTGTGGCCTCATTTAGTTCTATACCTCTTATCTTTAAATCGTTAGAAACCGAGTCTAACCATCGTCGTCTTGGTCTACCTCTACTTCTCTTACCCTCCATAGCAGAGTCCATTATTCTCCTAGGTAACCTATCCTCATCCATTCGCCCCACATGACCCCACCACCGAAGCCGGTTTATGCGCACAGCTTCATCCATCGAGTTCATTCCTAAATTAGCCTTTATCTCCTCATTCCGAGTACCCTCCTGCCATTGTTCCCACCTGTTTGTACCAGCAATCATTCTTGCTACTTTCATGTCTGTTACTTCTAACTTACGAATAAGATATCCTGAGTCCACCCAGCTTTCGCTCCCGTAAAGCAAAGTTGGTCTGAGAACAGACCGATGTAAAGATAGTTTCGTCTGGGAGCTGACTTCCTTCTTACAGAATACAGTCGATCGCAGCTGCGAGCTCACTGCATTAGCTTTACGGCACCTTGATTCAATCTCACTTACTATATTACCATCCTGGGAGAACACACAACCTAAATACTTGAAATTATCGACCTGTTCCAGCTTTGTATCACCAATCTGACATTCAATTCTGTTGAATTTCTTACCTACAGACATCAATTTAGTCTTCGAGAGGCTAATTTTCATACCATACTCATTGCACCTATTTTCAAGTTCCACGATATTAGACTGTAGGCTTTCGGCACAATCTGCCATTAAGACCAAGTCGTCAGCATAGGCCAGACTGCTTACTACATTTCCACCTAATTGAATCCCTCCCTGCCATTTTATACCTTTCAGCAGATGATCCATATAAACTACAACAGCAAAGGTGAAGGATTACAGCCTTGTCTAACCCCTGTAAGTACCCTGAGCCAAGAACTCATTCTGCCATCAATTCTCACTGAAGCCCAATTGTCAACATAAATGCCTTTGATTGCTTTTAATAATCTGCCTTTAATTCCATAGTCCCCCAGTATGGCGAACATCTTTTCCCTCGGTACCCTGTCATATGCTTTCTCTAGATCTACGAAACATAAACACAACTGCCTATTCCTCTCGTAGCATTTTTCAATTAACTGGCGCATACTGAAAATCTGATCCTGACAGCCTCTCTGTGGTCTGAAACCACACTGGTTTTCATCCAACTTCCTTTCAACGACTGATCGCACCCTCCCTTCCAAGATGCCAGTGAATACTTTGCCTGGTATACTAATCAGTGAGATACCTCGATAGTTGTTGCAATCCTTCCTGTTCCCTTGCTTATAGATAGGGGCAATTACTGCTTTTGCCCAATCTGAAGGTACCTTACCAACACTCCACGCTAATTTTACTACTCTATGAAGCCATTTCATCCCTGCCTTCCCACTATACTTCACCATTTCAGGTCTAATTTCATCTATTCCTGCTGCCTTATGACAATGGAGTTTCTTTACCATCCTTTCCACTTCCTCAAGCATAATTTCACCAACATCATTTTCCTCCTCCCCTTGAGCTTCGCTGTTCACAACACCACCAGGATAATTTCCTTTTACATTGAGAAGATGTTCAAAATATTCCCTCCACCTCTCCAGTGATTCCCTGGGATCTATTATGAGTTCACCTGAATTACTGAAAACACTGTTCATTTCCTTTTTCCCTCCCTTCCTAAGATTCTTTATTATTGTCCAGAAAGGTTTCTCTGCTGCTTGACCTAGCCTTTCCAGGTTGTTACCAAAATCTTCCCATGACTTCTTTTTGGATTCAACAATTATTTGTTTCGCTCTGTTTCTTTCATCTACATACAACTCCCTATCTGCCTCAGCCCTTGTTTGGAGCCATTTCTTATAAGCCTTCTTTTTACGTTTACAAGCTGCTCTCACTTCATCATTCCACCAAGATGTTCGCCTTTTCCCATCTTTACACACAGTTGTTCCAAGGCATTCCCTGGCTGTTTCTACTACAGCATCCCTGTATGCCACCCATTCACTTTCTATATCCTGAACCTGCTTAATGTCTACTGTTCGAAACTTGACTACAGTAACCCACAAACATGAACCTTTAATATCAGGAATATAACATCATAAAAATGAGAGCACATGGCTCCTGAGACTAAATAACGGAGGCGCATTGCATTGTGCAAATACAAGGACGTCACTTTAATTTCTTATAAACTACACAAGGTCTATTCTCCATTAATAGACTATAAGGTAATATAGGCCCATATAAAGGGTCAATAAATGTAAAATACATTATTTTTTGAGATTCTACTGTAAATGGTTGAAAATAATCAGAGCTAAACTGTCCTAAAAGTGAATGTTTAATTAGATTGCTGCATTTTCTTAGTGCTCTCACCTGATTCACCACCATCCGCTGGGTAAAGCGGCACTCAAATGTTCCGTGTCGCTGAGGGGTTAACTAGGCTTACATCTTGCTTTCGGTTAAATGCCGACGGTAACTCACTCGAGCTACTCGCTAATTACAGTACTTTGGGAATTTAATGTGGTAGGAATATGTCTCTTTATAAAGGCAACTGTTCAAGTATTGTATCGTTTGAATGTAATAATATAAACTGCGCATGATCATTTGTTAATTTGTAAAGCGGCGACGCAGTAATGCCATTTCTTGGGCATCTGTGCTGCCCCGTAGCGGAGTGTAGTTTTGCCGAGCAGAGTCGAGTCGAGTCGAGTCTATGCACGGGGAAGTGCTTTCACGTGTGTTATAGATATATGGTGGTGTTTTTGATAGAATGAAACAGCGGCATTAGTGTTTTTCCTTTGTTTGTTGTCTAGCGTGTGTTTTTAACATGCATGCAAGTGAAGATTATGCATCGTCCGTTTATTAACTTGTGAAGTAAACATATGTGCCATCGTTGCATGTATTTTATCGCTAAAACAAAAGTGGGCGTTGGTGGTGTGTTCTAACAACTTGCAGAAACAGCGACAGCGGTGGTGCTAGTGTGGTTTGGATGGTGCAATGGTTCACAGTGAGGCCGGCCCTGGGGCAAGGGCCATGTTTTATCGAGATACAGCAGGCAGTACAACAGCTCTTGGTTTACCGAAAAGTCCAAGTTTTCACAGTGGACTTGATTTAGTAGCAGCTGCTGTTGATCCTGGCAATCAGCTGGGGATCGATCCTATAGGTCCCAGTTGTATATCGAAAGACGATTGTGACAGCGGGGGGATGCTTATCTACAGCCACTCTAGTCTTCCCAGACAGTTGCCTTCCTTACTGGGTAAGAACGCTTTCCTGGGAAGAATAGTTCAATTTCTGAGGTAACGGTAATTGAGAAGTGACCAAAAAATAAAAATGTAGAGTTGAAATGGTTTCAGAAATCTCCCCCTACTGTTGTTTCATTAAGCAATTCATTTTTCCCTTCGGAGTTGAACTTACTAGTGGATTCGTTTGCCAGATCAATGATACCGCGCTGGCAGGCAACGCGAGTGACGTCAACACTAATCGATTGTGATAGGCTCGTCTGTTCTTGTGCATGTATGCCATTTCCCATGTGCAGGGAGTCTGTGTATGATAGCTATTCAGAAGTTAGAATTCTAAATCGACTGCTTCTCTTGTCGAATAAGGTCTAAATAATCAATTAAGACGCCATTATTAGTTCAAATATGACTCTTGCAGATTCATGCGTCCTATCATAGTAGTAATATTTTAGCGAATATGACAGAAGCCTAATGATAATTTCGTGATTGCTTATTCTAATTAATGCTACCACATGTGAATGTAATCTTCCTGGGTTGGATTTCGAATATCGCTGGCTGTCCATATTCCATGGGTTAAGCCAATATCTATTTAGTCGGTAATAATAATATTGTCTAATAATGGGAATGTTTCGTTAAATAATTTGATTCGAAGACATTCATGTATTTTTCTTACAATTGTTTCATCATACTTGTCGCTTTAATATGATATTGTGTCGCTATTCTGGGTCAGGTCTTTTAGCAAGCTGTATCGTTCAGTTGGAGGTGCGGCATTGGGCAACTTATTTTTCAGAGGATATTGCACATTAATATACCAACCTAAACCATAATAAGAGCTACAGTCCAAAAAAAAAAAAAAAAAAAAAAAAAAAAAAAAAAAAAAAAAAAAACACGTCCATCGACATAGCTTTTTCAAATGTCAATATATCAATCAAATTTTGACTCTTATGATATTTGATTTACGTCGCACCTACACAAATACGTCTTATGGCGACGATGGGACAGGAAAGGCCTAGGAATGGCAAGAAAGGGGCCTTAATTAAAGCATTTGCCTGGTGTGAAAGTAGGGAACCACGGAAAACCATCTTCAGGGCTGCCGACAGTGGGGTTCGAACCCACTATCTCCCGGATGCGAGCTCACAGCTGCGCGCCCCTATCCGCACGGCCAACTAGCCCGGCTTGACTCCTATGTATGCGTGCATACACCATTCTAGAATCAACCTAGAGTGACTCACATAATTATTCGGACACTTAATTATAGCCTTTGGGATACACTGGCGCTATGTTTCAGAGAAAATATTGTGCACGCAAACAAGTCCCTGGCGGAACCCAGTTTGACAGATTTAACGCGGCGTTGAAATGTGTACGGTACTTCTAGAAAACAGGAGAGAACCAATGACCCTGGAACCTCAGAACTCAGTTAACGTGCTTCAACAAAATTATTCGGACACAAGTCAGTTGCCATTCAGAGGTCGTATGTAGAAGAGTCATGGATAGTATGAACGTAAACATTCAGTGAGTGTACAACTTAAGAGAAAATGGGCCGCAGAGGAAGAGAGAGCACAATAGAACAGCGGCAGCTAGTAATTTTTTGCCATGCTAAAGGTAAAAAAGTTGTCGTCAAATTGCTGAAATGTTACAAATGAAGAAAAGTACAGTCCCTGATATTATCACAAGATTCCGGGAGGAAGATAGGATTGAACATTACCGCATACGGGACGTTCAAGAATTTTTTCTGTGTGAGAAGAGTGTTAGGCCTATATTATCAGAAAAACAAAAAAGGAACTCAAGTTTAGTGCTCCAAAACTCGTTACGGACATTGCCGCAGACACCGAAAAGAAAGTGCATCCCGAAACAATACGGTGATTGCATATAAGAGGTAACTATTACAGCCGTATTGCAAGAAAGAAGCCTTTCATAAATCAAATAAATCGAAGAAAGATAATGCTCTTTATTAGAGAAGACAATGAATGGTGGAATGACGTCATATTTGCTGATGAGAATAAAATTAACATATTTCAGTCTGTTGGAAGGATAACAGTTTGGCGACGTCCTAATACTGAGCTTCAAGAGAAAAATCTGAAAGCAACTGTGAAGGATGGCGGTGGACATGTAGGCCTAATAGTGTGGTGGTGCATGTCGACGAATGGAGTTGGTGAATTGTTTTTTTTAGGGTAAAATGTACTACATTCAATACTTAAGAATACTGAGGGACAATATGGAAAAGAGTGTAGATAATAATATTTATTTATTTATTTATTTATCATAAGTCTGTACAGAGTTCTCCTCCATTTTCACAGGCACTATACATAGGTGTACATAAATGCATGAATGAGGTTTTTTTTGAATGATTCCATGACCGAATAATATTGTCATGCATGCATGAATAAATGAATGAACACTTCCCTCCCAGTCACGGATAGCCACCAACTGAGGAGAGAGCATTCGATTGGCAGGATAAATGCATGGATGGGATTATGCATGACTACTGCCCGGTCGTGTTATCCACCCCTGGTGAGAAAAAGGAGCCACCTTCCCAAGGATAACACGTCCGGCCCTTTCCCTTGAGGCCCAAACAGAAGACCTCACCTGATCTAATAGCTGTCAAACACTAATTTCTCACCATTCCCTAATTTCTGCGAGGCACACGTAAGCAGAAATTCCACACCTCATATGCCCCCTCCCTATTCTTCTTTCTCTGTTGCATTTAGATCACTCTACATATTCGATTGGGATAGGCCCGTCCTATCCCGTCCTACTTCGGTTATAGCCTTACATAAGTGTATGAATTAATGAATTAATTAATTAATTAATTGGCTATGATTCCCTATCTAAAATGGTGCCCTTTGCACAGGCGGATCGCCATTCCACATGCAAGGGCTACGCCTACAATTATCTACATGAGTGTATGAATAAATGAATGAATTAATTAATTAATTACCAATTCCCTAACTGTATTGAGAAAACACGTATGGATGGATTTATGAATGGGTATATGGATATTCATGCATGCATGTTAGGAAAAAATACTCATCCCTCCCAGTACGGATAACCAGTAACTGGGGAGAGAGCCCTTGTTATGAATTAAATAAATGATTGAATGAATAATATGTGGAATGAGTAGTGAATGAATGAGTGAATGTTATCAACCTACAGCCACGGATCGCCAGCAGCTGAGGATGAAACATTATATCCATTGGGCCCTGTCTCATTACAAACAGTTTGACAGTTAATTACGTTATGGCTTACTAACATATTGACTTTACGGTGCTACATATACTAATATTCCTTTTACTACATAGCCCTATTGGCAATTTCTTAACTAATCGGTTCGCAACACAATCATCCATCCGTAATATGACCTACCCTCATTGTAGGCTCTTTCAACACTCTTCTACATGAATTTCTAATTACAATTAACAGTTTACTGAGATTACCAGGTTTATACCATTCTTTGCTTATCATCTTAATAATACTATAGCCATTCTCATCCTCATTTATCATATATTGTTCCTTGTTATTCAAAAATTTCCTTCTCACTGCTATGGTTTCTTTAAATGATTTCAACACGTGAAATTCTTCTATGTTTTCACCACAGAGAAGGCACCTTGTTGCATCTTTCACTTTAATCCATCCCCTATTCTTGTAAATTCCCATTAACCACCATATCAAACCCCTGATTTTTCTTCTATTTACACTCACAATATTTATGTTCATATCCTGCCTTATCCTAATAAACTCTGAGAGGGTCGCCTTGCTTCTACACTCGGATACCAACCACTGTCTTTGAATATCTCTGAGTCGTCTAATGATTAGTTTATTCGTTGATCTTTCCAACCTCTCCTAATAACTTCCATATCCCAACCTATCTAATATACTTCTGATTTTCGTTAACCAATACTCTCCCTGGATATTATCTCTCTGCTGTTGATATGCGATCTGCAGAAGCTCGCCACCCTCTCTTCCTTTCAATCTCAACAGATATTTCAGAACTCTCTTAAGAACATCTACTTGGATATTTTCTTCACATATTAATCTTACTCCACAATTTGCTGTACAATTTGGTAACCCCATTACAATTTTACAGAACTTGCTTATAACCTGATTCAGCATCTCACACTCTTTCTCTACACCCCATAGCTCAGCTCCATAAAGCATTTGATTTTTAACTACGGCTTGCAGGACATTTCTCTGAGTCTTATAGTCTATATTTGGGAATTTATTTTCAAGAATTCTAATTACTGATAATGCTGCAAGACCTTTCCATTTGGCTTGTTTTATTTGATGGATCCACTTCCCGTTGTTTGCTATATATATTCCCAGGTACTCTAATCTATTTGTGACTCCACTTGACAACCATCAATTGTCCATTGTTCATTCTTCGCTCGTTTACAGCCTTTCTTACAGATCAGAACTTTCGTCTTGGAAATGTTAATTTTTAATGACCACGTTTTAGCAAACTCTGTCACAGCATTAATGCTCTTTTGCATGCCTCCGGCCGTTAACGTCATCAGCAGGGCATCGTCCGCGAAAATTAGGCCTGGTATTTCTTGATTTACTAAAACTGGACTCGTCCAGTTATCACCTCCATGTCCGTTTAATATATCGTTTATAAATAACAGAAATAAAATAGGAGATAGCTTACATCCTTGTTTCAAACCCAATAAAGAATCTATTTGACCACATGCTACCCCATCACCTACCCTTATACTGCATTGCACTCTTCGGTAAACTGCCTCCAATGCTTGTACCATCTTACTAGATACCCCTAATAGGCGTAATTTTGCGAACAATGCACCCCTGTTGACTGTGTCAAAGGCCTTTTCAAAATCTATAGCCGATATATATAATTTTCCTGCTTTCGATTTTATATACTTATCTATTATTGTTTTTACAATCATGATGTTATCTATTGTTCTTCTGCGTTTTCTGAAACCACTTTGATATTTCGAGAGGATGGAGAATTCTTCCGCCCATTTCATCAGTCTATTTGCCAGAATTCCTGTATATAATTTACTTAGGGAGTCCAATAGTGTTATACCTCTGTAGTAGTTTGGATTACTTCTCTCCCCACGCTTCTTGTAAATTGGACATATTATACCTGTCTGCCATGCCTTAGGAAACTCCAAAGAATCAAATATCCTATTGAACAATTTTACTAATATTTCCAGCATTTGTTGACTTTTTACTGCTTCTTTCCAAAATTCATTAGTTATACCACTGAAGCCCCCCGCTTTCCTACATTTGACCTTTCTAATCATTTCTAAAACCTCACATTCTGTTATTTCTTCATCTAAGCAGGGGATACAAATCTCTAAGCCCCTCGAGATATCCATACATGTTCTATTATTTATCCAAGTATCCTGTCCTCCTAGCAATTTATTAAAATAATCAATCCAGACTCCATTCTCAATTTTGACATTGGCATATCCTCTCTCACCTCTACTTATTTTATTCATTCTATTCCATACCTTATCACTTTGATTATTCTTACAGTCTATGTTTATTAATTTTGCCTCCTCCTGCTGCCATATCCTCTTTTGCTCTACTAACAACACTTTATATTCTTTTCTTAGTTTACAATAGTGTGCCCGAACCTTAGGCTCCCCCTCTTTTCTATATGCCTTTAGGGCTCTAATCACCTCCATTTTCTTTGTTTTACACACATCATTGTACCATCCTTTCCTTTTATCTTTATTATTATTATTCTGTTTCCTTTTCACATGAGCTATAGTTTTAAAGGGTTTCTCTACCAGTTCTACCGCTAAGTCCACCTTACTACTCAGTAACACAACCTCTATTCCACTCTTAATTATCTGGAATTCTTCTCCCTTTAAATATGACTCTACTCTTTTTGGGGTATTCTTGCACCACTTGTATTTATTAATTATCCTAATATTATCTTTTTCTGTTACAGTGTTACGTTCCTCCTGTTCTTTCTCATACACTTCTAGGGTAACAGATACCGGGGAATGATGTGATTCGGCCCATTCTAATATCTCTATTTCCTTTACCATCTCTAAAATATCTCCCGTACACACAACCAAATCAATTACACTACCTCCCTGCGCTGTAATATATGTTAGCTTTCCCGTTTCATCTCCCCGCCCCCATCCATTTAGAATATATAAATTCTCTGCGGTACATAGTTCTAGTAGTTTATCCCCATATACATTACGTTCCTTATCCCGACTGTTTCTGCTACCTCTCATTGGCTCTATTCCTTCTTTACTATATGCGGGAATTGACTCTCCAATTCGTGCGTTCCAATCCCCCAACATAAAAATTCCTGCTTCTTCATATTTACCTCTCATTAGGTTAATCTCCTCTATTAAATCCTCAAAAAAGTTCACATTGGTATATGGTGACCCCATCGGATGGTTATATTTAAAGGCTAAGCATATCTCTCTCTGTTTACTCCCTTCCAGTTTAAGTTTGATCCAAATTACATCTTGCATATCGTTAGGCAATTCTTCTATCTGACTACTAAACTCTTCCTTTATCAGAAGTGTTATTCCTCCCCGAATTCTCCCTCGAGTCCCTCGTTTTCTTTTTATTACACTTCTCGTAACATAGCCCTTCCATGTTAAAATCTTTCCTTCCGGCATCCATGTTTCTAAAAAAGCAAATATCTTAAAATTTTCCACAAGCTCAGACACTCCATCATTCCCCAGTTTACTTAATACCGGTATGCCTTCTATATTTACAAAACCAATTTTCAATGCTAGTTATTTCACTTTCCTATTATCTGAGACACTACCTGTTTTACTACGTGTGTTTATTGTTTTATCAATTTGTACTATACTTCCATGAGGGGAACTATAAATTTCCCCTAACTTCTTTCCTTCCCGTTTATTACCTTTTCCATCTGAGAACACTCCCTTCTTAGCCCATAAGTCCTTCAAGCTCTGTCCCTGCTTCTTTTTCTTATCGTCCTCTGTCCTGCAGCTGCTTTTTTCAGCTACCGGAGTAGTACACGAGCTATTACCCGGTTCCTCATCAGGTGTTAAACATTTACTTACAGGTCGTTTCTCCGTAGTAGTGGCAACGCCCTCACTGTCAGTAGGTGTCAGCAACCTTGGCGACACGAGCTCTGCTCCTGTTTCCTGCACGTCGTCATTCTTTCTTCCGTGTTGCGCCGGTACCGCACTTCCTCCTCGCGCCAGGGCTTCCAGCTGGGATGGCGTGTAGTTCTTTCTCCAACCATCGCCTGTGATGAATAGTCTCTTGCCTCTAATAAACGCTGTAAGGCCCTCTCTTCTTGCTCTCCCCAAGTGGAATCGTAGGATTTTCATCTCTTTCCTTTCTTCAATTCCCAGGTCTCTCTGGATCCAGACTTCCGTCCCTTTTAAATTCCTGGCATTCCGGAGAATTTGGTGGGTTTTCATTCCAGATACCAATTGTACTTTAATCGGTCTGTTCCCTTGGATCCTTCCTATTCTCTGCACGTCGTCCACATCGGATTCCGTGCAATTTACTTTCACTCCTTGTGTGAACACTTCCAACACAGCATCTAGTAACGCCAGTTTGTCCTCGCTTCTATTGTCCTTAATCCCATGTATGACCAGACATCTGCTACGTTGGGCAAGCACTGATCTCCGGACCTGCATCTCCAGCTCCCGTGTGCGCTGCTCCAATACCAGTCGGTGTTCCTTAGCAATTTTCATTTCTTCCTGGTATTTATCTAGAGATTCTTTTATACCTGCCATATCACCCCGAAGGCTGTCTTTCATATCCTGAATATCTTTATTCTGTGCCATAATGAGCTCCCTCGTTGTGTCTGTTTGGCTGCCCTCTTTTATCACCTCCTTGATCTTAGCTATATCTTCACAATTCAGTGGCCCAGGGTTGCTTTCCGCTCCTCCAATTACTAATAATGCAGCAATCACTAATGCTGCCAGCACGATTTCAGAGTATTTTATATCACATTTTAAACCACATACCTGATATTTTATTCGATTGTTCCATCGGCCGATGACCGCTCGGTAGAGTTCTATGCTTATTCCCATTATGCTTACGCCACAACACTCAGCACTCCGCACACACATCTGCTTCGTTTGCAGGTCTCCAATCGACGTGTAGATAATATGGGGGTTGGTAAACATTTTAAAATTTTATCAAGATGACGATCCAAAGCATATGACCTGGAATGTAAGGATGTGGTTATTGTTTAATTACCCAAAGATGCTTCATCCTCCCCCTTAATCACCAGACTTGAATGTGATTGAGAACCTTAGGGACAAACTTGATAAAGAAATAAGAAAACAACAATCACATCTAGAGAACAGCTGAAGAACCGACTTCAACAAGAGTGGCAGAAGATATCTCCCGATTATACCCGGAAATTAGTGGAGAGCATGCCAAGTCGACTTAGGGAAGTAATTAAAATGAAAGGAAAGCCCACCAGACCCTGAACAATTAGGATCATAAGTACAAAGGAAAGTGTCCGAATAATTGTGTGCAATATTGGTTTTGGTTATGATTTTGTTTTTTAATTATTATATTTTCATTGACAATGTTCATTAGAAGAATGATGTACCTGTACGTTTAGTTTTTTATACTTCTTACAGAAACTTGTATTTAATTTATATCAGTGCTTTATTATTACTGAAATGACTAATACAAAGGAAAATGTAATAAATCATGTCTGTCCGAATAATTATGCGAGTCGCTGTAGTCAGCAGACGGTACAAATTGAGGTTAAAGCATCTGTCTGTTAGGTCATCAGCCCAGAGGCTTGTTGGATCCTCAAGTAGCACCACTAAAGGCTATGCAGTTATAGGGAAACCGCAAAAAACAGTGGCAGAACCCAAATGAGGCGTACTAGGCAAGATGAGGAGTGAGGTAGTTTGCCATTGCTTTCCTCGCTGGGCCAGAGTGTGCTACTGCAGCACGACTGATCCTGTGAGCAACACCTTTCATAACACTCAGACACACTAGTTGTGCTCCAAATGACATTACTCAGCACCACCCATACCCCAGCAGCTTCCATGTTGTCACAGCCATGGATGAGACTGGGACTTCGGTGGAAGCTACATTTTGCTCTGGCCTGTGCCAACAGACGGATACAAAAATACTGCGTCCATCAAGAAATGGCAACAGGTGTAGGTTAAAGCATATCCAACAATAATATCATCTATATAAACAAACTTATACTTTTCTCTCTACACTTCAAATTTCTCTCAGATTAGGTATACAAAAGACGAAAACATTTTTGGTTCAATTTTTGTCTGGATGTTTGAACACTTGCGAAAACGACTCCACAGAATGTCTCGAAACTTGGTATTTAAGGTTGGGGATATCCTGAGAGTGCCCTAAGCTGTACATTGTTTGATTATTGTGCAGTGGCGTAGCAATATTAAGGGGACCAAATGAGAAAGTGTCAACATTTCTCCGGTAATACTAGCTATATGTAGGATGCTAAATAGTTTATGATGTCACCTTAGTCACCTATTCAATACATTCATGTATTTAGCATCCTACATATAGTATCTTCAATACCGATCAGTAATGATATTTATCACTTGCAAATACTATGTCAAAAAACTGCACATAATAAAAGTTTTGTAAAATATTATTTTTGATCCTTGATGTTTTACCCTAGGAATAATAATGTTGTTTGAGTCATCAGTCCATAGACTGCTTTGATGCAGCTCTCAATGCCACCCTATCTGTGCTAACCTTTTCATTTCTACATAACTGCTGCATCCTACGTCCATGGTACTCTAATCTGCTCGTCAAATTCATACCTTGGTCTACCTCTACGGTTCTTACCACCTACAATTCCTTCAAAAACCAACTGCACAAATCCTGGGTGTCTCTAGATGTGTTCTATTATTCTATCTTTTCTTCTGGTCATATTTAGCCAAATAGATCTTCTCTCACCAATTCAATTCACAATCGGTCATCAGTCACTACCGATCTGCATTCAGGGCAGTTGCCCAGGTGGCAGATTCCCTATCTGTTGTTTTCCCAGTCTTAAATGATCTCAAAGAAATTCTCTTCGTTCATGATTTGATCTATCCATCTCACCTTCAGCATTCTTCTGCAACACAACATTTTGAAAGCTTCTGTTCTCTTTCTTTCTGAGCTAGTTATCGTCCATGTTTTTCTTGCATACAATGCCACGCTCCAGACAAAAGTCTCAAAACATCTAATTCCTATATCAGTGTTTGAGGTGAGCAAATTTCTTTTCTTAAGAAAGCTCTTCTTTGCTTGTGCTAGTCTGCATTTTATGCCCTCCTTACTTCTGCCATCGTTAGTTATTTTACCCTCAAGTAACAATATTTATCTACTTCCTTTAAGACTTCATTTCCTAATTTAATATTTCCTGCATCACCTGACTTCGTTCCATTGCACTCCATTACATTTGTTTTGGGCTTATTTATTCTCGTCTTGTACTCCTTCCCCAAGACTCTGTCCATACCATTCAGCAATTTCTCCAGATCTTCTGCAGTCTCAGATAAAATGACAATATCATCAGCAAATCTCAGAGTTTTGATTTCTTCTCATTGGATTGTGATTCCCTTCCCAAATTCCTCTTTGATTTCCTTTACTGCCCGTTCCATATAAACATTGAAAAGTGGGGGGGAGGGAATGGCAACCTTGCCTCACTCTTTTCTGGATTGCTGCTTCTTTTTCAAATCCTTCAATTCTTATCACTTCAGACTGATTTTTATACAGCTTGTAGATGTAATTCTTCGTTCTCAGTATCTGATCCCGATTATCTTCATAATCTCAAATAGCTTGGTCCACAAATAGGAAAAGTCCTCTCAGTTTTAATTACTGTGTTGATGGGGTGAAAGTTCCTTTTGGGGATCATTGTAAGTACCTAGGTGTTAATATAAGAAAAGACCTTCATTGGGGTAATAACATGAATATGATTGTTAATAAAGGGTACAGATCTCTGCACATGGTAATGAGGGTATTTACGGGTTGTAGTAAGGATGTAAAGGATAAGGCATATAAGTCTCTGGTAAGACCCCAACTAGAGTATGGTTGCAGTGTATGGGACCCTCACCAGGAATACTTGATTCAAGAACTGGAAAAAATCCAAAGAAAAGCAGCTCAGTTTGTTCTGGATGATTTCCGACAAAAGAGTAGTGTTACAAAAATGTTGCAAAGTTTAGGCTGGGAAGACTTGGGAAAAAGGAGACGAGCTGCTCGATTAAGTGATATGTTGCAGGTTATAAATTTCATCTTCTTTGTCCGTATTGAAGATCTACTTGTGATACAAATTCTTATAATTTTGTTAATTACCACCTATTCAATATAATAAAAACTTAGTACAAACTTACATATTTATTAAGATGTTTATATGGTACATGTTTCGCTCCTTCTTCGTGAGCATCATCAGCCAACTATTATTCATTTAAGGTTGTATAAGATCATGAAACAATTCTTTTGGATTAATATTATTCTTATAAAACTAATTGACAAATCTTATAATATTTTACAAGTCATATAACAATAAAATTATGTCTTTAAGTTAAAACTTTTGTCTAAAATCTATCTAAGTCTAACATTTTATTGACGAAACTCATCTGGTGAACATCTTTTAAATTGTTTAAGAAATAAATAAAAATAAAAACTGTTTGAGATCTGGCTAATTGTATTGATTCATGTTGCTTAACTTGTATGATTCTCGTTAACTGTAGAAAATTGTCAATATAGTTTATGAAGTTTTAACGACAATCATACAAGTTAAGCAGCATGAATCAATACAATTAGCCAGATCTCAAACAGTTTTTATTTTTATTTATTTCTTAAACAATTTAAAAGATGTTCACCAGATGAGTTTCGTCAATAAAATGTTAGACTTAGATAGATTTTAGACAAAACGTTTTAACTTAAAGACATAATTTTATTGTTATATGACTTGTAAAATATTATAAGATTTGTCAATTAGTTTTATAGGAATAATATTAATCCAAAAGAATTGTTTCATGATCTTATACAACCTTAAGTGAATAATAGTTGGCTGATGATGCTCATGAAAAAGGAGCGAAACATGTACCATATAAACATCTTAATAAATATGTAAGTTTGTACTACATTTTTATTATATTGAATAGGTGGTAATTAACAAAATTATAAGAATTTGTATCATAAGTGATATGTTCCGAACTGTCAGTGGAGAGATGGCATGGGAGCACATCAGTAGACGGATGAGTGGTTCTTTAAAAGTAGGAAAGATCACAATATGAAGATAAAGTTGGAATTCAAGAGGACAAATTGGGGCAAATATTCGTTTATAGGAAGGGGAGTTAGGGATTGGAATAACTTACCAAGGGAAATGTTCAATAATTTTTCCAATTTCTTTGCAATCATTTAAGAAAAGGTTAGGAAAACAACAGATAAAGAATCTGCCACCTGGGCGACTGCCCTAAATGCAGATCAATAGTGATTGATTGATTGATTGATTGATTGATCAACATTTTCAAATGCCTTTTCAAGATCTACGAACGCCATGCATGTGGGCTTGGGCTTGTCCTTGTTAATTCGATCCTCTAAGATCAGACGTAAAGTCGGGATTGCTTGACGTGTTTCTACATCTCTTCTGCCAAATTGATCTTCTCCCAACTCAGTTTGAACTTGTCTTTCAATTCTTCTTTAAATAATACTTGTTAAAATTTTGCAGGTATGAGATACTAAACTAATGGTGCGGTAGTTTTCACATTTGTCAGCCCCGGATTTCTTGGGAATAGATGTAATAACATTGTGCCGAACATCGGATGGCACTTCTCCTATCTCATACATTTTGCACACTAAATCGAACAACCTCGCGGTGCTGGTTTCTCTTAAGGCAGTCAATAATTCAGAGGGAATGTCATCAATTCCAGGTGCCTTGGTCCTATTTAGGTATCTCAAAGCTCTGTCAAATTCTGACCTCAGAATTGGGTCCCCCATTTCATCAGCATCAACAGCCTATTCTTGTTCCAGAACCATATCATCTACGTCTTTATTTTGATACAACTGTTGGATGTGTTCATGCCATCTTCGTCCCTTGTCTTCTTTCCCGAGAAGTGGTTTTCCATCTGAGCTCTTAATATTCATACACCTAGTTTTCCATTCTCCAAAGAAGGTTTCCTTGATTTTCCTGTGTGCAGCATCTGCCTTTCCTAGGACCATACAACCTTCAACATCCTTGCACTTTTCCTTCAGCCATTCTTCGTTAGCTGTCCTGCATGTTCTATCCACTTTATTCTTTAATCGCCTGTATTCCGTTTTTTTGGTACTTTCGTCATTCAGCAATCATGTCTAGTATCTCCTGAGTTATTCGTTGATTCTTAGGAGATCTTTCTTTCCTATCATTTCTTCAGCAGCCCAGACCATTCTTCACAAATGTCCAGTCTTCCTCTATCGTGTTTCCTTCAGCCTTTGTCCACTGAAAACCACAAGAGATTTTATGGAAGTGGATTATGTTGTGGGAGGGAAGGGATAGGGGGCTACATGGTGATGGAAGGGGCATATATTAAAAAAAAAATCACTTTGTTTTACTAAAAGCTGCAGACCTATCTTGTATAGGCTATATATATATTTAAAGCAAAGGATAGTGGCACTGCCTTCGTAATGTCCAGGCCGTACTGTACCTCTGATGACGTCACGCTTTGGGGGGGACTTGAAGGCGATACGCATACGTTCCGCTTGAATAACACATTCGTTCAAATTATTAAAGAACTGTTAACACCTTATAAAACCAAAATTTATCCTCAAATATTTGTTAATTCTGACATACAGTGCATATCCTTCTCCGTGACGTTCTATTTCTCGCGTATATACGTTCGTTTGCATGAGTACAGCCTAACACTTTGAGGCATATTCTTGCGATTTTATCCATTTTCCTATCAACTGGAATATTCACATCTTACGCACTGACAGAAAACATGCAGTGAATTACCATTACTATTTATTACAAATATAAATTATTTCCGTACCTCACTGCTTCCACTCCGTGAACACTGTAGCTTTCCTGGACCTCTTACAGGAAGTTACACCAGTATGGAGTAGGTGTGCTCTCTTTGAAGCACTTTGTTGAATACACAAGTCGGTGTGAATTTTGGAAAAGTTATTTAAAAATATATTCACCCAAATATACTGTATATACACTGTCCGGCCAGGTCTTCCAATTTCTTCCCGCAGTCACAAATGACTAGGGAATCTGCCAACTGCATTGACTCCAAAGCCAAGGATTTTTTGACACAGGATTGTCTGAATTTAGAAATACCATCTTATATATATCTGATACTAACACACAAAATACTTTGTACACCTCAATTCCAAGTTCTGTTGACATGTCTGATGGATACTTTAGGCCCCTCTATTTAGGAAATTCAGATATCTTACTTCTGGAGGTAATTCATAAATAAGATCTGAATCTGTCAGAAGATAAGATTTACATACATCACACTGTCTCCCGAATACTGGATACTGGTCGCACTTAAGCGACTGCAGCTATCGAGCTCGGTGATACTCATAAATAAGACTTGCCTTTTCAAATGCACCGAATTCAAATAAGCCGTAGGTCTGATTACGTAAAAAATATAGGGCCTACCTAATGTTACCCATGTTTATGACATAATAAAAAAAATTAATTCACCATCTGGACGAAACACTCTTATTTCTCTCAGGATGTGATTTTCAGGAAAGTGCTTGATACACACAACTGTGTTGTGATTAACTATTAAATTCTCCCTGGGAATAGCCTTCTTCCATAACTTAACTCGTTCTTCATCAGAAGGAAACACAAATACCGGAGAGTACTCTCCTTGTTTATAATTGGCTTTGCAGCCAGGCACGCAGCAACTCTTAGGCATGGTGATTTCACTCAGTGATCATCTTAATTCAAGTATATACAATTCGTGGTTAGTAATAAAACACACAATGCACTAACTCAATTAATTTTACACTATAAATATAACTTTACACAAATAAACTACAAAATTAAAACACTTAAGAACGCTCTTCTTAACCTATAGCTTCACATAAATACACGCTCACACTAAGTTTTCTTCACTAATTAACGACTTTCCTCTTAATAATGCAGTCGATGACGACTCATTCTCACATATATCTGAATGAACATGCGGCCATCGTTAAAAATTTCAATAAAACTGCGAAAATATATGTTTAACTCTACTAACTCACGTGCTAAACTTCCCCCCTAACGATCAGCTGATTGCTTTCCCGCGCTCGTTACAGTACGGCCTGGTCATTACGAAGGCAGTGATAGTGGTAAGGGAAATTATAATATTTTCCCTCATTCTTTGAGTGATTCCTCCTTCATATATTTCTTCTCATTTCAATTGTCTTCTTCATTATCTTCCTCATCAATAAATCAATAAGGGATTACAACCATGTGATTTTCATCTAACAAAAGCAATAACCACCACCACCACCATCGCCAACTAGATCAATTTTAGTATTCTATTGTATACATGCATTTGTTTTGATGAAAGAATACATATACTAAATAAAAATAAAGTTTATTATTTAATTCTTTTAAACTTTCTATTTGGGCAATTTCATGACAGTAACAAAAAAAATGAGTACGGCAACCACATAGATGCATCTCTCTTACAAAACAAAATTTGGTCATCTTGCCCCTTTATGCACCAAGATATCTATCACTTCCTCCCAGTCAACAATAATTTCTCAGTGAATGTTAAGTTTCAGAAAACTGTTCGGTCTAGTTTCTCTAATTGTGTTCCTCAGGTAGGTTTGGACTCTTCTCAGAGTTGAAAATGTTGTTTCAGGCATACTAGTAGAAACTGGTAAAGTAGAACAGATCTTCAAGAGGATATTGATGTTTGGGAGAAAGCTATTGTCACAGATGTATAAGGAATATATTGCAATTTTTTGTAGAGGAATGTCTCTTCCAGTTGCTGTCACAATCCTGCAGTGAAATCTGTTCTGCCACATCTCAAATTCTGCTATAAAGGAGATCATTCCAGTGTAATTTAAATTAGTTGCATAGTATTCACACAGTTTCACAAACTTGTTGGTATCTTTCTTAGCTGTAGTTAAACTACAGTAGTTGTTTAGAAGACACCCAAATCTGCTTAGGAGAGCTTTGTTCATAATGTTACCGTGGGTGGAAAACAGCACGTTGGAAGCACCTTAAGCGTTCTCAGCAGGTACACTTGCTTTATGAACCTGCTATCCACTGTTCACTAATCTTGGTAAGGTTATTACCAAACTTATATCCTCTCGAATTCATTTTCTGAGTTTTCTCTTGGTTTTTGTCAAAAAAGCAAAGCAAAGTCACCTCCGCACAGGCCATGAAGGCCCTTGGAGGAGTGGAAGGTAAAGGCTTCCACCATTGTTAACTTCGGCATGTGATGGGGTAGAGTGGTTAGCTCTACGCCCGGCCGCCTTTGCCCCTAGGAATTAACCTAGTACTCATTTTTTGTGTAGGCTGAGTGAACCTCAGGGCCATATGCACCTCCGGAAGTGGAAATCTCTTTTCTTAAATTTTTAATGAATTCCTGACGGGGATTCGAACCCACATCCTTCCAAGCGAACCGAGCATGCCTTTACCGCCTCGGCCAGGCAGTCCCTTGGTTTTTGTCAGGACTAAAATAATTTCCTCGACATGTGAAACAGCAGTTGCAAGTTGGTGTCTAACAGCAGCTTCATCCTCAAAGTTAATGTGTAGCTAAGTAACATTGCAGCTGACAGCAGAGCTACTATACATTCTGGTTGCTGATTAGCTTTCAGAAAAAGCAATACATTTGATGAAACCTCTATCCTCGCATTGTACAATCCCTTCAAGCGCTACAGCTGCAGAATTCAAAAGCTTAAACGTAACCTTGACTGTGTTACAACTTCAGTCCCATCTGTTAGGAGAAAGCTGCTTTAACCCAGATTTTTGTGATTCTGGAGAAATCTCAGCCACTGGCGCAGAGAAGGTTCTCTCTTGGGTTTGTTTAGAAATCATATAGTTTCCGTATAGTACCAAAACATTTCTTTATGGTTATTATTTCAGCAGAATTTGAAATTGTGAAGTATGTGGACACAAAGGGGCCTTTGGATAATTTTCAAAATTATAATATTTCTCAGTTTCACACTTGACATAATGTAAATTTATAGTAAACTGCTGTAAACAGGACACATCAGCAGGCTTACCTGTTGGAACAAAGAAATACTAGGGACTGTTTACTTCATGTACAATTCCTTAGAAATGATATCACAAGCTTGAGGAATTTCGTTCTGAATATTCTAACTTATCTATGTTGCATTTTGTCCACAGGTTCCAAAATGTAATCTTAGTTTTTCATCGCTGCTGTCTGCGTGTTGTCCTAGAAAGGCTGCAAAATGTCCTTCATTTTCAGCTGATGGGCTGTTTATTGATACTTTAGAGAGTATAAATACATACCCTTTAAAATCAAAACAATGAACATTAATGTTGCCATTGATGTTTTCGTGGTCCGTTCTTATAGATACTATATAGATTTTTGGGCTTATGCCGTGTCAAGATAAAAAGGTGAAATTCTTTACGTTTCGGAGAGAACTTTGATCTGAGTCTTCAGAAAAAAATCTCAACTGTTCATGAGGAAGGCTTTTCAAAGAATCAGGTTGAATTTAGACGTTATAATAGATGTGGAAGTGGTACGTTCATTAGTCACCAGATGGCTCACTGAACGCGGTACATCGTGGTTGATGAGCGTGGTTCTGTCAACTTCCGCTTCAAACGCTAGCCCAAAAGCCTATATCATGTCTATAATGAACATTTATTAACTAAAACAGAAGCACAAAACATAAGTCAGAAAAATAACACGATGTAGAAGTGGATGGGTCAAACAGAGGTGGAATGTAAATTTTTATGGCTTGAGATCCCAAATAAGAAGTCGAAATATTATAAAAAAAAGAGCAAATATTTAACAAACATAGAAAATTTAAAAAGAATCTGTTACAACATGGTTCATGGTGTGCGTTACTGTAGTCGCGTCCCAGTTCGTGAACCATGGGCAATGGCTGAGTGGTCTAGTAAGTGGCCCTGAGAGTCAGGATACAAGTTGCTACGGACTTGGAGTGGGCATCTCAGAAATTTGTGTCATGGCTCTCCTTGTGTTGAGGCGGCTATGACTATACAATACAGCGGTGGTCCCTGACCCATTAGAGGAGAGATCCTCACTTGGACTATGTGTAAGTAGGGTAGCATCCTGCTTCACGAATTTACCGAGCTCAGAACGTTTTAAGTAAGCCTCGGACCTATGGAAGTAACGGAGTCTCACTCCCATTTGACAGGCGAGGGACTCCTTGGGAACAACTTGGCGAATGAAATGGAATTTGATGGGGAGCTATCAATATTAATGGAGCTTATGGGAGAAAGAATGTAGAACTGGCTGAATCAGCAAAGAGGACGCATCTGGATGTGCTAGGAGTAAGTGATATTCGGGTAAGGGGAGATAACGAGGAAGAGGTAGGAGAATATAAAGTGTATTTGATGGCTGTTAAAAGGGGAAGGGCAAAGTATGGGGTAGGACTGTTCATCAGGAATACATAGGTTCCGTTAGGCACGTAAATGAGCGAATGGTGTGGGTAGATTTGGCAGTTGGAGGAATAAGGACGAAAATTGTCTCCGTGTATTCACCATGTGACAGTGCAGATGAGAATGAATTTGACAAGTTTTATGAACCCTTGAGTGACATCGTAGTCAGAGTAACAGCAAGGATAAGATAGTGCTAACGAGCGATTGCATTGCAAGAGTTGGAAATAGAACTGAAGGATACGAAAGGGTGATTAGTAAATGTGGCGAAGATATGGAAGGTAATAGGAATGGACTGCTGGACTTCTGTGCTAGTATGGGTTTAGCAGGTGCGAATACATTATTCAAGCATAAAGCTATTCACCGCTACACATGGGTGGGTAGGGGTACCAGATCCATAATAGACTATATCTTAACCAACTTTGAATTCAGGTAATCTGTTAGGAATATACAGGTTTTTTGGGGATTTTTTGATGATACAAACTACTATCTGATCTGTAGTGAACTAAGTATCTCTAGGCCTAGGATAGAGAAAGTGAAATATGTCTGCAAACAAATAAGTGTAGAAAATCTCCAGGATGAGGAAATTAGGCAGAAGTACATGGATATCATTAGTGAGAAGTTCCAAACAGTGGACAGTAAGCACGTTCAGGATATAGAAAGAGAATGGGTGGCCTACAGGGGTGCTGTAGTGGAAACAGCAAGGGAATGCCTAGGAACAACTGTGTGTAAAGATGGGAAAAGCGAACATCTTGGTGGAACGATGAAGTGAGAGCAGCTTGTAAACATAAAAAGAAGGCTTATCAGAAATGGCTCCAAACATGGTCTGATGCAGACATGGAATTGTACATAGATGAAAGAAACAGAGCAAAACAAATAGTTGTTGAATCCAAAAAGAAGTCTGAGAAGATTTTGGTGATAACGTAGAAAGGCTAGGTCAAGCAGCTGGGAGACCTTTCTGGACAGAAATAAGGAATTTTCGGAAGGGAGGCAAAAAGGAAATGAACAGTGTTTTGGTTAATTCAGGTAAACTCATAATAGATCCCAGGGAATCACTGGACAGATGGAGGGAATATTTTGAAAATCTTCTCCGCGTAAAAGGAAATCTTCATGGTAGTGTTGTGAACAACCACGATCATGGGGAGGAGGAAAGTGATGTTGAAATTACGCTTGAGGAAGTGGAAAGGATGGTAGATGTACTCCATTGTCATAAAGGAGCAGGAGTAGATGAAATGGTGAAGTATAGTGGCAGGGCAGGTATGAAATGGCTTCATAGAGTAGTAAGATTGGCGTGGAGCATTGGTAAGGTACCTTCAGATTGGACAAAAGTAGTAATTGCACCTATCTATAAGCAAGGGAACAGGAAGGATTGCAACAAATATAGAGTTATCTCATTGATTAATATGCCAGAAGAAGTATTCATTGGCATCTTGGAAGGGAGGGTGCGATCAGTGATAGAGAGGAAGATGGATGAAAACCATTGTGGTTTCAGACAACAGGGGGGGCTGTCAGGATCTGATTTTCTGTATACGCCAGGTAATTGAAAAATGCGATGAGAGGAATAGACAGTTCTGTTTCGTAGTTCTAGAGGAAGCATATGACAGGGTTCCGAGGGAATAGATGTTCACCAAACTGGGGGACTATGGGATTAAGGGTTGATTAATAAATTAATCAAAGGCATTTATGTTGACAATTGGGCTACAGTGAGAATTGATGGTAGAATGAGTTCTTGGTTCAGGGTACTTTCAGGTGTTAGACAAGGTTGTAATCGTTCACCTTCGTTGTTCATAGTTGAAAGGTATAAAGTGGCAGGGGGGGATTCAGTGAGGTGAAAATGTAGTAAGCAGTCTGGTGTATGCTGACGACTTGGTCTTAATGGCAGATTGTGCTGATAGCCTGCAGTCTAATATCTTGGAACTTGAGAATATGTGTAATGAGTATTGTATTAGAATTAGCCTTTCGAAGAATAAATTGATTAGAAATAGGAAGGGATTTCCACCTATCAATACTTATTTATTGCACTTATTATGCTACAGTACCGGTTTCGACCCCCTACATAGGGTCATCTTCAGCTGAACAATACATTCACATCTATATCATGAAGCTATGATTATGATTGCATTGTCTAGGGAATGCCATATGATAACAAACCTTTGGTCACATCCGAATGGGGCATGTTGAAACGGGAACTGGCATGTATGTAACTATGTGTGACAATTCAATTGTATGTCTATAATGATATGCTTTAGGTCTTAAAATTAGTTTATAAATCACTATATCTACTTAAAGCTAACTTATAAGTATATAAGATAAATACAATATAATATGTAGGAACACTTCATGCACATGAACGATCGTGTCTTGCGTGTTGTTCAGTTCATCGGTCGACTTCTGTGTCCAAGTCTTATTTACGTAGTTGTACAATTGGTTGCTATTTCTGGAGTTTGAATGATATGATTTGCTTATAAAATTGTCACGTTGTATGTATAAAAGATTTCGTTTTCATGTGTATACGTAGAATAAAACACTTTTGAAGTTCAAAAAAAGAGTGCCAACCGTATGGATAAAATTAGGCTAAAATATGTATATTCAACTCTGCTGTGTGTTTTATCTTGTTGCTTTATGTTAAAATTGAATCATGTTGTAATCATCTTCTGTAATGTTGAGCAGGGGGCCTTTGGGGTTTAAGTTCAGGATTTGCATGTCGTTCTCGATGTTTGTGAAACTGTGTTTATAGTCTTTGACATGTTGATCTATTGAGGAAAAATGATTGTGTTTTACCGCATTTATGTGTTCATTATATCGGGTTAGAAAGTTTCTGCCGGTGCGTCCGACGTAGCGTATCTCACAGTTATTGCATTTGATACGGTATACCCCTGAGTGGTTGTATATGTTGTTGCTGTTGATTGTCCTGACATTGTCCTGACTTCTCTTTACCTGTTCCTTACTGTCTGGTCAGACACCGTGACTCCAGTGACCTTCCTGAGGTCTTGTTGAAGTTCTCTGGCAGTTGCTGAACGATGCTGCAACGCACAGATGGTCAGATATTTGTCATCCTGTGGAGTTGTCATGCATCCACGACCTTGGCCAACCCTCCTTGTGAACTGCCTGTCTTATTGTAGTGATTCCACAAGCGTTGAATAACTGACAGACATTGAGATCCATAGCAACACGACATAACGTCCATCCTTCCTGGATCAAAGTGATGGCCTTTGCGACTTGAACCTCGTTAAGATATCTATTGCGATGTGTTGGTGTACATACAATGTGCTCAAATGACCACAGTAGTCTGTTTACCTCACAATGACACACGGACACACCGCTATTCACTTTGTTTTGAGGGGTCACCTGACAGTTTAATGCATGGCTATGTCTACGGATTCGATTCGACATACCCTGAGTAGCTAAGGTCTCAAGGTATGCTGTACGACCATTGGAACCCCATCTACCAAATTAACATGCACATACCAGACATTACAAAACATGTTTCCCTAATTTTTTTAAAACTGTGTATTTAACGCAAAAGGCTTCATCAATTTCACTCTTAATTATACCACTAGTTATCGTAATTACAGCATTTGACTGCATTCACTAGGCACGTCCTCGCCTGCTCAACGTTGCAGGATTAAATGCCGGCTGAGTGGTTGGTATTTAAGATTGCTAAAATGCTAGAGACCTGTGTCAGCCTACTTGCTGACAATTTAAAAAGCAACTCTTCAATTTTTCATTCAATCACCACTGATCTGCATTTAAGGCTTTCACCCAGGTGGCAGGTTCCTTATCATTTGTTTACCTAGTTTTTTTCTTAAATTATTTCAAACTAGTTGGAAATTTATCCAGCATCTCGCTTGATAAATTATTCCAATCCCTAATTCCTCTCCTTATAAATGAGTATTTGTTCCAGTGTCCTCTTTAATTCCAACTTTATCTTCATTTTATGATCTTTCTTACTTTTAAAAGCTCCCAAGTTTATTTGTCTACTGTCATCATTCCACGTCATCTCTCCACCGATAGATCGGAACATACTACTTAGTCGAGCAGCTCATCTCCATACTCTCAAGTCTCCCCAGCCCAAAGTTTGCAACATTTTTATAACACTACTCTTTTGTTATAGTGGAAGCCATTTCATTTCAGTTTTGGCTTAGTCTATAATTGTAGCCTCCGTGGCTCATGCGGCAGCGCGTCGGCCTCTCACCGCTGGGTTCCGTGGTTGAAATCCCGGTCGCCCCATGTGAGATTTGTGCTGGACAAAGCAAAGGCGGGACAGGTTTTTCTCCCAGTACTCCAGTTTTCCCTGTCATCTTTCATTCCAGCAACACTCTCCACTATCATTTCATCTGTCTGTCAGTCATTAATCATTGCCCCAGAAGAATGCGACTGTCCTAGGCAACTGGCACAATTCCTATCCTGCTGCATTCCATCCCTGACCCAGTCACTAACTGGAAAAAAGGTTGTAGTCTGTAATTGTGAAGTTTTCTGTTTTCAGGTATAATATGTTATTAAATGCTGACCTTTTCAGTTATTTTATAATTTTATTAATCCTGCATTAATTTTGACAGATTGAGAAACTTCACAGTTTTAAACATTACTCCTTTGTCGAAAATCACCCAGACCAATTTGTGATGCTTTCCTATGGATCTATTCCAGTTCTCAAATAAAGCAATCCCTTACACTGGGACCACATTATAATTGGGGTCTTACCAATTACTTATACACTCCTCTCTTTTAAATCCTTCCTACAACCACTAAATAACCTCATAACCATGTGAAGAGATCTGTAACATTTCTATACAACCTCGTTCATGTGTTTTCCCCAATGAAGATAATTTCTTATATCACCTAGGTACTTATATTGATTCCCATCACCCCATCCACACAGTAATTAAAAATAAGAGGACTTTTCCTCTTAGTGAAACTTAACAACTTGACCTTTTCATCCCATCTACCTTCACACCATTGCTTGCTGTCCATCGCACATTGTCTAGGTCCCACTGCAGTTGCTCACAATCATGCAACTCGTTCACTATTCTGTACAGTGTAACAACATCTGCAATTAGCCTTATCTGTGATTCCAGTTCTTTACTAATATCTGTACCGAGCTCGATAGCTGCAGTTGCTTAAGTGCAGCCAGTATCCAGTATTCGGGAGATAGTGGGTTCAAACCCCACTGTCGGCAGCCCTGAAGATGTTTTCCGTGGTTTCCCATTTTCACACCAGGCTGTACCTTAATTAAGGCCATGGCCGCTTCCTTCCCCCTCCTAGGCCTCTCCTGTCTCATCGTCACCGTAAGACCTATCTGTGTCGGTGCGACGTAAAGCAAATAGAAAAAAAAAAAAAAAAAATATATATATATATATATAACTTATATGTAAGGAGATATAAAGGTCCAATAATACTGCCTTGTGGGACCCTTCCTTTAATCATTAGAGGATCAGATGACACTTCACCTACTCTAATTCTCTGAGTTCTGTTTTCTAGAAATTTAGCCACCCATTCAACCACTCTTCTGTCTAGTCCAGTAGCACTCATTTTTGTCAGTAATCTCCCATGATCTACGCTATCAAAAGCCTTAGACAGGTCAATAGTGATACAGTCCCTTTGACCTCCACAATCTAAAATATCTGCTATATCTTGCTGGAATGCTACAAGTTGAGCTTCACTCAAATAAACTTTCCTAAACCCAAACTGCCTTCTATCAAATCAGTTAGTAGTTCTGCAAACCTGTCTACTATAATAAGAAAGAATGCTTTTCCAGGGCTTACAAACACATGTCAAGCTGACTGGCCTGTAATTATCTGCTTGATGTTTATCACCCTTTCCATTGTACTACACTGGGGCTACTATTGTAACCCTCCATTAATTTGGTATCACTCGAGGTGCAGACTGGAAAGAAATAGAGTTAGAAATGGTTGTGGAAGTAAGGAGAAATTGAAGGAACTTACTAGAAAATTGAATCTAGCAAAGAAGGCAGCTAAGGATAACATGACCGGGCGAGTTGGCCGTGCGCGTAGAGGTTGTGAGCTTGCATCCGGGAGATAGTAGGTCCGAATCGCACTATCGGCAGCCCTGAAAATGTTTTTCCGTGGTTTCCCATTTTCACACCAGGCAAATGCTGGGGCTGTACCTTAATTAAGGCCACGGCCGCTTCCTTCCAACTCCTAGGTCTTTCCTATCCCATCGTCGCCATAAGACCTATCTGTGTCGGTGCGACGTAAAGCCCCTAGCAAAAAAAAAAAAAGGATAACATGATGGCAAGCATAATTGGCAGTCATACAAATTTTAGTGAAAAATGGAAGGGTATGTATAGGTATTTTAAGGCAGAAACAGGTTCCAAGAAGGACATTCCAGGAATAATTAATGAACAAGGGGAGTGTGTATGTGAAGATCTTCAAAAGGCAGAAGTATTCAGTCAGCAGTATGTAAAGATTGTTGGTTTCAAGGATAATGTCAAGATAGAGGAGGAGACTAAGGCCAAAGAAGTAATAAAATTTACATATGATAACAATGACATTTACAATAAGATACAAAAGTTGAAAACTAGAAAAGCGGCTGGAATTGATCAGATTTCTGGGGATATACTAAAGACAATGGGTTGGGATACAGTACCATATCTGAAGTACTTATTTGATTATTGTTTGGTCGGAGGAGCTATACCAGATGAATGGAGAGTTGCTATAGTAGCCCCTGTGTATAAAGGAAAGGGTGATAAACATAAAGCTGAAAATTACAGGCCAGTAAGTTTGACATGCATTGTATGTAAGCTTTGGGAAGGCATTCTTTCTGATTATATTAGACATGTTTGTGAAATTAATAACTGGTTCGATAGAAGGCAATTCGGTTTTAGGAAAGATTATTCCACTGAAGCTCAACTTGTAGGATTCCAGCAAGATATAGCAGATATCTTGGATTCTGGAGGTCAAATGGACTGTATCGCGATTGACCTGTCTAAAGCATTTGATAGGGTGGATCATGGGAGACTACTGGCAAAAATGAGTGCAATTGGACTAGACAAAAGAGTGACTGAATGGGTTGCTATATTTCTAGAAAATAGATCTCAGAGAGTTAGAGTAGGTGAAGTTTTATCTGACCCTGTGATAGTTGAGAGGGGAGTTCCTCAGGGCAGTGTTATCGGACCTTTATGTTTTCTTATCTATATAAATGATATGAGTAAAGGAGTGGAATCAGAGGTAAGGCTTCTTGCGGATGATGTTATTCTCTATAGAGTGATAAATAAGTTACAAGATTGTGAGCAACTGCAACGTGACCTCGAAAATATTGTGAGATGAACAGCAGGCAATGGTATGTTGATAAACGGGATTAAAAGTCAGGTTGTGAGTTTCACAATAGGAAAAGTCCTCTCAGTTTTAATTACTGTGTTGATGGGGTGAAAGTTCCTTTTGGGGATCATTGTAAGTATCTAGGTGTTAATATAAGGAAAGATCTTCATTGGGGTAATCACATAAATGGGATTGTAAATAAAGGGTACCGATCTCTGCACATGGTTATGAGGGTGTTTAGGGGTTGTAGTAAGGATGTAAAGGAGAGGGCATATAAGTCTCTGGTAAGACCCCAACTAGAGTATAGTTCCAGTGTATGGGACCCTCGCCAGGATTACCTGATTCAAGAACTGGAAAAAATCCAAAGAAAAGCAGCTCGATTTGTTCTGAGTGATTTCCGACAAGAGTAGCGTTACAAAAATGTTGCAATGTTTGGGTTGGGAAGAATTGAGAGAAAGAAGAAGAGCTGCTCGTCTAAGTGGTATGTTCCGAGCTGTCAGCGGAGAGATGGCGTGGAATGACATTAGTAGACGAATAAGTTTGAATGGCGTTTATAAAAGTAGGAAATATCACAATATGAAGATAGTTGGAATTCAAGAGGACAAACTGGGGCAAATATTAATTTATAGGAAGGGGAGTTAGGGATTGGCATAACTTACCAAGGGAGATGTTCAATAAATTTCCAATTTCTTTGAAATCATTTCGGAAAAGGCTAGGAAAGCAACAGATAGGGAATCTCCCGCCTGGGCGACTGCCCTAAATGCAGATCAGTATTGATTGACATTGATTGATACTCCTACCATGCGGGTTGGCAATGTGGTTAGGGTTGCACAGCTGTGTGTTTCTATTTGGGAGAGAGTGGGTTTGAACCCTACAGTGAACAGTCCTGAAGATGGGTTTTCGTAGTTTCCCAATTTCACACCAGGAAAATGCTGGGGTTGTACTTAATTAAGGCCATGGCAGCTTCCTTCCCATTCCTAGTTCCTAGCGTTTTCCTGTCCCATCGATGCCATAAGACCTACCTGTGTCAGTGCGATGTAAAGCAACTTGTAAAAACAAAAACAAAAAAAAGTCTGTGGAAACCAAATCGATTGCTGAAAAGTAAAAGTAATGAGTGTCAGTAAATTCAGTTTGCACACTTGCTAAAAAGTACTGGAGAGTTTTAGATTGAATTTTCATAGTTGTTAAAGACATTACTAAATTTGTACTGGGCACAACTGTTCAGCAGTGGCTGGTCAAGTATACCAACCACATCTGATAGTTCTACAGTAGATATGTCATCAATATTTGTGAAGATGAACTTACTAGACTTATTAAATGGTGATCTCATGTAATGTTTTAATTTTACCTTTCAGTTCTGTCCCGTTCCCGCACACTCTCTCTATTCCAAGGGCTAGCCTGTTCTTACTGACTTTGCTGTTTCCACTTGGACCAGGTTGAGGACTAGGTGGTGGTTTACTTTCCTCTGGAATTCCATTCATTTTCTCATTCCATTTTTACTTTATTTTTTATTGTTTTTATTAATAATATCTCCTACTTCCATCTCGCCGGTCTTTTCTAATCTTTCTCTGCTCCTGTTGACTCGTCCCCTAGAAGTAATACTTTTCATGCCGCTTTTCTTGCATGGTATCACTCCTTTTCCTTTTGTTTAGCTTCCTCATATACGAATGGAGCTTTCTTTATTTGATACCCTTAGATATTGCATAGATTCCTCCTCTTCATTTGAAGAATTTTGAAGCTTTAGTCTTTCTTGGATAGTTTCTTTTTTGTTCTTAACCTTTATATCACTGTAAAAATAAAGCCTGATTTTAGGAAAAGATACTTTCCAGTTTCATTATTTAGTTGACCAGTTAGACTGTGTGTACTGAGAAGAAATCCTTATAACACATCTTATAAAGTAGACTGCCGCATCACGAACTGCGTTACTTGTTCTCACCTACGTGAATAGCACTCGAGGATAACAGTAACAGAGGTGAAATTTTTCTCTTTGTTGAAGTTAGGAAATCTCATTTTTAGAGTTACTCTGTATTATTGATGATTATAATCTGTAGTATAATTAAATTATTAGTCATAAAACTTTTCCTTCAGGAGCATGCTTTGGAGGTGAAAAATTCCAATTACTAAATCTCCACTAGCATTTTCATACACCAAAAACCATACCAAGAAAAGCATATGCACATTTTGGCTTCAGGTAGCAGACAAGATAGTTGCCAATAGGTCAGTCCAACGAAGCCAGGAAGCCTACAGTGCTATCTCTGGGGATATTATTTTAAGTTTTTTATTTTCAATGGTGGTGAGACTTCACTTGGGAACAGGCATATTCAGTTCCAAAAGTCTTACTTATAAAATAGTGCAGGTGGATGGTCCCAAGTAGTAACATTGTAACTCACGTTTTTTGGGTTTTGAATTAAGTCAGCCACTGAACTAACATTGAAATTGTCTACCATTTGAACCATAAAAAATTTCATGTTTGCAGTTGGAAAAAAGAAATTATTCCCAAAAATATTAATATTGTAACTAACTAGATCCCCTGTTACAGGTATTAACATGTATCTTGAGTTACAATTATACTACTTGGAGCTTTTCATTGTTGTGTAATATTGTTGAATTTTCAAATACAATTGTTAAGTTTGTTCTATCATGTTTTCTACACCGCTAAAACATAAGAATCGTGCTTCTCTTGTTTTGGTGCCATTTCACAGGTGATAGTCTGAAAATTGGTACTAAAGGGGCCTGCGTTGCTTCTTCATAGTTATGTTATTTCTAAGTGTACTGTAAGTGAAACAATGAGGGATTTTTGTTTCTGTACAAGGAAAATGGTGCGAATGACACTCAGTATCATCAAAAACAAAGAAATTATTTGTTTAGGTATTTGTTTTGGAATAATATTTTTATTATAATAATAATAATAATAATAATAATAATAATAATAATAATAATAATAATAATAATAATACCAGGCAAATTGGCCATGCTGTTAGGAGCTCGCATCCGGGAGATAGTAGGTTCAAATTCCACTGTCGGCAGCCCTGAAGATGGTTTTCTGTGTTTTCCCATTTTCACACCAGACAAATGCTGGGCTGTACCTTAATTGTGGCCATGGCCGCTTCCTTCCCATTCCTAGGCCTTTCCCGTCCCATTGTCGCCATAAGACCTATCTGTGTCGGTGCGACGTAAAGCAAATAGAAAAAAAAAATATATATATATATATAACTTATATGTAAGGAGATATAAAGGTCCAATAATACTGCCTTGTGGGACCCTTCCTTTAATCATTAGAGGATCAGATGACACTTCACCTACTCTAATTCTCTGAGTTCTGTTTTCTAGAAATTTAGCCACCCATTCAACCACTCTTCTGTCTAGTCCAGTAGCACTCATTTTTGTCAGTAATCTCCCATGATCTACGCTATCAAAAGCCTTAGACAGGTCAATAGTGATACAGTCCATTTGACCTCCACAATCTAAAATATCTGCTATATCTTGCTGGAATGCTACAAGTTGAGCTTCACTCAAATAAACTTTCCTAAACCCAAACTGCCTTCTATCAAATCAATTAGTAGTTCTGCAAACCTGTCTACTATAATAATAATAATAATAATAATAATAAAAGCATTTTCATTCTGTAACTTTTAATTATAGGAAATAATATTTGACTGAATTACTTACCGATTCATTGCTTATGTATTTTATTTGCAGTCCTTGTTCCATGTGATTAACTTGTTCCCCGTTAGGGACTGTACATTGTTGTCCAGCAGGAAATGCCTACCACACGTTATGGACGTAGAATTATTGCAAATTATTTTGATCAAACGTGCATTGTATGTTACTAAATGTTTTGGAAAAATAATTTTCTTGAAACACTAAAAAAATGTGTTTGTATCTTACCGTTACATGTTGAGTTTAGTATGATGCCTCGAAACAAGAGTTGAAGCACAGGATACATTTCCGCAGGCAGTGCATATTGTTCTTACACTTATTTTTTGACACGGCACAAATCGCCAGCTAGTATATATTTTCTTGTCTGTGGATAGAATCGTGGAATTCTTACGTCAGAAATTAAACAGAAACCGAAAATAAAGAAGTGGAAGTCGACTCAAAGTGTTGGCTCCTTTGAATATTCACAAAGACAAAATTTTTTAAGAAGCCTCGAAAGTTGGATTTTAGATTGTAATCTGAACATAGCATTCGCCATAAAACTATTCACTTTTATCATAGTTTTCTTGTTCTGTATTTTAATGTAAGATTTCAACATGTACCAGTAATGCAATCCGAATATCAACATAATTTACTTGTATCAGTGTCCTTGAAATGACACTCATGCATGCGCACCACACGTGCACAGGCATTTTGCAACTGTAAACACACACACACACCAATTGGTTTATCTTGGCTATGCTACTGCTCTATTAACCTATCACCAAAGCTGAAATCAGTATCATTATTTTCTAGTACATCTTCACCAAAATACGCCATAATTTCCACGCCACTATCACTCATTACACTCACTATACTTTGTGAACCGCTCGACTTGCATTGACTTGTTCAAGCCATACTTATAAGTGATCATGATCCAACCTAAAATATCCACGGCATATTATTTGTATAATATCATGAGCTATTTGTATTCAGTTTGTAATTATCATTCTTTCTTTCTTTCTTTCTTAATCCGTTTACCCTCCAGGGTCGGTTTTTCCCTCGGATTTAGCGAAGGATCCCACCTTTACTGGCTCAAGGGCAGTGTCCTTAAGCGTGAGATTTTGGGTCGGGGGTTTCAGCTAGTGAGGAGGAGCAGTATCCCGTCCAGACCGCCTCACTTGCTATGCTGAACAGGGGCCTTGTGGGGATGGGAAGATTGGAAGGGATCAGACAAGGAAGAGGGAAAGAAGTGGCCGTGGCCTTAAGTTAGGTACTGTCCTAGCATTTGCCTGGAGGAGAAACGGAAAACCACTTTGAGGATGGCTGAGGAAGGAATCGAACCCCCCATCTACTCAGATGACCTCCCAAGGTTGAGTGGATGCCATTCCTGCCCTCTTACCAATTGTCAACTTTTGTGACAGCCGGGAATCGAACCCAGGCCTCTGTGGTGGCAGCTAATCATGCTAACCACTACATTATCATTGCATGTAATTTTATAGCGTTTTCCATTTAAATCTATTTATCTCTTTAGTGTTAGGTTTTAAAAAATTGAATGTCAAATAAGTATTGAATATTAAATAATTTAAAGTGTATGTTAGAGAAGAATAAATAAATAATGTTGCCTATATTGAAACACAATGAACACTGAAACATACATGAATAATCATCAAGTTCTTGTACATTTTACCAGTATTATCATTGTAACTCAACATACAATGTTCATATTTTAAGTCATTCAGAATCTGATTATTGTATCTCGTGTAATTCTGTAATCAGTACATAAAATAAACAAAAAATTGTGTGTAGTGTTGTCTTTCTGTTCCACATCAACACTAAATTGTAAAAATGAACACAAGTAGTTTCACGATTTGTTAGAAATGTGCAAACATTAAAAGTTCCATGTCTCTAAACGTAGAGTTTTGAGATACAATACTACTAGGGCCTGTCGAAATGTTCTTCAAGTGTTTGAGTAATTTTTCTGCTGCTTATTCTTACTATAACATCAAAATGGTTTGGAAATTAAAATCTATCAAATGATGAAATGATCAAATTGCCAAATCAGGCGTAGGAACATGACATGGATGTAAGATCTCCCTTACTGTGCTCTAAAATTAAAAAAAAATCATTACTGACAAAATTGGTTATGGAACCAAACAGATAGTATTTCAAACTAACTTACAGTAATAATTCATAAATCATGCAGCCATATTTTACTCCACAAAACCAACTGGGACACAAATCTCCTCTTCTCTCCCTTTTGTTTTGTTTTGTTTTGTTTTGTTTTGTTTTGAGAATGACCCATTTTTTCATATCATGAATGGCACACAATCCTGCATTGTTCATATACAGAATATACCATTCCTCAAATGACCATTGCATGTTTTCTCTCATTTGTAAGTATTTTGTTGCAGCTGTACCCAGCTGAAGATACATGAGTGGAACACACATCATTATAATATGCAAGAAATTTTATGTTTGTCAAAGTGTACTTGCACTGCTCATAGTAGGGAAAGAAATGTTATCAGATTACCCATATTTGGCTCACTGATTTTGAACATTAAAAAATAAATCATTGTAAAATCCTTACCAAGGATTGAAAATTTTTATTGAGTTGAAGATATTCCTACTTTCTCTTTGCCCTCCAGCCTGAGCTTTCTTGTTTGGTCACGTGGCTTGATGCTGTCAACATTTCTATGAAAATTATTCCCTCATTCAAGACATTGTAGTTTTGGACAGCCATGAAGCATCTTCAATCATTACTACATAAGAACTCTTCTCTCGCAGCTTGGCCATAAACCTAGCCCACTCCATCTAAGTATGGGTGCACTCCCACGATTCCCCCCTGACCATGAACATTTTCTAACCTTCAGCCTGGTCTTTGGAGAGAACACAACTCTCCGGTGTCTTCTGCCCCACTTATTCCCTTACATTCTCTCTTTTTCCGTTCAGTTTTCTTTTCTTTCTTCTACTCATTCCTTTACTCCTTTCCGCCATCTATTTCTTTCTCTAGGTCTCTTTCCCTCCATTTTCATATTGAACATTTTTCATTTATTAGTTCATTCTTGTGTACATGCCTTTCTTCATCATCATCATCATCATCATCACTGGAGCAACAGCCCTTTGTGGGCCTTGGCCTTCTGAAGAAGTTTTCCCCATTCTTTCCTGTTAAGTGCAGAGCTCCTCCAGTTCTTGATTCCAATTATCTTTACATCCTCTCTCACCCCTTCTTCCCACGGTAACTTTGGTCTGCCAACTTTCCTGATACCTTCTGGCACTGCATTAAATATCTTCTTTATCATTCTGTCATTAGCACGCAGCACATGTCCTGCCCACTCCAACCTTCTGATCTTTATACAGTTAACAATGTTTGGTTCGTTATATAAATTATTCAATTCATGATTATATCTTCTCCTCCAGACACCATTTTCTTCCACTGACCCAAAAATTTGCCTCAAAATCCTTCCTTCAAATATACCGATCTGTCTTTCATCAGATTTTGAGTGTGTCCAGGTCTCAGCAGGCTTCACTAAAACTTTATACATCAGGACTTTAGTTTTCCTGAATAGCAGTTTAGAATTTAGATGTTTTCTGAGGCCACTTGTTAGCAGACAGTATACATTTTTGGATTTCAGAACTAACATTGTTCTTGGAATTAACTTCTGATCCAAGGTAGGTTACGCACAACATCAAACTTATACGAGCCAATTTCTATGAGTGTAGACTCACTAGGGTAGTCTTTCTTGGTTACAGGCATGTACTTATTTTTTCCTTCATTAATCTATAAATTCATCTTTCTTGCTGCTTTGTACATGCCTTTACATTCTTGATTTTTCTGTTCTGTCACATTCTGTTTCTTCTTTCGTTTATTTTTCTACGTGTCAAATCTTGTTTCTTCTTCCTCTTCCTGGCCATCTCCAGATTACTTGGGGTCAGCACATACTATTGATTTGACCCAGGCTAACAGCTTGTTGCATTTCTTAACACTGACCCTGTGTGGAAAGATGACCTGTCAGATCTTGTGTATCTAATTTTTTAATTAATCAGGAATATCATTTTACAGACCTTCAGTAGGCTGTTGCCTCTTTTGGTAATTACTTACTTGCCCATTGCTTTCTGCCAGTTTTGCATGTTACTCCAATATCTGACCTATTCAGCTACATCAGTCTTCTTTAAACAGAAATTCATTCCATGAATCGGGCTGATCTTGCTTTTCATTTTCATTCTTTTTTCATATTGGCTTGTCATCTGTGTATAGCATTGCTTTCATATTATTCTCCAATCATTCCTGCCGCATTCTGTAGTAGTGAACGGGTATGGACAGGGAATTCCCTTCTCTGCTACTCTTCATCATTATGAAATCATTTTCCAATGTGAATTATGCAGTCCTCACTACTTTTTCTTTCACACAGCCTCAAAACCTCCCAATAATAATAATAATAATAATAATAATAATAATAATAATAATAATAATAATAATAATAATTTCATGACCCACTAACTACTTCTATGGTTTTTGGAGATGCTAAAGTGCCAGAATGTTGTCCCACAGGAGTTCTTTTATGTGCCAGTAAATCTGTCAACACGAGGTTGACGTATTTGAACACCTTCAAATACCACTGGACTGACTGTGGATCGAACCTGCCAACTTGGGCTCAGAAAACCAGCACCTTAACCATCTGAGCCACTCAGCCCAGCTAACCTCCCAATTATATCCTTAGTAGATCCTTTCAATCACAGTGATTCCCAGTTTGAAACGTTGTCATGTGCCTTCTATGTTTTTTGAGTAGGATTGGAAAATTGGAACGATAATTGGAACCACAGATTAACAGATTACTGCGTTTTATTGCTAATTTAACCAGTAGTAACAATAATTTAAGCCGTAAAAGACCATTTCTTATAAGAAAATTAAAGAATTCATTAATAGAGGCTAAGCCTGACATTTAAAGGTAGAGAAGCAGCAATTTAATTTTACGTGAGCCATCAAAGGCAATAAATTATCACAGGAACAACAGGAGTTAAACCTGTAACTTAACATACCAAACCAACAAAGCTACGGGTTAATTTGCAATATTATTTAAATTCAGAGCTTAATTAGAAAAATACAAGTATGGGTTTCCAGCCCAGGCAAGACTAATTTGGACCATTAACTGGTAATTATTTACAGAAAGTAGTAATAGCTGTGAACATTAAAAGATAAGGTTGGAAAAATATGGCACCATCTAACCTGGATGGAGATTGTGTGTTCAGTTTAATAGATTTTGAAACATTAAACACAAAAGCCTGTACTATTCCTCCTGAACTTTCTCTTTTAACCAGCATTTTACTCATTGAATGTGTTGCCATTTCTTTGACCGACAGTGTCATGTGAAATTAGAATGGTTTATTTTTAGGGTTGATTACCCTTTTATACTGCCAGTAATCATTATTGTAATTATTTTTTAAATCATTACTTACCCAATGTTGAATTTATTTACTTCTTCATCGTGTTTCTTTCCAACTAGAAGTAACTGATTTTTCTTTGAAAGATGCAAAGTTTACTTGAGTTTGCTAAATGTAAAGTTAAGAAATGGGATGCTTCCAGCATCTTGTCAGTCACCACTGATCTGTATTTATGGCTGTTGCCTATGTGACAGTTTCCCTATAACTTGTTTACTTAGTCTTTCCTTAAATGATTTCAAAGAAGTTACAAATCTATTCCAATCCCTAATTCCTCTTTCTATAAATGAGTATTTGCCCCGTGTTCCTCGTTTACCACAGACTACAAAATCATTATTCGTTTGGGCAAAAGCAGACTTTCCCCATCTACGAAATATCTTATCCCGTTGTCTGTGGAACTTGCTCGAATCCTGTCCATCTCTTGATGCCACAGTTGACTTGTTTTATAACTTACTGCACAGCGTTCTTAAGGACGCCGTACCTTCCTGCATAATGAAGACTAGGCGTCTTCCCTCTTGGTATGATTCCGAACTTACAGACAAAATGCGGGCAAAGGAAAGAGCAAGGAAACGAGCTGCAAGGTCTTCACTTCCTTCAGATTACATTGAATTTGCGGCGCTAAGAAAGGAATACAAATAAATGCAGCAGAGAAAGTACAAGGATTATGTCGGGTCTGTTGAGGAAGATATTATCAGACATCCACAAAGATTTTGGAAATTTATTAATTGCAAATCAAAATCTAGGCGGCTACCATCTATGATGATTAATGAAGACAAGGAAATTAGCTCATTGAAAGAAATTCTGGATAATTTTGCCGACACTTTCAAAACATTCCATCCACCCAGTGTTCCCTGTAATTCTCACACCGAACAATTCGGGGAAATTCATTTATCATTAGTAGTAACTTCGGCATCGGAAGTCTGCAATATCTTGAAGTCGATGGATACGAAGAAGTCTTGTGGTCCAGATCAAATTCCAGGAATTGTGTTACGTGAGTGTGCTGAGGAGCTGGCAACCCCACTAGCCACGATAATCAACTGGTCTCTTCGTACAGGCAATTTCCTATCCGAATGGAAGAAAGGATATGTTATTCCAGTTTTTAAGAAAGGTGACAGATCTTTATTTGTCAATTACAGACCAGTAGTTCTTTCACTCATTTCCAAAGTAGCGGAAAGAGTCGTATACAAAGCCGTGTACAGTGCAGTCAGTGGTTTAATTAATATTAACCAGCATGGTTTTGTCCAGAAACGCTCAACTACCACCAATCTTGCTGTGTACTCCCACTTCATATCTAGCGCTCTGGACAATTGCAAGCAGGTTGATGCCGTGTACATGGACTTTTCCAAGGCTTTTGACTCAGTGCAGCATAATGCTCTTCTGACTAAGTTGTCAGCATATGGCATTCATGGAAGCTTGCTTGAATGGTTTAAATGCTATCTTTACGAAAGAAGGTATTCAGTAAAATACGAGGGTATCATTTCTCGCCCTTATCAGCCTATGTCTGGTGTCCCACAAGGTTCACTACTGGGACCTTTGTTTTCTTCTATTTGTTAATGATCTACCATCACAAATCCATTCGAGCAACTACCTGCTCTATGCTGATGACCTTAAAATCTACAGGGTAATTGAAAAGATGAGTGACTGTGAATTGTTACAGTCTGATATAAATAATATTAGTGATTGGTGCAAAAAGTGGCATTTAACCCTAAATATTTCAAAGTGCAGTGCAATATCCTTCACGAGAAAAATGCAAGTTAATGTATTCAATTATCATGTAGGGGATCAAGAAGTGAAGCGTGTTAATAAAATTAACGATCTTGGTATTATTTTTAGTAATCAAAATGGTCTATCTTTCAATGAGCATGTGTTAAATATCGTTAACAAGGCATTTAAAACGTTAGGCTTCCTCAAAAGAAATTGCAAGTGTTTTAAATCTGTTGTCCCATTGAAAACCCTGTATTTTTCGCTTATACGATCTAGTCTAGAGTACTGTTCTGAAGTGTGGATCCCCTCACAGCAATACTTAGTTAATGCCTTAGAGAGAGTACAGATCAGATTCTCAAAATGGATCAGTAAAAAGTGTTTGGGTATCAAGCTGTCATCGACGGATTATGATTTGTTTTGTACAAACATGTGTATTGAGTCGCTTAGGGCTAGGCGCAGGTATGTCAACGCACGTTTCATTCACAAATGTATCGGCAATTTCCTTGACTGTCCAATTTACTCCAGTTGCTACCAATTCATGTTCCTTCCCGCAATACCCGACAGGCTGTCACCTTTCACTTACCCAGGTGCAGAACGGAATCACACAGGAACTCTTGGTTTATGCAGGCCCTAAGATCCCTGAATGAAATTAGCGGGGTAGTGGATATATTTCACTCGTCAGTTAGTGAAATTCGCGGACATCTTATGGACGCTTCATAGACAGAGTGTTCCTTGTATCTTCTTCTGCCCATTTAGTAACTGAAAGTTATACTTCCTTCGGTCATTTCAAATGTATAAACACTTTTCTGTTTTCATGTCTTTTGTTTCCTTCCTTATGTGGTTTGTAAATGTGTATATATTATATATTGCTTAGCTATTATTAGTGGTAGTAGTAAGTTCTGTTAATATTGTTATTATTTGAATGTATTATATCATCTGTAATTGGAGAATCAATAACTCTGTTGATGATGAATAAACAAATCAAATCAAATCAATTTGTCCTCTTGAATTCCAACTTTATCTTGTCATTAGTAAAGCCCCTGATAAAACAATGTTCAGTATGTATTTCATATGATGTAATGCCTCTAATTGCCCGTGCAATCTAGCACTCATTCTGTAACACTTTGGAATGTGCAACATTGAGGATGGTATAATTCCAGCAAGATAGAGCAGATATTTTACATTCAGGAGGTCAAGTGGACTGCATCACTATTGGCCAAGCTAAGGCTTATGATAGGCTAGATCATGGAAGACTGCTCATGTAAACGAGGGCTATTAGACTAGACAAAATGGTGGTAGGGTGGTTGGCTAAATTTCTGGAAAAGAGATCTCAAAGAATTAGATTAGGTGAAGCATTATCTAATCTGTGATAAAACAATGTACAGCATGTATTTCATATGATGTAATGTCTCTAATTGCCAGTGTAATCTAGCACTCATTCTGTAACGCTATGGAATGTGCAACATTACGTGAAGCATTATCTAATCCTGTAGTGATTAAGAGGGCTTTATGTAAGGCAGTATTATTGAATCTGCACGTTTTGCTATATACTACAACCATATGGTATTTATAAATAAGAAATATGAGAGGATCTGAAGGAAACTGGCCTTACACCAGATCAGAGGTAAGGCTTTTTGCGGATGATGTTATTCTGTGTAGAGTAATAAATAAGTTACAAGATTGTGAGCAACTGCAACGTGACCTTGATAATGTTGAGATGGACAGCAGGCAATGGTATGTTGATAAATGGGGTTGAAAGTCAGGTTGTGAGTTTCACAAATAGGAAAAGTCCTCTCAGTTTTAATTACTGCGTTGATGGGGTGAAAGTTCCTTTTGGGGATCATTGTAAGTATATAGGTGTTAATATAAGGAAAGATCTTCATTGGGGTAATCACATAAATGGGATTGTAAATAAAGGGTACAGAACTCTGCACATGGTTATGAGGGTGTTTAGGGGTTGTAGTAAGGATGTAAAGGAGAGGGCATATAAATCTCTGGTAAGACCCCAACTAGAGTATGGTTCTGGTGTATGGGACCTTCACCAGGATTACCTGATTCAAGAACTGGAAAAAATCCAAAGAAAAGCAGCTCGATTTACTCTGGGTGATTACCTGCAAAAGAGTAACGTTACAAAAATGTTGCTAAGTTTGGGCTGGAAAGAATTGGGAGAAAGAAGACGAGCTGCTCGACTAAGTGGTATGTAGAGTTACAATAATTGAAAATCTTCCACCTTTTTGATACTTTTTATTTGCCTTTTAGCAAATTTTTATTTGTAAACAGTACATGTTTCGTTCTCACTTGGGAACATCTTCAGCTGTTGTTAAAGCTTAGGTGAATCGCTACGTTTTTAAACACGTTATTTGCAAGTACATTAACCTTGTTAATATGATTACCTTAATGAAGGTAATTTCTTATATTAACACCTAGGTACTTGCATGGTTCCCTATGATGTGCTATCACCCAATCAACACAATAATTAAACCTGAGTGGACTTTTCCTCTTGGTGAAACTTACAACTTGACTTTTCATCCCATCTACATTCATACCATTGTCTGCTGTCCATCTCACTACATTGTTAGAGTCCCCCTGTAGTCACTCACAATTCTGAAACTCATTTACTACTCTATACAGTATAACATCATCCACAAATATCCTTATCTGTGCTTCCAGTTCTTTACTCATACCATTTATATTTTTAAAAAAATGAAGGTCCGATAATACCGCCCTGCGGTAAGCCCCACCCTCTCTTAATCATTACAGGATTAGATAATGCTTCACGTACTCTAATTCTCTGAGTTCTATTTTCGCCAGCGCCTCAGCTGTCTGAGCCACTCAGCCCAACACTGTAAAAAGTTTGTTATTTATGAGTTTCATGTCCGTGTTGACTGAATACACGTATATGGATAAGAAAGAAATTCCACTTTGATAAGATAAGATAAACTGTAAAAAGATCAACACAATGTTGTGAGATGGACAGCGGACAATGGTATGATGGTAAACAGGGTGAGAAGCCAGGTTGTAAGTTTTTTTGCTATTTGCTTTACGTTGCACCGACACAGATATGTCTTATAGCTACAGTCGCGCTAAGTGCGGCCAGTATCCAGTAATCGGGAGATAGTGGGTTCAAACCCCACTGTCGGTAGCCCTGAAGATAGTTTTCCGTAGTTTCACATCTTCACACCAGGCAAATGCTGGGGCTGTACCTTAAGGCCACGGCTGATTCCTTCTCACTCCTAGACCTTTCCTGTCCCATCATCGCTATGAGACCTATCTGTGTCGGTGCGATGTAAAGCAACTTGAAAAAAAAAAAATTGATAGTGTGGATCATGGGAGACTACTGGCAAAAATGAGTGCAATTGGACTAGACAAAAGAGTGGCTGAATGGGTTGCTATATTTCTAGCAAATAGATCTCAGAGAATTAGAGGAGGTGAGGCTTTATCTGACCCTGTAATAATTAAGTGTGGAATTCCTGAAGGCAGTATTATTGTACCTTTATGTTTTCATATAATATATAAATGATATGAGTAAACAAGTATAATCAGAGATAAGGCTTTTTGCGGATGATGTTATTCTGTATAGGGTAATAAATAAGTTACAAGATTGCGAGCAAGTTCAAAATGATCTCGATAATGTTTGAGATGGACAGCAGGCAATTGTATGATGATAAACGGGGTTAAAAGTCAGGTTGTGAGTTTCACAAATAGGAAAAGTCCTCACAGTTTTAATTACTGCGCTGATGGGGTGAAATTTCCTTTTGGGGTTCATTGTAAGTATCTAGGTGTTAATATAAGGAAAGATCTTTATTGGGCTAATCACATTAATGGGATTGTAAATAAAGGGTACACATCTCTGCACGTGGCTATGAGGGTGTTTAGGGGTTGTAGTAAGGATGTAAAGGAGAGGGAATATAAGTTTCTGATAAGACCCCAACTAGAGTTTGGTTCCAATGTATGGGACCCTCACCAGGATTACTTGATTCAAGAACTGGAAGAAATCCAAAGAAAAGCAGCTTGATTTGTTCTGGGTGATTTCTGACAAAAGAGTAGCGTTACAAAAATGCTGCCAAGTTTGGGCTGGGAAGACTTGGCAGAAATTTTTTGCTATTTGCTTTACGTCGCACCGACACAGATAGGTCTTATGGCGACGATGGGATAGGAAAGGCCTAGGATTGGGAAGGAAGCGGTCGTGGCCTTAATTAAGGTACAGCCCCAGCATTTGCCTGGTGTGAAAATGGGAAACCACGGAAAACCATCTTCGGGGCTGCCGACAGTGGGGTTCGAACCTACTATCTCCCTATTACTGGATACTGGCTGCAATTAAGCGACTGCAGCTATTGAGCACTTGGCAGAAAGAAGACGGCTGCTCAACTAAGTGGTATGTTACAAACCATCACTCTCATTTTTGTTCCCTGTTGAAAACAGTGATCTCACTTAGTTTACAATAGGATTATATCTTTTACCCCACCTATTCAATACAATTAATACCCCGTTATGTGGTTAAATAAACATAGAAATTCTAAATTTTAAGGGGACATGTTTTGCCCTTCTTTTATTGGGCATCATCAGCCTTGTTTAATCTTAAAACAAACATTATTTATAGGAAATAAACATTTATAATTTATAAAAATTGAACTGTGATTTCTTAAGGTTAAAAACGCTAAGAAATAGTAGTTACAAAATATGATGTTGAGACATGACATATACAACACATGTTAAAATCATTGTAAACAATTTTAAAATCTTTGTCCAAAAGAAAATTTATGTGGTATGTTCCGAGCTGTTAGCGGAGAGATGGCGTGGAATGACATTAGTATACAAATAAGTTAGAGTGGTGTCTTTAAAAGTAGGAAAGATCACAATATGGAGATAAAGTTTGAATTCAAGAGGATAAATTGGAGCAAATATTCTTATATAGGATGGGGAGTTAGGGATTAGAATAACTTACCAAGGGAGGTGTTCAGTAAATTTCCAATTCCTTTGGAATCGTTTAAGAAAAGGCTAGGAAACAACAGATAGGGAATCTGCCACCTTGGCGACTGCCCTAAATGCGGATGAGGATTGATTGATTGATTGATTGATTGATTGATTGATTGATTGATTGATTGATTGATTGATTGATTGATTGAAGTTATTGAAGTTATTGAGCACTGCCTTGAAGAAATAATTATCAGTGAAAATTTAAAGTTCTGTCCCAAAGAACGAAGAAAAGATTTATTCTAAAATTTAAGTCTTGGCTTGATTTAGACACCCAAAACTGTTATAAGTTAAACACTTCAAAAGAATTATAAGCTTTGCATAGAAAATCTCTGTTCTCGACATGAAGTATTCACAAAGTGAATTATGACAAGTGTTGGTTCGTAATTGCAATCACAATTTGCAATTACAATCACCAATGTCTGCGCACAATACTTGATGCGAACGATGTATGTCTGACCTAGTCAAACAGATGCTGACTAGCAATGCGCAGCTGTGAATTGTTGACTGGATATTTGGTGTATTTTTTGCGGAGTTCATATAGTTGAGAAGCCCGATCTGTGAGTCCCAACCCACTTATTGCATTAGCTTACTTAAAGCTTTAATAAATGCCACAATATTGGTACAATAACTGTAAAAACTAGTGACCTTTCAGGCTTTATAAAAACACCTAACCAAACCCCACAGCACTTAACACCCTTGAAAGGGCTTTGGCCTGCCCAGCGACCGCTGCTCAGCCTGAAGGCCTGCAGATAACGGGGGGGGGGGGGCATGTGGTCAGCATGACGCATCCTCTCGATCGTAATTCTGGGCTTTTGAGACTGGGGCCGCCTTCTCACCATCGGATAGCTCCTCAATTCTAATCACGTAGGTTAAATGGACCTTGAACCAGCCCTCAGGTAGAGAGAAAAATCCCTGACCTGGCCGGGAATCGAACCTGGGGCCTCCGGGTGAGAGGCAGGCACGCTACCCCTACACCAGGGTGCCGGCGTTTATAAAAACGCACACGTTGTCATTATCTGTTCATAATAATTAGTGAAGATATTAAATGAAATACAATATCAGTTGAGCCTGGAGTGATGTGCAACTTTAGTGAAGCACACTTCATTAGCTCCATGTTGGAAGTTATGTGGATGATTTACTCTCGAGCAGTAGAAATACTTTGTTATATTTAATGCAAAATAAATGCCATATCAGCATTACTGGTACAGTATGTATGCAATAGTTAGTTGGTAAATAATATCAATACAGTAATAACAATCATATGGCCTCGGCTACCTTGTGCAGGCATTTTAATTCAGTGTCACCTGGCTGCCTGCTCATCAATTTCAACTTTTTGCTTTTACTGGATGGCATAGTAAACTGAACCTCTCTTGGATGTCTGTGGCTGAGTTTTAATGAATTTTGTCATATAAACACCAAATTTGTCGCCAGAGATCTTTTACATCTGATAGTGTATGACATGGAGTGTCGAATGGACTTCCTTCCAGCTTCCAGAAATCCAACTACCTCTGGAGGCTGACACACTACCATTGATCCACAGTGGGAGTTTCTTAGTTGGTGATGAAGTGTTAGCTCAGGATAAAGTAGCTTTGTGACCTGCATCAAATCCATCTATGGACTGATGATCCAAACTTAGATATAATGGCTGTTCTTATCTACAGTGACCAAATTATGTTAAAGTTGTTATCTTGACTTTTATTGCTTTCTTTGCTTTTTCACTAAAAATTAAAAAGGTATCTTACCACCTTTCATCTCCCCTCTTAAGCAGTACATTCTCATAAGGTTTTTTTCTCCCCTCATTACAATTATGGTAACACAGTGCCAGAATTTATTTCATATAGTTAAGTTTAAAGAGATCTTCTACCTTTGTGCAGATGCTCTCAGCTGGGCTTAGTGGCTCAGATGGTTGAGGTGCTGGCCTTCTGGCTCCTTGGCAAGTTCGATCCTGGCTCAGTCCAGTGGTATTTGAAGGTACTCAAATATGTCAGCCTCGTGTTGATAGATTTACTGGCACATAAGAGAACAGCATGTAATGCTCCCAATCCCTCTTTCAATCCACCCATAAATCTTGCACAAACAGTATTTATGTGGCACTTAACAAAACTGTTACACGTACTCTGCCCTCCACACACAACTTTCCTTCAGTTGAAGTGTTCATGGCAAAAATTTTGATTTGTATCTTGCATCCTGCTATATAGAATAATCACCAAATGGCGAGTGGAGAAAATCCCTTTAACTGTCCACTCATGTCATCCATCCAGGCCAGCTGTGATTCGTGAAAGAATTATTTCTGCATAGGAAGACATGTTCTATATCAGTATTTTCTTTCCTGCTTGTAAGCTGTGAATATTTATCGGAAAGCTAACATAATATGTGATTCAGTCTCGCTCAGGCTTCTCTCTCTTTATATTAATACAAATAAAAAGCATACTTGGTATAGAGTAGCTTAATTTTATTTTTCCATGCTGGTGAAATAAAATACTGCACTACTAGCAAATGCTCTTCCAGTACAATTTATTATCGTTGATTTTAACTGATTACATTCAACTTCTTTCTTTACAGATGCAACCAGTAATGAACGTGAAGAATTATTTATTCAGAAAATTCGTCAGTGTTGCGTTTTGTTTGACTTTGTTGCTGATCCACTCTCTGATCTAAAATGGAAAGAAGTGAAGCGTGCAGCACTACACGAGATGGTGGAGTTCGTTACTACTCAGAGAGGGGTCATTACCGAAGCCATCTATCCTGAAGCTGTGGATATGGTGCGTAATATGTATGATTTGGAGTGATTTGTTTTAAAATGAAAGCATGTCATATATTTTGAAAAATTAAAAAATAGTTAATTGACTTACAAAATTAAGCATGGAATGCATGCAGTGCATTAATAAGATCAATATGCAATTATGTACAATACCTTCCTTTTTTTTTTTTTTTTTTTCAGCTGTTAAATTTAAAGCATAATATATTTGCGGTTTATGTTGACTTCTTATGACCTTGAGCCTAACGCTCATTCTCGCACTAACAGAGATATTCTTGATGATGATGATGGTGATTCTTGTTGTTTAAAGGGGAATAACATCTAAGGTCATCGGCCCAGATATTCTAACAAAACCATCGGAAGATTCAAATTGTCTTTCTGTGGACACTGGAAAGAAATGTGTAAAGTTATCTTCCCAAGCCCTCCCCTGTGAACCATGTGACCTTACCGCAGTGAGGAGGCTTGCGCATCCAAATGAAGCAAGATAGCCAAGCTGCAGGTGCAAACATATCGGATGGGTATCTGTCGAGAAACCAGACTAATGAATGGTTCATCGATGAGGGGGGGTGGGGGGGGGTAAGCAGCCTTTTGGAAGTTGCTAGGGCAGTAGTCTATATTATTGACTGATATGGCCTTATAATAATACTCTACATGGCTAAGGGGGCAATCATCAGGAAGATGGATACCGACATTCTGTGAATCTGAGAATGGCGTGCTGGAAGTATGAATTGTTGTGGTAGGTTTGAGAATCTGAAAAGGGAGGTTGACTTAAGATAGATGTAGTTGGTATAAGTGAAGCAAGTACATTGTCAGGAAGAGCAGAATTTATGGTCAGGTGACTCCAGAATTATCAACACAAAATCAAACAAGGGAAATGCAGGAGTTGGTTTAATAATGAATAAGAGAAAGGGCAACGGGTAAGCTACTACGACCACCATATAATAAGAGATTATTGTTGTCAAGATATACACCGAACCAGTGCCCTCCACAATAGTGCAGGTCTATATGCCTACCAGTTCAGCGGATAATGAAGAAATTAAATGAATATATGAAGAGAGAAGATTTAATGCAATATGTAAAAGACGAGAATCTAATAGTGATAGGAGACTGGAATGCAGTGATAGGCCAAATAAGAGAAAGTAATACAGTAGGAGAATTTGTATTGGGACAAAGGACTGAAAGAGGAAGTCTGCTGGTTGAATTCTGCACCAATCATAATTTAGTCCTTGCAAATACTTGGTTCACACATCTAAAACTATGGCTGTATGTGTGTGCGAGACCTGGAGGCTCGTGAAGGTATCAAATAGACTTTATTATGATTAGGCAGAGTCAGAAACCAGGTGTTGGAATGCAAAACTTCCCCGGGAGCAGACGTGGACACTCGCCACTACTTGTTGCTCATGAAATGACATCTAAAATTGAAGAAATCAAAGGAAGGAGTGCAAGGAGATGGGATCTAGACAAGTTGAACGAAAGGAGTGTGAGGTATTGTTTCAAGGAACATGTTGCACAAGGGCTAAATGAAGAAGCTGAAGGAAACACAGTAGAGGAAGTATGGACAGACGTGAAGAATGAGGTCAGGAGCGATGCTGAAGAAATGTTAGGAACAAAGGAAAGATAAATAATAATCAGTTGATGACTCAGGAGATACTAGACCTGATTGATGAATGACGAAAATACAAGAATGCAAAAAAAAGGAAGTGGGCAGAAAAGAATACAGGCGATTAAAGAAGGAAGTAGATAAAAAATGCAGGACAGCTGAGCGAGAATGGCTGAAGGAGAAGTTCAAGGATGTTGAAGGTTGAATGGTCCTAGGAAAGGTGGATGCTGCATACAGGGACATCAAGGAAACCTTTAGAGGAAGGAAATCTAGATGTAAAAATATATTAAAAGCTCAGATGGAAAACCACTGAATTTTTGATGGAAGTTCCAGTTTTAAAATTACAGTGTTTCGTGGTGGTGTCGTGAACAGTGGAGCTCATGGGGAGGAAGAAAATTTTGCTGAAATAGACTTTATTGTCATAAAGCAGCAGGAAAGATGAAATTAGACCTGAAATAGTGTAGTATAGTGGGAAGGCAGGGATGAAATAGCTTTATAGAATAAAAAGATTAGCATGGAGTGTTGGTAAAGTACCTTCAGATTGGACAAAAGCAGTAATTGCACCTATCTATAAGCAAGGGAACAGGAAGGATTGCAGCAACTATCGAGGTATCTCCTTGATTAGTATACCAGGCAAAATATTCATTGGCATCTTGGAAGAGAGGGTGCAATCAGTAGTGTAGAAGAAATTGGATGAAAAATCAGTGTGGTTTCAGACCAGAGGGGCTGTCAGGATCAGATTTTCAGTATGCGCCAGATAATTGAGAAATGCTACATGAGAAATAGACAGTTGTGTTTGTTTCATAGATCTAGAGAAAGCATATGACAGGGTACCAAGGGAAAAGATGTTCACCATACTGGGGGACTATGGGATCAAAGGTAGATTGTTAAAATCCATCAAAGGTATTTGTGTTGACAAGTGGACTGCAGTGAGAATTGATGGTAGAATGAGTTCTTGGTTCAGGGTACTTACAGGAGTTAGACAAGGCTGTAATTTTTCACCTTTGTTGTTTGTAGTTTACATGGATCATATGCTGAAAGGTATAAAAAGTGCAGGGAGGGGTTCAGTTAGGTGGAAATGTAGTAAGCAGTCTGGCCTATGCTGACGACTTGGTCTTAATGGCAGATTGTGCCAAAAGCGTGCGGTCTAATATCTTGGAACTTGAAAATAGGTGCAGTGAGTATGGTATGAAAATTAGCCTTGTGAAGACTAAATTCATGTCAGTAGGTAAGAAATTCAACAGAATTGAATGTCAGATTGGTGATACAAAGCTGGAACAGGTAGATAATTTCAAGTATTTGGGATGTGTGTTGGTAATATGGTGAGAGAGATTGAATCAAGGTGCAGTAAAGCTAATGCCGTGAGCTCACAGTTACAATCAACAGTATTCTGTAAAAAGGAAGTCACCTTCCAGACGAAACTATCTTTGCATCGGTCTGTTTTCAGACCAACTTTGCTTTACGAGACCGAAAGCTGGGTGGACTCAGGTTATCTTATTCATAAGTTAGAAGTAACAGACATGAGAGTAGTGAGAATGATTGCTGGTACAAACAGATGGGAACAATAGCAGCAGGTACTCGGAATGAGGAGATGACGGCTAAGTTAGGAATGAACTTGATGGGTGAAGCCATACACATAAACCGTCTTCGGTGGTGGGGTCATGTGAGGCGAAATGAGGAGGATAGGTTACCTAGGATAATAATGGACTCTGGTATGGAGGGTAAGAGAAGTAGAGGGAGACCAAGGCGACGATGGTTAGACTCAGTTTCTAACGATTTAAAGATAAGAGGTATAGGACTAAATGAGGTCACTGCACTAGTTGTAATTATAGGATTGTGGCGACATTTATTAAATTCACAGAGGCTTGAAGACTGAATGCTGAAAGGCATAACGGTCTATAATAATGATGATGTATGTTTCGTGAATAATTTTTGGATAAAATGGGAAATATAATAGGTAGGACTGTTTACGAAGTTAATGAATGGTCTGATGGGGACGTCAATTGTGTGAATGTTTGCCAGTGACGTCTGGGGTTCATGTGAGTAATATTTGGGAGATATATTTAAATTTTGTTGGTGGGATCTTGGTTTATTTTAGAGCAACTGCTGTTAGAAAAGAATTGTTCGTTTTTATTGATATAAACATTCTTGTTCAATAAAACAATAGTATTCACTTTGTTAGCTTTTGTAATAAATATATTGTTATTTTTTATTTTCGGTTTCAGTTTCAGTTCTGAAGTGTGCTTGTCGGAAATGGTGGACTCTGTGGAATGTTGATTCTTTGATTGTGTTGTGTAATTTTTTCCTAACTTTGAACCTTATTTCATATTGTTTATCAAGGGGCAATTTACAAATGGCAAGTTCAGTTTCAGCTATGGTGGTTATAATCTTGTTTTGGGTAGATGAATTTGTCCAATTATGTTTTGGTCCTTTTCTTAAAATATCCTCTTCGGGTTTGCTGAGATGTAAGTGGGTGAGATTCTTAATTGGTCGGAGGAAAGTATTTAAATTAATAAACTTCATTGTTTGTCCGTATTGAACTAAGATAATACCAATATAATGGTCCGTTATTGGACATTATAAATTTTCCAGCTAACTCATTCTTTTCTTATTACTCATTCGGGACAAATATTTTAGGTTCCCTATGGGAATCAATATCTACATCAAATGAACTAAGATTACAACATTTTATTATAATTTTGGGTCCACCTTATTCAATACATAAAAATTTGTTGCATCGATGTAATTACAACATATATTTTTCAATCAGTACTAGTTGCGACGCCCTACTGCGTCGTCATCAGCTGCATAGAAGTTTGTAGAAAAATTGACAATCGTATAAGTTTATCAACACCAAATTCATCACAATTTAAAACCATATTGTTAACAATGAAACTGTTAAAAATATACTGATATATATTTTCAACAAGTCGAAGACTTGCGAGTCTTATGCTGGTTTGCATATGTTTTTATCAGATTGTGGCATAAATTTTAGAACGCAAATAAATATCTCTGTCCTTTCTTGACTGTCACAGTTCACACTTATGATTCCTGCTGTCTTCTCGCCCATAATCACACCCCTTATTATACTGCCCCAGTTTAGGGAGAGGGATCAATGTATCTTAGAATTGTAGTAAATTTGGTAGGTTGCAAGAAACTAGATTGCAAGGACCACTGGTTTTGTAACATGACAGGCAGACAGGGTAGGAAATAACACGACTGGTAGTGTTTTCATTCTCACAAGGGAATGGTACGTAGTCCGATGGTGAATGTCAATTTTATTTTGACATATTTTTGAAGGTCTTTTAAAGCTGAAGCAGGTAGTGGGGGCATATTACTAGTCCTTTTTAAGGTTGATGTTGGAGCTTCAAGTATGCAGTGCATGCCTTGAGCAGTATTCTACATGCTGGTACACGTCAGCACCCTCAGTCGGCTGCTGTCTTGCCTCACCTTCCCTCTGCGTGCATTCCATTTTTCATTGTCCCTCACCACATATGGCTGCCTACAACTGTGTATACGGAATGGCGAGTGCTATTCCAAATGGTCAAACTCTTCTTCTCAACAGTTGGCTGTACCACATCAAGGCGAGCACACTGGATTCATTGCTTGTTATGACTGCTTGAAACATTATTTCGGCTCTTATTAATGCCTTCAGCGTTAATATTCAGGAAGTTAGAGCTTTCTGACAAATACCAAATCAAGGATACACAGATAAAGGCAAAGGTTGCTGCTATTTTGGAGGAAAAGTGCAAAGTTGTTCAAGAGGAAGAAACCTTTTTTGTTGATTCAAAAGACATCAGGGGTACCATCGCTGAAGAAACTTAAACATGAAGATGGGTTTAATGAACATAATGTCTTGTGGTGGATGAGGACGACCTTGTAAATCAGTGGAAGATTGATTCCGAATCATTGTTGGACATGTATTAAAAAAATAAAGGAACAAGGACCTATGTACGCTGTACGGAAATTTTAAAAATCTTGGAGCCAAATTTATGGGGTCGTCAGAACACAATAGAGAAAATATGCAGTGGTTCGAACTTACATGGAAGATTAGTTCACAAATGCAAAGACTTGTTATTTATATGTCACAAAATTGGACATTTAGCATTGGATTGTTGAGGGTAGAGAGTTGTTTTTCCCCAAACACTTTCTCCAGACGGACTCCTACTTGACAAAACTTAAAACGGCGCTTGAAAATTTGGTTCTGTAAGGTAACCAAATTCATCGGTAAAACATTTAAGACATAAAGTAGTTAATCATTTTATTAGATTCATTAATGAATTGCAAGAAGAGAAAGAAATCCCATAGTCTCAATATCTAGAATTCAGACCAGTTCCGATTCAAATATGAAATGGCAACACACAATAGCTATGGCTTTTGTGATGTGAAAGACATTCTTCCTACACTTGTTTGCCGAATAATTTTACTTAGTTCCACACAGTGCAATATCTCATTTATAAAGCTGGAGAAATGGGAAATTTGTTCTTGATCATTTTGCAAGAAATTAATGGGAAGTTTGGACCTATGGTACAAGAAAACATCAGCGCGTATGTGAATGCCTTCAAATATGTAGTCATTGATTGTTCATCTTCTGAGAAGACTGGGGAAAGCGTGGGCATGTACGTGACAGGTTCTAAAATATTTTACATCCGCAATTTAAGGAGAACGGAAGAAACCTTCTTCTCTTGGATTATAATTAGTCGACTGCTAGTGAATAATTGATTACAAGCTGACCAATGCTAAAACATGCTTGGAAAGTGGATGGTTATTCGATTGCTGACAATATACAAAATTTTATACTGTCCCGAAAATTAGTTTTCATGATTTGACTGATAAAATGTGAGCTAGAATTGATTGTAACAATTTTTTTGTTTATAAAGTGTGCACATTGTTCTGTTGTGTTTTGCTATTCACATTTTGTGCTAGATTCTCACTATCGTGCCATGAACAACAAACTTATACAAGACCGTGTTAGAATCAAATAATTTCTTGAACAGTGTGAATGTAATGGTGACAAAGATGTTATTTGACTGTGTATTATTTGTGTGTTAGGTAGTGTTTTGTTAAAACCATTATTTACCCTTTATTCTAGTCATAAAGAATATTTGTAAATAAAATATTTCAAAGTATGTCAGACCATCTTAACTCACAGTCCTATGTACGCAACTGTAGGCAGCCATACATGGTGCAAGGCAGTGGAATACAGAGAGTGGGCTGAAGGAAGGCGAGGCAAGACAGCTGCTGGCATGTACAGCATTATTCAGTATGTGCTCTGCGAACGTGGAGCTGCAAATTCCTCCCCCTTAAAAAGACCTAGTTAAAGTATTAGAACTCCGCTACCTCTTGAAAAGACCTTTATGAATATGTAAAATTGGAATTTGCTGTCTGACTTCGTACCAGTCCCTCGTAAGGCTTTTATTAACTTTTAATTCTTACACACTTCACACACACTCCGTAATATTCAGTTTTGCACTCTATCACTTACAAACTGTCACAATCATACAGTTTCCAGTTACGTAGACATAGTTTCCAGTACTGCACATCATGCACTGTCTGCCACAAAACACAAGTCACTGGCTCTCGCTCGCCGGTCAAACACTTCAACAGTCTTCCTACAATCCACGTTGGCACAGCACAACGACATGAATCACTCCTGACTTCACCGAAGACAGACTCAACTCCACAAGAGTATAGAATTCGGTCCACCAACCACACTGGATTCTGTACTGCATTCACCTATCCACCTGAGCTCATCCGGTCTGCCTTAAATAGGGCGGCCGGTTTGTCGAGAAGCTTCTCAAAAGGAGTTGTCTCCAGAATTCTTTTGATTCGGAATGTTCTGTGTTTATCATCCACGTCTTTCCATACTGCCAGATGCCACCAGGGAGATGACAGAGTGATGTCATTGAGGATCTGGCTTTTGCACCCCAGAATAGTTCTACTGTTTGTTTGGCCACTTGGGATTCAACATCTAAGTAGCAACGTCGATGGCTCCCAGGTGGAGCTGACCCATCGTCTCCCTCCCCAATATCTTACACAAAATTGCGGACACCACCACATTAGCCCCTTCTTAAGGCTGCTTGTCTCGAGCTGCTCCATAGTATGGCACCAGACGATCAAGACGAACAAGCATAATCTTCCCTCGGGGAGGCCACCGGACCCTATAGACGATGACGTTGGTCATTTTGATGAATGTATGGACCTTTCCTCGATGACTGAAGCTTTTGGCGATTTGCCCTTCATCTGCAGTGGTTGATAGAGCCAAACTCGGTCACCTTCTTGGATACCCACAGAGTTTGCCTGCAGGTTGTAGTGGTTTTTTTTTTTTTGTCCTGTCGCTTCCTACCCTCAGATGTTGTCGGATATAGTGGATGTTGTTTAACTGGTCCACCAACTCCCTCACATAGTCAATCACTGACTGTTTCATATCTGGTATCAATTCAAACATTGGGTCATATGGCAAACGAAGCTCTTTGCGGAAGACCCTGTTGGCAGGCATCTTGCCTGTCGTCTTATGAGTGTATACTCGGTTGGTGTTCCTTGTTCCTTTGTGAAGTGCTCCACCATGCCGCCTGATTAAATGTGGAGAGGTATCGTACGGGTCTTCCGAACTCCGAGGTATAACCTTTTGCATCAGCATCAACTTGAAGTTTTACAGTTTGCTTTACATCGCACAGACATATATAGTTATAAGCTATAAATTTCATTTCAATACAATATATCAAGTAAATGATATTACCTAAGTCTTGGGACTAGTTTCAGCCACTTAGTGGCCATCTTCAGCCAAATAAAATTAAACAGTTATGTGATAACTAAAACATATGACAAAGACAATGTTGCAGGAATAATTATAACATTATATTACATAATAAGAACAACAAAATTTATGGTTATGATCTTCTTGTCATGATTTCATGTCTTAAAGTTCACTGAGGACCTCAGGCAAAGAAGTAAATCTAAAAATGATAGCCAGAATTATGAACGAATAAACATACAGGAAAGAAATTTAATTTTTTTTTCTGCTATGGGCTTTACGTCGCACCGACACAGATAGGTTTTATGGCGACGATGGGATAGGAAAGGCCTAGGAGTTGGAAGGAAGTGGCCGTGGCCTTAATTAAGGTACAGCCCCAGCATTTGCCTGGTGTGAAAATGGGAAACCACGGAAAACCATTTTCAGGGCTGCCGATAGTGGGATTCGAACCTACTATCTCCCGGATGCAAGCTCACAGCCGCGCGCCTCTACACGCACGGCCAACTCGCCCGGTAAGAAATTTAAAAGGAGAAAAATTATTTATGAGACTCACCTCTAATATCTGATGGAGAACAACCACTGACTTACTGGAAGAAGCAGACAGGCCATGTAGAAAGGAGTGGGTAGGGAACAAGCACTGACTTGTTGTAGAAGCAGGCAGTGTAAACAAAGGAGTAGGTAGGAGGAGGAGGGGGGGGGGGAGGAGGGGAGGGATGTCTAAGGTGGGGCTGAAGGATGTGGAAAGAAAGACTGCTGCTGGGAGGGGAATTTAAAGAGATTATAAACTAAATAATTATTTTTATCTGAGACACTAAAGATAGGAATTAAAAGGTTAAATAAAATGTTAGATTTCTCTGAAATTTTATTTAGATTGAAGTCAGGATTGAAAAACTGTTCCACATGGATAAAACAATTTTCCGTATTATAGAGCAGGGGGGCTTTTTATATAACTTTGCGAATGTTCATATCTTGTTTGATATTAGTGAACTTATGGTTAGTATCATCCATGTGCTGTCTCATGGCAGAAAATCTGTTATATTTCAGGGCGTTAACATGCTCTAAGTATCATGTATGGAAGCTCCTACCTGTTTGACTGACATAAGATGCGTTACAATTATTAAAATTCAGTCTATAAACACCTGACTTGGTGAACTTATTGCTATGATTAACACTTTCAACACTACACCCGTACGGGATATGGGCGCGCTGCTTTCCTGCTTGTGGACGGCGCCCGTATGTGATACGGGCTTGATTTTCTTGTGTGTTTATATCCAGCTGCACATATCGCATACGGTTCCCGTCCCTTGGTTGGAGGTAATACTTCATCTAGTGACCACTAGAATGCTGCAGTTATCGGGAATTTTGAAACGATAAACGGGGTATTTTCTCCTTGCCGTGACCTCTACCGAAGCACTTAGTGTGCCGTGTGCTGCGCACGCCAAATCTGTCACGCTATCAGCTGTGTTACTGTGTAAACATGTCTTCACGCCGGCTCAATAATAGTAATGTTTTGGATATGTTATCGGGAGAAGCGGGTTCAGAGATGGATAAAAGTGATGACGACCCTGCTTACGAACCAGATAATGTATCAAGCGATAGTTCAGGTAAGATTTTTATTTATTATGTCACTTTGGAACGTAAGTGTTTAGCTGTATTATTTTACTCCGAATACAAATAATAGAAATACTTTGCCTACAGAAGTTTGGGTTTATTTTTTTCGTTTAGACAAAGAGATGCAGGCTGATATTCACCTGTGCCGGGAACCTCTGCTAGATCATCTGAACCTGATGATGAATGGTCAGAAACAGATGACCAACCACAGGTACCTGTCTTGCAGTCGGCATCTGGTTCTACTCAGTTTTGCGTGGGGAGTGACGAAATGGATTGTTTCAGTAATTTTTCGTGACGATGTGATCAAAAATAAAAAACAGAAACTAACAGATATGCAGGTACGACAATTGCGGCAATGAAACGTCAGGGCAAACTGAAGGAAAATTCCATGTGGCACCAGTGGTCTGCAGTAAAACTTCAGAAAATTTATTGTTTTTTTGCAAAAAATTTTGCATATGTGTGTGATGAAGCTACCCAAACTTAGTGATTATTGGTCTGCTGATCCCTTTTATCAGACAGGATTTGCCAGTCGATTGTTGAGTCATGATAGATTTTCTGGCATTTTATTTATGTTGCACCTAAATGACTATGCCACCTTCATCAAGAAGGCGGAACCTAATCATGACCCACTACATTTAACCCAGGCCTTTCTTTGATTATTTTATGCACAAATGTATTGCCAGTTTTCAGCCGTATGAAACCTAACAATAGATGAGGCTATATGTCCCTTCCGTGGTCGAGTAGGGTTTAGGGTTTATATGAAGAATAAGCCCAATAAGTACGGTATGATAATGTATGTACTTTGCGATGCGGCAACAGGCTACGTACTGAATTGTGAAATTAATACGGGATCCGCAGGGAACATTGACAACAGCATTCAGGCTCTTGTAGATAGATTATGCTCACAGTTTTTCAGTAAGGGCCACTGTATTTATATGGACAGGTACTATACTAGCACCTCCCTACTGAATATGCTGTGGCAAAAGAAAACCCTGGCTGTTGGAACTGTCATGAAAAACAGGAAGGGTTTACCACCAACGTTCAAGACAAAGAAATTGAAGAAGGACGAGATGATATTTTTCAGGAAAGGGCAGCTTCTTGCTGTGAAGTGGAAGAGCAAGCGGGATGTTTTATGCTTTTCAACAAAACATAAACCGAGCTTGATAGCTGCAGTCGCTTAAGTGCGGCCAGTATCCAGTATTCGGGAGATCGTGGGTTCGAGCCCCACTGTCGGCAGTCCTGAAGATGGTTTTCCGTGGTTTTCCATTTTCACACCAGGCAAATGCTGGGGCTGTACCTTAAGGCCACGGCTGCTTCCTTCCCACTCCTAGCCCCTTCCTGCCTCATCGTCGCCATAAGACCTATCTGTGTCGGCGCGACGTAAAGCAAATAACAAAAAAAAAAAAAAAAAAAAAAAAAAGAACATAAGGCTTCCACTATACTTGTTTCTGGTAGATCGAAGGGTGGTGTCATACAGAAACTAAAGCCTGAAAGTAACGTCATCGATTACAGTATTAAATAAAACTGGTGTTGATAGAGCAGATCAACTGAGCAGTTATTACCCATTTGCACGGAAGACAATGAAATGGTAGAAAAAGCTCTTCTTCCATTTGTTCCTTATGTCTGTTGTGAATGATTTCATTCTATATAAAGAGATCTCAAAATCAAAGATAACTCTTGTGGATTACATGAGAGTGATCATAGTTTGCGGTTAGCAGCTAAAGGAGGAGTAGACATCTCAAGGCTGGAACCTACTCCCTCCCCCTGTGTTCACAGGACGTTTGCTCGCGATTTTCCAGAAAAGGTTCCTCCAACGAACAATAAAGTGAATTCTACTCGTTATTGCAACGTATGCTCAGACAGGGGCAAGAAGGAAAGTGGTAAGCGCATCAGAAAAGAGAGTAGATGGTGGTGCAAGGAGTGCAAAGTAGGACTGTGTATAGTCCAATGTTTTCAGGACTATCATATGAAAACAAACTATTTCTAAATAGGTAAATATTTTATTCCACTGCATTTGTGTTTATTTGTGGCCTAAGTAGTCGCATTAAATGATCATTTTTTATTGTTTGAGCAAGCTTATTGGTATAACCTCAATCTAAAAAATTTTTTCCGTACTAATTTTTTCATGTTTTTCACAAGACTAGTATAATTAAATTACTTCAGATATTCACTTGTTGATTAACATCTTCATTTTGGATGGTTGACACCTTTATATGGTACAAAAATCATGCATGTGATATGTTTCGCTGTTCCATAATGTTGTTTAGTCCTCAGCCCAAAGGCTGGTTGGATCCTCAACAGTTCCGCCATCAGCTGTCATAGATGGCCTAGGCATCACTGAAGAGGCGTACTAGGGAAATGAGGAGCGAGGTAGTTTCCCGTTGCTTTCCTTGCCGAGCCAGAAGTTGCTATTACATATCAGTCTGCCAAGCCCACTGAAATGCATGCACTAACTGAACCTATGAGCAATATTTTCACACCATTCATAGCAGGGACTGGCTGCAAAAGGAATGGCATTACTAGCATCATTCATACCTCAGTCACTTTCATTTTGTCCAAGCCAAGGATAAAGCTGAGACAGATCAGTGAAAGTAACAAAATTGCTCTAGCCCATACAGAAGACACAGTGCACTGTAAACACTAGGTCCTGCCAGCAAAGGCACTGTTCCATAATAACGTGTAAAAAATTAGCAAAAAGACCCAGTTCACAGCTAGGATGCATGTTAAAATATGGTAGTGTTGAAAGTGTTAATAGAATTGTTATTGTGTATACAGGGCCTCTCAGGTTGCGTGCAGTGTGCACGGTGCAAAAGACGACTTTACTTGCTTGACCAGAGTGCAGACCCCCACTCCTCGATTTGGAGCAATAGCGCTGTCTCTCTCTTTCCCCACGCCTGTCTCGCTCACTCCCCCTGTCTCCCTCTTTCCCCACGCCTGTCTCGCTCACTCCCCCTGTCTCCCTCTTCCTCACTTGCTCTGTAGCACTCCAAATCCGAGCTGAGTTGAGCCAAGCTTAGCCGAGTAGCCCAGAGACGAAGCGTTGGTGCGAGCCGAGCGGGACCGATGCACTGTGCACAGGATCGCTGCACCGCTGTTTGCACGCGTGAGATTTTGGGCGTTTGAGAGGCCCTGGCATAAAATATCTGTATTTCTGTTACAAGTTTTGAAGGATATTTTGACGTCTTGCTTTTTAAATATGTTTGTGATTTGGTAGACTTGTTTATTATTAAACATAAAAGTAGATAAGAAGATGCAAGTCTTTCTTTTGTTAAGGTGGTTGAAGGTTGGTGTTTATGTTTATTAATGATTTTCTCTATAGAGGAGCTGTTGTAGCCATTAAATTTAGCTATACTGTGAATGGTTTTTAATTTGTTTTTAAGTTCTTTTTTAGACAGTAGGATGCTAAAAGCGCGTTGTACATTACTATGGTATGCTGCACATTTATGGGCATGTGGATGTATGGAATCTTGATGGATTGTGTTAGCGGTTTGTGTTGGTTTTCTAAAAATCTTACAGCTCAATGAGCCAGGTTTCTGATGACTGTTAGATCTAAATATTATATTATTATTCTGTCTGTCTGTTAGGTCATCAGCCCAGAGGCTGGTTGGATCCTCAAATAGCACCACCAAAGGTTGTGCGGTTATAAGGAAACCGCAAAAACCAATGGCAGCACCAAAATGAGGCATACTAGGCAAGATGAGGAGAGAGGTAGTTTGCCATTGCTTTCCTCACTGGGTCAGAAAGTGCTAATGCAGCACGAATGACCCTATGAGCAACACCTTTCATAACACTCAGATGCACTAATCGTGCTCTGAATGTCATTACTCAGCACCACCCATACCCCAGCAGCTTCCATTATTGTCACAGCCATGGATAAGACTGGGACTTGAAGATGGTTTTCCGTGGTTTCCCATTTTCACACCAGGCAAATGCTGGGGCTGTACCTTAATTAAGGCCACGGCCGCTTCCTTCCAACTCCTAGGCCTTTCCTATCCCATCGTCGCCATAAGACCTATCTGTGTCGGTGCGACGTAAAGCCCCTAGCAAAAAAAAAAAAAAAAAAAAAAAAAAAGACTGGGACTTCGGTGGAAGCTACACTTTACTCTGGCCTGTGCCAAGAGTTGGATACAAAAGTACTGTATCCATCATGAAATGGCAGCAGGCAAATATTAGTATTATTAATATAATATTATTAAATATAATACAAACACATATAGCTCTTATGGCAACGATTGGATAGGAAAGGGTTAGGAGTGGGAAGGAAGTAGTCATGGTTTTAATTAAAATACCCCGTCATTTGCCTGGTGCGAAAGTGGGCAACCACAGAAATCAGTCTCCAGGGCTACTGACAGTGGGATTCGAACCCACTATATCCTGAATGCACGCTAACAACTGCGTGACCCTAACTGCACGGCCAACTCGCTCGTTTTTTTATGAAATAGTCCATGGCCAGGAGCAGGTAGAGATGTCGTGCGTGGGATTTGGGAAATAGCCCAGCGATGTTAATGGCGATCATCTGTAAAGGTTCTCCGACATTGTACTTCACCATCCGGACCCTGCTCCTGATACGTAGGCCTCGGCTCACAGCCAGGTGTCGCACATCTGGCACGTGCTCTCAACATCGTTCCTTAGGTGCACCCTGCAGTAGCACTGTTGGACACCGTCTAAAGTCTTGTTGACTCCCAGATGGCCGGCAGTGGTGCCTGTATGCAGTTTGATCACCACTTCTATCTTCATGCTCCTGGGGATTATCTGCTGGAGAATATGTCTTGTAGGTTGTGCTGCGGTCTGCGATGTCCTTGCTGTCCAATCATTGGCCCGAATTGACATCTCCAGAATATGCCCGATGCCACCATCCTTCAGCTGCTCCCTCCTCAAAGCAGCTGAATTCCAGCCATCAGCAGCAATGGCCCTCACGGCCCAGACATCTACAGCGCGTGCTTGCCTCTCCACCTTCTGGCAGTGTGCGCAGTTCTCGGGGCATAGCCATCTGGAGAGAGAATCAGCGTTACAGTGTCTCCTTCCTTGGAGGCCTTGTACCCAACAGGCCATCTGCCCCTCCAGGTTGCGGAAGCTCAGAAACCATGTCAGGACAGAGTGGTCAGTGGGCTCACATGGAATGACTGCCAGTACAGGTACTTGTGGAAGTGCTTCGAGATTTTCACAGTGTCCAGCAGTTCCTTGATGCTTCACACAGTAGTTCCACTCGGCTTTGGACAGCGTTTGACTATAGTACGTGATCACCTTTTCCTGGCCATCCTGCACTTGCGATAGCACCTCATCAATCCCCACATTGTTAGCATCAGTGTCCATGATGAATTTCTCCCCAGGCATAGAATATCCCAGGATGGGTGCCTTGTACAGAAACTCTGCCTCTGCTGACTATTGGAACAGACTTCTCTCCTTGGTGATCCGCGTAAGGGACTTCGACATGTTGGTGTAGCTGGCTATAAACTGACAATAGTTGGTACAAAGGCTGAAGAATGTCCTAATTTCCTGCTTATTCTTTGGCACCGGCCAGTCCCTTATGGCTTCTAACACGTCAGGATCCATGTCTGTGGCTACTCCTTCTGACGACACAGTGTGGCCCAGGTAGCACACCTCCTTTTGAAATAGCTGACATTTTTCAGGTTTCATCTTTAGATGAGCCCCTTAAAGTCTCTGGAACATTATCCAGAGATTTTAGATGATTTCCCTTAACGTGCACCCCGCTATGGTGATGTCTGGATACATGAGGCAGGCGTCCTGCATCAATCCTCTCAGAGCGGGCTACATCAGGTATTCGAAGGTCACTGGCAAATTAGAGTAAACTGGTACATCTTCTGCCGTCTTCTTGTTCTCTTCTGTATGTAGCACCACTTGACAGTGCCCTGACTTGAGGTCCAAAGTCAGTATCTTGTGGGCTCCAGGTAACATGTCCATGTCGTCTATCTGGGGCAGTGGGAAGCTTGGTAACGTCATTCAACTTGAGATAATTGATGCAGAAGTGGAGCTCACCATTCTTCTTCTTCTCCTTCTTCATCATGACAACCGATGACCATTGGCTGTTCAGTTCCCCGATTACTGTCTGGCTCTCCATGCGTCCAGCATCCAGTGGATTTCCACCTTCACCAGAATTCCTTGTTCGGTGGTAATCGGTATGGGTTCCACTTGCACACTGTCTCCTCGTTTGGGTAACTCTAGCTGTGCCATCATGATCACCTGTCTGTAGGCGGGTATCACCTCTGTGCTAGGAAGTGCTAGTTTTGTTACTTGGGGTTACATTCCGGGGCATCGAAGCGTTATCTCTTGCCTACCAAGCCACAGCACTTGTCGTGCCACATTGAAAGTCGCCTCGTATGCCTGTAGCGTAGTTAGGCTCAAGATGACCTCATCTATGATAGCAGCGATTACGGCCCAGATTTGCTGGCATTACTAGTTACAGCATCAGGTTGAATAGTGCCTCCATTAGGACGTGAATGGTGTCTCCCGAAGCTGTTCGCAGAACAGAGGTAGAGCCCTGTACTTATGCGGATATCCGCTAAGTTAGTGTCTTAGTGGATACAAACTGTATAGCAATGCGGATAATTTTGCTGATAATTTCTGAATAATGTTTATTGATTTTCATTCAGGTATACTCTTATTTTTCCTGGTGATTAGGCGATTGGGGGAATGGTGATAATATAAAGAGCCTTGAGACCATAAAGCGGTAAATCTAACCTGAGCCTACCTGGCTCCTGACTGCAGTTAATGGAAGGAAGGAACTGGTGCAGAGCGGATGCTGATATTATTTTGTATATCTGCGCAGGGCTCTAAACATAGGGGCAGTTGGTCCCCACCCTTCACTGTCCCTAGGCGATGTCCAGCTTGTTGATAACCCTGATGTACGACACTGTATCTATCGTGATACAGCATGGCCTGTTGCTGAACCACCCGTTGGCAATCAAACTGTCGTCACTCCGCTCGGTGACCATGTTTAGTATGAAGCGAAGGGTTGGTAGTGACGGCGCTGATGAGTGCCTCTCCTCGTGAGCCATTACTCGTTTCCCTGTTCGGGGCTCGCCGCCATATGGCGGTTCTTCCACTGGTGGCTGTGCTCACCGCAATTTCAGAAGGTGATATTGCGGGGACCTTGGTATCTTGACGGTTTCACGCATCACTCTGCTGTTACTGAGAATTCATCAAGTGCGTCATTGACTTTGCCAGCTCATATCCTCTGTGACAGTGCTGTGGTTCCCTTCATTGCCTCCTTCCACAGGGCTGTTGTGGGGATCCCTCAGAGGTTATTCTCTCCACTAAAACTTAGCCTTTGACGGATCTTGGCGTTGCAGAGTCCATTGATGAATGTATAGGCTGCCTTGCACTCATTGTTGTCCTTAGGAAGCCTGTCGAGAGCCTTGTGGCCTAGCTGCTTGACCTCGGCAGCAAATTACTGCAGTATCTCACTGGCGCACTGGGTTCTCCCTTACTTGGCTAGGCAGATTAGGCAGCTGCCAGCTGGTAGTGACCGTAGCACCCATCAAGTGCTCCTACAGATTCCTCACAGGTAGGGGTGTGATTATGTAGTGTTTATTTTAGTGCTTACTATAATGATTTTGGTGCTTATTTTGTAGAAATACCAGTTATGGTGCAACCATTTTCAAATATTTTTTTTTTGTAATATGTGAAGCCATCTCTTTTCTGTTTCGATTCAGTTTTTAACTCTTACAGGTGATTAATTTAAAAGTTCAGAGTGGAGTGCCGAGGATTAGGCGCGCTGGGAAGTGGAGACAGCGAGTGCAGTGCCCGCAATGAGAAGCAGGTATAGTCGGCTCAAAGAAACGGCATGATGATGCCTATAGAAACTAAACGAAACTGAACTCACCGGCCACATGGATGCTCTGGACAAATAAGTAAATGAATAAAAATATAAATAAATCAACTAGGAAATTAAACTGAACTCGCCAGTATTTACAGACGATGCTGAAAGTGATCTCCTTCAGCTGCAATGCAAGCTTCACATCTTGTAATGAGATTTCGAAACACACTTTGTAGTTCATGGACACCGATAGAACGCACAATGTTCCTAATTTCAATTTTTAATTCTTCTGCAGTTTGAGGATTATTCCTGTAAACTTTTTCTTTAAGATTTCCCCATAGATAAAAATCACATGTGCTTAAATTAGGTGAACGAGGGGACCATAAGCCTTTACTGATGATCTGATCATCATCAAACACTTCCCGAACCGTTGCATAGAGCTACGCGTTGTTGGGCCATTGCACTATCCTGCTGGAAATAGCCGTATCTTTTCTCTTCTTCAGTCAGTTCAGCAAAGAATTGTTCCAGAATGTTGTGAATATAATGGTCAGAAGTAATCGTGTCCTAAAAAAATATCGGACCGATAATTTGTCGGGCACTGATAGCGCACCACACACCCATCTTCACATCGTGCAGAGGTCTTGACTGTAAAATGTGCGGTTTGTCTGTATCCCAGATTCTATTGTTCTGTGAATTGACATATCCACTCAAATGAAACCATGCTTCATCGCTCATAAAAAGAAAGTTTGGATCCACAATACCGTCATAGACACTATTCATTAGCCAATTGCAAAATCGTATTCTTGCATTGAAATCTGTAGGCAGTATGTTATGGACTGAATGAGTCCGATAAGATCGTAAATGTAACAATTTTGTTGGATTACGTGCTGAAGAAGGTAAAATACCACTTTCCTGAGGTACTCTCCGAAGCAACTTGTGTGGACTGACCTGGAGTCTTGCCTGTATATCTTCTAACCTCTCCTGTGTGAGAGCTGTTCCCCTTCACTTCTTTTTCTTATTTATTATGGAACCAGTACTATGCCACTTGTAGACGAGCTGTTGCACGTAACGTTTTGATGGTACTGTCACACCGGGAAATTGTTTATGGAATTTTTGAAGGTATCTTTTAACTGGTTTACTCTTCTTGTGCAAATAACACTCGACCAGAAATATTCTTTGCTCTATAGTGTATTTAACCATCATAATAATAACCTCACAACACACCTTAAAAGTCCAATAGTTTCTAGCGAACTGAGGGACAGAGTGCTAAACAGCTGCGCGCTGTCAGTGAACACTTCTTATCTGGCCAGTGTTGACACAAGCCATATGGCACTCGCTCAGGAATTCCCACGGCATGCGAGCAGAAGTCTGAACTCTTAAATTATTCTCCCTGGTTCTTCAGTCTGCCAAAACTAATTTTGAGTAATAAATTTATGATCTACCTGAAAAAGAAAACATATTACACTTAAAACTGAAAATTAGTTTTGGCAGGCTGAGGAACCTAACAGTTAAACATTATATTTTATGCAAAGCAAATAGTCCAATAACAAAAATTGGTTACTAACCATTATTATTGCATCTTAAATTCATATTTATTGGCACTTACGAAAATAAACCATGGAGTACTTTTGAACACTGCCTAACATTCATGGCACTGAATAAAAGGACTTTTAACAGTTTTCATACTGGCTCACAACAAGCTACTCGTCCATCAGGTAAAACCTCTTCATACACTGAAAGCCCCCTCTCACTGTCAATGTTCGACACAGAAAAACACAGTGTACGTAGATATTTAGAAGCAAAACTGTTGTGATCCTCAAGCATACCTGTTAAAATGCTGCTTCCCAAATCGCATTCACTATTTCCTTCTGCAGATTGTTTTGCTAGGTTTTGTAAAACCCGGTAACCCCTTAAGATATCCAGTTTTGTGACACCATTTAGTGCAGCAATGTTTTTTACTTTATCTAGGATGGTGTTGTTGACAGGGTAGCTAAGAAGTGAAGATAGATAAAGAATTTGGCAGTAGGTTTGAAAACCTTACCTGCAGGATCATTTTTTAAATTTTTCTTATAACTTGGCAACAGTTTTCTCTGCTGCTTGCTCCATAATACTTCTGGGTGTTTCTTTCCTCTTTTTGCTTAGTATAGCAAAGACACTGGTAACTTCATCACTTAATATGGACTTTTCAATGAGTTGCCACTCGAAAGAATTAAAAACTCAATGGTTCCACCTAATCGATACAATTGTATTTTTAGTTCCTTTAAGTGTACAACATCAATACAGAAAATACAGATGATTGCTTGCAACGAGTTGCCACTCACTTAATGATTCGTGGAGCTTGGGTTATAATTTGTGAGTGAATGGATAGGTTGCTCCCTCCGAAGTAGTGATTAGCTTTACGACAGAACTGCAGTGTTCTTTCGCAAATGTTGCTTCATAATTTATAGTCTTAATTTTTCCAGGAATAAGATCACTATAATACGCATGTGCAGCTGAATTTGAATTGTTTCTCAGCTCTTTGAAATAGCCAGATATATCTTCCAGATATTCTTCTATATAGAGGACAGACATCATCCAGGAATCCCAACGAGTTACAACCAGGGAGGGAAACGCCTAGGCTGATTTTTCACCATCTGGATACTTATCCCTTAGTTATCGAACATAACCATGCTTAAAGTTTTTGTGTGCTCAGGAAAGAATTTTTTGTTTCATTGAGACATTTGTTTGTTTTAAAGTCCACTGGCATATATTTCCACAAATCTGTCTTCATTTATGATTTGTTGGACAAGGATGAGAGTTCAAAATAAAAAATCTCTTTATTTGCAAATCAGGTGTCTACCTCGGTGGCAAAATGGTGCACTAAAATACATCATTGTCAAGCACTAAATTTTAAATCAACAAGAGAAGAAAATTTTCCTATAATGCAATATTATACAATTTACAGTAACATTTTTTTTCTATTAAACACACAGCTCATCCTTAATAAATTTATATTGTTTACAAAATTCTACTTATAATATCTCCTGTACTTGCAAATATAGTCAGCTCATGTACAGTATGTGGAATTACTTCAAATAATACTATAGAACTGGTATAAGATAAAATTTACATTGCATTTATTTATTTATTTTTTACCCATATTGGAACCTAAGTAGCATAACGACCTGCTGCGTCTTAACCAGAGCCCCTTTGCCACCATTTTTCAGAGTTCCTGAAGGACCTTCACAGCTACCCTAGCGGTCCCGGGGCTGTCGAAGTCTCCACTGTACTTCACCCATACAGGCAGTCCCCTACTTTGGCTGCCCAAACTCCTTAGACCAGGGGATGGAATTAATTTATTCACACACATATTTTATTTACAATAACCTGCACTGGTCGAATGCCCTCTAACATTTAATTTATTTTCTCACCCCCTGCGGGTGGGGGGCGCACATGTAGAATACACCCGCGGTATCCCCTGCCTGTCATAAGAGGCGACTAAAAGGGGCCCAAGGGGCTCTCAACTTGGGAGTGTGGATTGGCGACCACGGGGCCCTTAGCTGAGTCCTGGCATTGCTTCCACTTACTTGTGCCCGGCTCCTCACTTTCGTCTATCCTATCCGACCTCCCTTGGTCAGCTCTTGTTCTTTTCCGACCCCGACGGTATTAGAGCATTCGAGGCCTAGGGAGTCTTTCATTTTCACGCCCTTTGTGGCCCTTGCCTTTCTTCGTCAGTTACTTCATTTTTCGATGTGATGGACCCCTCCTTCTTCTTTTTTCTCTCTCTTTACCTCTTGTGGTTGGGGGACGCAGGCAAATAATACACCCACGGTATCCCCTGCCTGTTGTGAGAGGCGACTAAAAGGGGCGACCAAGGGATGATTGAATTAGAACCATGAAACTACTTTTGATTCGTACCATCACGCGGGGAACACCATGGGTTGCCTGTACTTGCGAGTAGTACCACTATATTAGGTATGAAATAGGTTTGTGATTAGTAGCAGAAAAGAGTAGCTTCTCCTGTGGGTTTCAAGTTCCCATGTGTCGTACCCATGTGAGCAACACCGCGGGTCCGGGCGTTGCCTGTGAGTTGTATCACTATATGAGCGACACCGTGGGTCTGCGTTGCCTGTGATTAGTACCCACCATGTGAGGAACACCACTGGAATACCGGCATCCGTGACTAGTACACTTAGGTGAGGAACCTTATCGGTTTGCGTTGGCTATGAGTGGCGCCATTGTGTGAGAAACACCATAGGTCTGCGTTACCTGTACGAAGTACAATGCTTGTGAGTAGTACCATCATGTGTGGAACACCGTGAGTCTTTGCTACTTTTGATTAGTACCCCAAGATGACAAATACCATGGTTCTACTTTCCTTGCGACCTGTACCATATTGAGGGGCCTTAGACCTGGATTTTGGACCCCTTGAGACATCAAGCATCCTCGATTCAGGACTGTGCTTTATAAGTGGTCCCTTGGTCAGTAATACTATTATTTATGACCTTTTTTGAGTTGGATCCACTGTTTTTTGTTTGTTTGTTTTTTTGGTTTTTTTTGGGTTCATGTCCATCCATCTGTCTATCCATCCGTTCGTCTGTCCATCCATCCATCCATTTTTTTATTTTGGTCAGTGGTTGATTTTGAACGTTTTGTTGTCATTTCATTTCGTACCATTAGGGGCCGATGACCTCGATGTTAGGCCCCTTTAAACAACAAGCATCATCATCATCATTTATTTTCTCTGTTGCTGTTTATTCCCTTCTTCAATATCTGTACAGATTTTGGAAAAGGATCTAACACTACCCCTGGTATACTGTTCCGCTCCTTCACGCCCTTCCCAATGAATGAAAATTTACCACAATCGCTTCTGCTAAAATTCCTTCTAATTTTATACAGGGTGTTTACAAATTAATATCGGAGATTTAACGCCTTATAATATTGAATACGTTAAACTTACAGTTATACATTATATGTCAAATGAAAGAGCAACTCAAACAGTTTTGTTTGTTGGCACCAGTGCGCATGTACGTGGAATGGTTTCGCCGCAATCCGCTAGACAGCGGTAGTAGTACATCGTTATGCCAGTGAAGTGGCGCACCATCTTGATGGAAAATTAAGTTCTCTGGCTCATTTTCTTCCAACTGAGGGAAGAGCCATTGCTCTAGTGTATCGAGATAAGAAGTACCAGTTACAGTACGTTCACCATAAATGAATGGCCCATAAACCTTTCGCCGGGATACGGCACAAAAAACATTCACTTTAGGGGAATCTTGTTGCATTTGTACCAACTCGTGAGGATTTTCTGAGCCCCAGATGCGCACATTATGAGTGTTTACATGTCCACTAAGGTGAAAGACCGATTCATCACTGAAAACAACACGATTCATAAACTCATAATCATGTAACAACATGTCGTTTGCGAAGTTGGCACGTAATCTGTGGTCTGCCGGCTTTAGAGCCTGTAATAACTGTTAACGGTAAGGACGTAGCTGTAAGCGTTTTCTTACAACTTTCCAAACGGTCGACGCAGGAAGTTGTAATTCACGACTAGCCTTCCGGACTGATTTCTTTGGGCTACGAGTGAATGACTCTCTCACTCGCTCAACAGTCTCTTCACTTAATCTTGGTCGTCCCTTGCTCTTCCCTTTACAAAGGCAACCGGTGTCTTCAAACTTATGATACCATCTGCGAATGTTATTATCACTTGGAGGATCACAACCGAACTTAATGCGGAATGCACGTTGCACAGTAACTACAGATTCTGTCTTTGCAAACTGCAAAACACAAAAAGCTTTCTGTTCACTAGTCGCCATCTTTGCTACTACCGCTGTCTAGCGGATTGCGGCGAAACCATTGCATGTACATGCGCACTGGTGCCAACAAACAAAACTGTTTGAGTTGCTCTTTCATTTGACATATAATGTATAACTGTAAGTATAACGTATTCAATATTATAAGGCGTTAAAACTCCGATATTCATTTGTAAACACCCTGTACTTTTGCCGATATAATTATTTTTCAACTGAAGCCTCTCATCACGGATATCTTCCCATGCTTCTTCTCCTGTATAGGCTCGATGTAATCCTGCAAGTCAGGTTTTCTCCCTTCTCTTACTAAAGTTTCCCACTCAAGTTCCTTTAACATTTCTGATACACTACTCTTTCTCCTGAAATCCCCTGTTACAAATCTTGCTGCTTTCCACTGCACACTATCTATTTCTTTTATTAGGTATTCTTGGTGAGGATCCCAAACACTGTTTGCATATTCCAATAATGGACGAACCATACTTAAGTAACTTTTCTCTTTTAATTCTTTGTTGCATCCTTTAAGCAGCCTCATTATGACATGTAATGATCCTTATGCTTTCCCAACAATGTCATCCACATGACCCTTCCAGTGCAAATTACTTTCAAATCTCACACCTAAGTATTAGCACTTGCCATCTTTTGGGATAACTACCTCATTCAAAGTACAGTATATTCAAATTCAGTTTTAAAACTCCTGTTTGTAAAAGTTGTAAGAGTTGATTTGCATCCATTAACCTTCATATTATTTTCTTCAACCCATTGTTGGATACTCTCAAGGTCCCTTTGTAATTCTGAACAATCCTCAGTGTTATTTATTTCCCTACAAACAATTATGTCATCTGCATACAATCTTATTTTTGATGTTATATTGTTCCCTAAATTATTTGCGTATATTAAGAAAAGTAACGGACTGATTATACTACCCTGTGCAATTCCCTTCCAAACTTTCTCTTCCTGCGATACATTATTTCCTACTTTGACTTTCTGAACCCTTGAATTTAGAAATGTTTCTATCCAACGTGTAACCCTTACGTCCAATCCTATTCCCTCCAATTTCTTTAACAATATTCCATGTTCCACTCTATCAAAGGCTTTGGAAATATCTATGGCTATACAATCTAACTGGCCACCTGAATTCAACTGATCTGATATGTCCTGGTGAAATCTCACCAGTTGTGCCTCACAAGAAAATTCCTTCCTAAGTCCATATTGGCTCCTCATGAACCAATTTTTATCATCATATATCCCTCTGATGTACTTTCATATTAAACTCTCCATTATTTTACAAACTATACTGGTCAGGCTGATTGGTCTGTAGTTCTCTGGTTTTCTTTTATCACCCTTTCCTTCATAAATTGGTATTATTATAGATTCCTTCCATTCCTTTGGTATTGCACTATTATTTATGACATAGTCAAAGAGAAATTTTAAATAACGCACTATGTACCATCCCATTGTCTTTAATACCTCCCCAGTAATTTGATCACTTCCTGCTGCTTTTCCTTGCTGAAGCAGTTGGATTTCTCTGAGAATATCTTCATTTGTGAATGAGAAGCTTCTTGTCTCCCTATGTGTCTCTCCCTCTCTATCTTCTGTTTCAGTTTCCAACTCCTGACAATCTTCTACTGAATCTCTGAATTCCCTACTAAATAGGTTTGCTTTCTCGGTATCTGTTAAATAGTGTTCACCCCCTTCTCCCACCATTGTAGGAATTTGTATTTGTTTTCCTTTAGGATTCCTGATATATGAATACAGCTTTTTCCATTTCCCTTTGTGGTCATTACCCTCTTGAAGTATGCCATTCATATAATTCTCTTTTGCTTCCTTTTTCACTCTATTCAGTTCAATCATTAGCTGTTTTCTAGTTTGTCTACTCTCTCTACCGTCTTTGATTTTTCTGTTTACTATTCTACATTTTCTTTTTAATTTTCTTATCTCCTTTGTATAATAAACAGGGTCTGAGGTCATTTTACTCTTCTTAACAGGTACAAATTTCTTCTCTCTTTCCCAAATGATTCCTTTAAATTTAGCCCAAAGTGTATCCACATTACTCCCTTCACTTATCCAACAACTGAAATATGATTTAAGGTAAGTGCCTTAAGGTAAGTTTCTGTTAAAGACCCTCGAGTATACGAACACAACTTGGCATGTACATAGCTCCATTCATTACTATTACCATAATGTTTTTATAGTCCACTGAGAATGTTGTAAAAACTTCTACTAATGCCTGACAGCGTGCAACCACATTCACATTTTTGTGAATCTTGACTCCTGCAACAAAAAGTGTTGAAGGGCTGCCATTCTCCTCAGAAACTTGGAAGGGGATAACAAAAACTGCCTCACCCTTTCTGTTCGTTGAATATCTTATTAAGGGTGCTTTGTTTATTCCTCAGTATATTATGAAGTTCACAGTTTAACTGCTGAATGTTGTCCCAGTGGAACTTCAAGGTGTGATGAGCGGCTTGTAAGTGAAGTTACAATCTCTGAAACAAAGAAATTAATTCTTGTGAATCCAAAATTTCCAAAATCTAGAGCTCTCTACAAGGTCCACAAGGTCGACGTTCCCATGAGACACATAGTCAACTGTAGACCCAGGCCAACTTACAAATTTCATACATACATACATACATACATACATACATACATACATTATCATTATAGACTGTTATGCCTTTCAGCGTTCAGTCTGCAAGCCTCTGTGAATTTACTAAACATCGCCATAATTCTCTATTTGCAACTAGTTCTGTGGCCTCATTTAGTTCTAGACCTAGATGTTAGGCCCCTTTAAACAGCAGCATTTACATCATCATTATCGCCTCACATGACCCTACCACCGAAGCCAGTTTATGCGTACAGCTTCATCCATCGAGTTCATAGCCTTTATATCCTCATTCTGAGTACCCTCCTGCCATTGTTCCCACCTGTTTTTACTAGCAATCATTCTCGCTACTTTCATGTCTGTTACTTCTAACTTATGAATAAGATATCCTGAGTCCACCCAGCTTTTGCTCCTGTAAAGCAAAGTTGGTCTGAAAACAGACCGATGTAAAGATAGTTTCGTCTGGGAGCTGACTTCCTTCTTACAGAATACTGTTGATTGTAACTGTGAGCTCACAGCATTAGCTTTACTGCACCTTGATTCAATCTCACTCACTATATTACCATCCTGGGAGAACACACATCCTAAATACTTGAAATTATCTACGTGTTCCAGCTTTGTATCACCAGTCTGACATTCATTTCTGTTGAATTTCTTACCTACTGACATCAGTTTTGTCTTTGAAAGGCTAATTTTCATACCATACTCATTGCACCTATTTTCAAGTTCCAAGATATTAGACTCCAGGCTTTCAGCACCATCTGCCATTAAGACCAAGTCGTGAGCATTGGCCAGACTGCTTACTACATTTCCATCTAACTGAATCCCTCCCTGCCATTTTACACCTTTCAGCAGATGATCCATGTAAACTACGGACAGCAAAGGTGAAAGATTACAGCCTTGTCTAACCCCTGTAAGTACCCTGAACCAAGAACTCATTCTATCATCAATTCTCACTGAAGCCCAATTGTCAACATAAATGCCTTTGATTGATTTCAATAATCTACCTTTAATTCCATAGTCCCCCAGTATGGCGAACATCTTTTCCCTCGGTACCCTGTCATATGCTTTCTCTAGATCTACGAAACACGAACACAGCTGCCTATTCCTCTCATAGCATTTTTCAGTTACCTGGTGCATTCTGAAAATCTGATCCTGACAGCCTCTCCGTGGTCGGAAACCACAATCTGAAGGTACCTTACCAACACTCCATGCTAATCTTACTTCTCTATGAAGTCATTTCATCACTGCCTTCCCACTATACTTCACCATTTCAGGTCTAATTTCATCTATTCCTGCTGCTTTATGACAATGGAGTTTATTTACCATCCTTTCCACTTCCTCAGGCGTAATTTCACCAACTTCTTTTTCCTCCTCCCCATGAGCTTGGCTGTTCGCAACACCACCAGGAGGATTTCCTTTTACATTGAGATGATGTTCAAAATATTCCCTCAATCTCTCCAGTGATTCCCTGGTATCTATTATGAGTTCACCTGAATTACACAAACAGTTCATTTCCTTTTTCCCTCCCTTCCTAAGATTCTTTATCACTGTCCACGAAGGTTTCCCTGCTGCATGACCTAGCCTTTCCAGGTTATTACCAAAATCTTCCCACGACTTCTTTTTATTAGGAATACCATTGCACGTCACATAGTTTCTGTTAGGCACGTAAATGAGCGAATGATGTGGGTTGATTTGTCAGTTGGAGGAATTAGGACTAGAATTGTCTCCGTGTATTCACCATGTGAGGGTCAGATGAGGATGAAGTTGAGAAGTTTTATGAAGCATTGAGTGACATCATGGTCAGGGTCAACAGCAAGGATAGAATAGTGCTAATGGGCGATTTCAATGAGAGAGTTGGAAATAGTACTGAAGGATACGAAAGGGTGATTGGTAAATGTGGGGAAGATATGGAAGCTAATGGGAATGGGAAGCGTTTGCTGGACTTCTGTGCTAGTGTGGGTTTAGCAGTTACGAATACATTCAAGCATAAGGCTATTCACTGCTACACATGGGTGGCTAGGGGTACCAAGTCCATAATAGACAATATCTCAACCGACTTCAAATTCAGGAAATCTGTTAGGAATGCGAGTGTTTTCCTGGGATTTTTCGTTGATACAGATCACTATCTGATCTGCAGTGAACTAAGTATCTCAAGGCCTAGGTTAGAGAGAGTGAAATCTGTCTGCAAACGAATAAGGGTAGAAAATCTCCAGGATGAGGAAATTAGAAGTATATGGATATGATTAGTGAGAAGTTTCGAACTGTAGACAGTAAGCAGGTTCAGGATAAAGAAAGAGAATGGGTGGCATACAGGGATGCTGTAGTAGAAACAGCAAGGAACAACTGAACTGTGTGTAAAGATGGGAAAAGGCAAACATCTTGGTGGAATGATGAAGTGAGAGCGGCTTGTAAACATAAAAAGAAGGCTTATCAGAAATGACTCCAAACAAGGGCCGAGGCAGACAGGGATTTGTACGTAGATGAAAGAAACAGAGCAAACTTTCTACATTTGTTAAAAAAAATTAATTTGGCACTATCAATTTCTCGCTAATAAGACAATAAAAAATCCATTCACCTTTGTAATTTCATAAAAAAACTCATAATTACTTCACACAACATTTTAGCTTTGATATAATTAGCATGTATCCAAGTATTCCTATTAAAGAGATATTTGCTATTATCAGTAACATTCTATGACAGCATAGTAATTTAGGTGTTCTTGTAATTGAAGAGTTCATGAATAGTTTAGAGTTTGTTCTGGATAACAATAATTCACTTTCAACATCATTTACAGACAATTTCGTCTTTCCATGGGTTTGCCGGCCTCGGAGTTCTTGGCAGAGATTTATATTGATCATCTCGAATATACAAGCATTAGTAACATTGAGTGTTGGGTGAGGTATAATATTAAAAAAATAAAAAAAAAATAAATAAAAAAAAAAAAAATTGATAAGGTGGAGGTTTCTATATTATTTTTATATTGTAGTAGCAATCAATACGGAGATGAAGCTCATAGATTATAATTGGGTGAGGTATGCCGATGATGTCCTTGTGGTGCTGGATGAATGCTCAACTAACAGTAAAATGATATTACAATTACTTAATAACTTGAACCCCTACATCAAGTTTACATTAGAGAAAGAAAATAATAATTCAGTGGATTTCGTGGACCTTACGATATCTAGAAAAGAGGACCTTCTCATTTTCAAAATATTTAGAAAACCTGCTCAGACTTCCACCACCATTGGGGCAGACTCTACAGGCCCAGCTCTTATAAGAAGGCATTGTATCGTAGCATGATCATCGGAGCCTACAACATTCCCATGTTTCATTCTGATCTTAATGCAGAATTAAATACAATCTGTCAAATAGTGTTAAGCAATGATTTTAGTCTCCACTGTATAAATAACCTTATTAATAAAATCAGATATAAATCTAAATCCGATCTCATTAGAGAAACCAAACCACAAAGAAAGTATGCAACTTTTACTTACAACAACACCACCATTCATCATATTATTAATCCTTTAAAGAAATGTAACATTCATGTAGCATTTAGAACTACCAACAACAATTCTCGCCTGCTCCATAATTCTAACTCCATAAACGCATCCAAATAAATTTGGATGTTCGGGCATATACAGATTAAAATTCCCTGAGTGTGAAACAACCTATGTAGTTCAGACTGAGAAGAACTTCAGTGTACACTATCTTGAACATGTTAATATAATTAAACACAATAGGTTTTCCGCTATGCGTCAGCATGTCAAAGTATTCAATCATCCTAATATCTAACAGGATTTAAACATAATTATTTTCAATCAGAAAGACTCTCCTCTTAATATTATGGAAGAACACTTCATGTCTCTTGACCAGTTTACCAATCCTAATCTTAATATTAATGACATTTCCAAAAATACTGATTTTCTTTTAGAGTCTATAATCCCCATAGTCACCAAATATTACAATAATAAATTCAATTAATATCACACTAGTAATCGTTCTCACAGATTCCCTCACCCCTCTTCCCCCCTTACTTCCCCTTCCTTCTCCCCCACCACTCCCTCCCATCGCCTCCGCCAAGCCCTCGCAACACTAACAGCTCTTGAACGTTGTGCTCCTGCTAGAGTGTCGAGGGATAATCTTGTTATTTTTCATCTTACTTTTCTCTCTTCGTACTCTTTACACTTCTGATATTTCTAAGATACAAACTCTTTTAATTTTCTTTTAGATATCCTTTAATACATCGTCCAACACCTGGATTGATATGACTTTATACTACTTATATTCAACACGAGGATATTCCTCGGATTAATGCAGCAGTATTGTACTTTCACAGAAGACTGAAACTTTGTACAAATTTCCTGTGTCAGGGCATATTTTATACTTGTCCAATGATCAATTGAGTGATAAGTGTTATTTTTATTATTGATTGTGCATCAAGGTCAAGACTGTACATAATCATAGATTATACATATACAGCATTCAGATTTTAATCCACTGTACACAGGCCTCGATTTCAAGTAGTTAGCGCCCTGGGCAAACCATATTTACCCCCCCCCCCCCCTCTAGCGCTCGTTTATCTGTTCCTCTAAAAATGTAATTGTTTACAAATTGAAGATACCGAGCTCGATAGCTGCAGTTGCTTAAGTGCGGCCAGTATCCAGTATTCAGGAGATAGTGGGTTCGAACCCCACTGTCAGCAGCCCTGAAGATGGTTTTCCGTGGTTTCCCATTTTCACACCAGGCAAATGCTGGGGCTGTATCTTAATTAAGGCCACGGCCGCTTCCTTCCTATTCCTAGGCCTTTCCCATTCCATCGTCGCCATAAGACCTATCTGTGTCGGTGCGACGTGAAACAAATAGCAAAAAAATTTTTTTAAATAATTGAAGATTACAGTTTTGAAGATTGAGTTCTAAAACAGCACATTATGCAAATAAAGTTAATTCTCATAATTAAATTTATCAAGTCAAATAAAGGTAACAGCCAAATAAGAATCAGGCTGTTTTTATTTTTATTTTAAAAGCCATTGGTTCCGTTTGATAGTTTGTGTGCAAGTAAATAATTTTTGAAATAAGACGCATATAAATTATCATTAATTTATTGTAATTTATTGTAATTTATTTTGTTCACATTTAAAAATACAAGTTTTTTTTATAGGCTACTTGTATATAATACTACTTTACAGACAAGATTTTTTCCTAGCAAAATCTTGAACAATTTCATCAAAGTTGGTTTTCAAAGTTAAATCTATTTCAGAGCAAATAAGGACTAATGCACGTAAGTTCTCATTAAGAAGAGTTGCCGTTGCCCTCTTGGCAGTTTTTACTCCGCTTAAAACAGAAAAATCCCTTTCTACAGTACAGTTGGTTATTGATAATTTCATGGTTGGGAAAAGTACAGTATTTGACAAATTGTTTTGCTTAATGTAAGAATACACTTAGGCAAGTTTTGGAATCCCTCGAGTTCAAAATACATTTGAAAGTGTACACACTCGTTTACAAAATCTTGACTGATGTCTTCAGGGTACAGTGAACTAAGTTTCAAAGCAGCGTTCTTCACTTCTGATGATTCGAATGAGCAAGTCAGTAGTAGAGGTAACACTTGAAATCTGGAAGCTACGACTTCATATGCTTCTTTCCTCCTTGCTAAGTTTCCTATAAGTGTGTCCATTATTTTAAGGAACACATTATTTTTAAATTTTGTTCTTGCATCTAGGTCTCCTTCAATCCCACATGTTTCATCTGCAAATATTTGGCGTTTTCTTACTCTTGAGTAGCTTGGACCATCACGTCCATCTGTTTTCAAAGCAGATTGCTCATATATGTCAAACTCATCCCTTTTCGCTTTGATGAAGCCTTCCAGGGTTTTCAATTGTTTTACTGTACTCCTTCCTCAAGATTAAGATTTTCATACTGCAAGTCATTAGAACACTTGTGAACTCTTTCCAAAATGTCATTCCACCCCGACTAACAGGAAAGTGGTCTAGAAATTCTGAAATTTAGTTTCAAGGTTTTGTGCCTCAAGTCTACAAACAGGTTTTACACTGGAGTCTTCAGATAGCTGCCTCAACGTTTGTCGTATTTCTTCATAACCTCTTACCAAAGCTCTGACAGCGTCTGCTCCTGCAGACCATCTGGTTTCTGATAAAGATTTTACCACTGACGTGCTTTTTTTTTTTTTTTTTTTTTTTTTTTTTTTTTTTTTTTTTTTTTTTTTTTTTTTTTGGGCCAAAAATGGCTTCAAAATATTCCACCTGTACATTGAAACAGAAAAGTAATTGTACAACTCCTGGACGAAGCCAAAGAAAACTACTGTGGCAGCCGAACCAACAAGATTTAATTAATGTGCTGCAACGGTATGTATTCAGCAAGAGGACTTTGCTGCTTTATTCGGGCCTGAAGACCTGAGTAAGCTCCTGACATATTCGAAGCATTATCATAACTTTGGCCCCTACAATTCTTGATGTTCTTTTCGTAACTCTCAAGACAGTCATCTACAGATTTTTCTAGTCCAGCAGATGTATGTGATATTCCAGGCAGAAGCTTAATGAGTCATTCTACAGGCTTTGGCTCTGTTTGAGGTACATATCGTAACAAAATAGCCAACTGGTTAGTGTGAGAGCAGTCAGGCGTCGAATCTACAATGAGAGAGTAGTATCTAGCTTCTTTTACTTCATCAACTACAGTTTTAAGCACGCAATTCCCCATAACTTCAATAAATTCATTAGATATTTGAGAAGACGGGTATGAGGTGTGCCCTTGACTTTTGTTACCATATTTCCCGATGTGCTGGGCAAGGAAAGGGTCATATTCACTCATTAACTCGAGGCATCCAAGATATAAACCATTTGAAGTTGATCCAAAATCCTCATTGTCTCCTGGGAAAGGTAAATCCCTACCGTAACTGCCAAAAATCGTACAACAGAAACTATTCTTGAGATTATACTTCGCCAGCAGTTTACCTCTTCTTCATACCTTGTAAACAGAATTTTATCAACCTGCATTAACTGTTTTTGTCTGGTGATGTATGTAAGAATATGGCCCTGAGGTTATCTCAGCCTACACCAAAAAGGAGTACCAGGTTAATTCCTGGGGGCAAAGTTGGCCGGGCATAGGGCTAACCACTCTACCCCCATTATGTGCCGCGGTTAACAATGGTGGAAGCCTTTCCCTTCCACTCCTCCAAGGGCCTTCATGGCCTGTACGGAGGCGACTTTTGTCTTTGATGTGCGTAAGAACATTACGCCTGTGGTCATGAGAATGTTCATGATGTTTCAGTAGTTTGTAGCTGTGCTTTTAGTCATTAAAACCGGTAGAAAAATGTGTTTTTGCATTGTCTGGTTAAAATAAACAGCATTGAATACAGAATAATTTCCAAATTGACCGTGAATACAATAACCAACCTCTTAAAACAACGTCTCCATTAGGAAGAGTACCCTTAAACATGTTTGGAGACAATGGTACTTTACCATCATTACAAGTTCGTGGAGATTTCGAAAAAACCGGTATTACGTTTTGTTTTGGACAATGTTTAATAACATTCTCAACTACTGAATTTAACTTGACATTCCAAGTAGCAGGATCATCTGTAGAAAATGAATTAGGTAAGGTTATCTCAGGTTGTGATTTTGAAATAGTTCCAAACAGCTGCCGGACAACTTCAGGCTCATCGTTCAATTTAATAATAACACAGGTGTGATCAGTCTGTATATGTAGGCCTTTAAGTCTTCTTGTGTGAAGTTAAATCTGGCCGATGATGAAGTCGAAGGTTTTGTTAAGTCATCTTGGCATTCCGATTGCTAGGTTGGAGTTGAACGAGTCAAAGGAAAGCACTTTCCCATTTTAGGCACTTTCTGTAGTTCATGTTCGTCACTCTGCTTTTTAGTAGCGCGTTGTTTGTATTCAGCACCACCTAACATTTTACTCACGGATAAATACCGAAAAACATACCATAAGAATTACACTAGACAATGCGTTAGCTAGGTGAGGTTATCAGGTTGATGGTGAGCGGATGTAAACAGCAATACGCGCACGAACCGTCACGAGCCAATGACAGACAGGGGGCTGTCTGGACTAACAGGGTTGCCAAGCCACCAACTACAATTGCCCACCCAGCACTCGCATGATACCTTATTGTTTGCAGTTTAATGTTCTTCATAAAATTTAAATACATAGATTAAATTTAGGTTTTAAAGTTAGAATTGTTTAAAGTGTTTTACACTGACTGAGCAAATGTCACGGGATAGTGGAGCTCTGATGCGCAGGTGTGTTGTCTGCGCACCACACGCCCTCTGTGCCAGCGGCAGTTGCATACAAGACCTTGTGAGCAGTAGCTGTGCATGTGACAGGTGTAACATGGAACGTCGTCGTGAGCTGACACCGTTCAAACGGGGTATGGTGGTCGGTGCCCGATGGATGGGAAGTGTGAATTCGGCTTCACACGATCAACCGTGTCCAGGGTCTGTCGTGAATGGTTGAATGCGGGTGTCACCGTCCACAACAGACGAACGACCGGCCGTCCAGCCACCCTCGATGACCGTGACTGGCGACATCTGAGACAGATTGTCAATAGTGACAGACGGGCAACCGTGCAACAAATCACGGCTCAATTCAACACAGACCATGCTAGACATGTCTCCCAGTGGATAATCGGTAGGAGCATGGGTTCTATGGGGTATGGGAGCCGGCGCCGCACACGGGCCCACTGTTAACCCAATGTCATCGGGCACGACGACGCGCATTTGTCACCGGTCACCAGAGATGGACACTGGAACAATGGCGTAACATGATATGGTCAGACGAATCATGATTTCAACTGCACCATGCCGGTGGGAGGCACCGTGTATTGCGCAGACTACATGAAGTGTTGGATACCGCCTGCCTCAAAGGTGTGGTCCAGGGCGCTGCTGTCTCTGTTGTGGTCTGGGGTGCATTTTTCTGGTATTGGAATGGGCCCCCTAGTTGTTCTGGAAGACACTTTGAATGGTACGCGGTATGTTAAGCTGCTCAGAGACCATCTCCACCCATTTTTGGCCTTCCAGCGCCAGACGGTTCTGCGGTGTTTCAAGATAACGCGCCGCCACATCGCTCCCACGTCGCCCGGGAATGGTTCCAGGAACATGCAGCGGAGGTCCAACGACTGCCATGGCCACCCAGGATCCCCGATATGAACCCTATCAAGCATATCTGGGATGTCCTAGAATGCAGGCTCCGTGCCGTGGATCCTGCACCCACGAACAGACCATTATTGGCGGCCGCTCTGCAAACGATTTGGTGTCAGCTGCATCCGGAGGACTACCAGGGGCTTGTCTACTCACTTCCATGGCGTCTCACTGCAGTTCGCAGGGCCAGAGGAGGCCCCACACAGTATTAGGTTACTATACCATGACATTTGCTAAGTCAGTGTATATAGGCTAATAAAATAATTGGAATTATTTGTGGAAAGTAAAAGTATTTTAAGTGTAATGAATTTAAGATGTAATTCACGCAGGCCATAATTATTTGATCCACCGGCCGGCGCCCCTCAAAAACTGGCGCCCTGGGCAAATGCCCAGTCCGCCCATTTATATATCGGGGCCTGACTGTACAGTATGTATGATTTTTGACTCATTATGATCAACGTTTGAAGGATTAGTCTGTCTTATTTGACCTTTTTTTTAAATGGACATTTTATGTTATGTTACGATTGCTATGTCTCTTTCGTAGACCTTATATTGTAAAAACTGCAATAGACGATCGAAACTAGTCCAAGGTTTTTTCTGAAATGAATTGATGACACCTCAAATCAGTATATTGATTAGGTGGAAAATAAACTCCTTTTCTTAATTTTACTATATTTAAAAATGGATGTATGGTTCTCCTAAACCACTGGAGCAATTTCAATCAAACTTGGTACACATGACTTAATATCTGGAGATGAGCACTGTGGGGGTAAGCTATCCCTAACACCCCTAGGGTGGGGGTCAGGGGGGTTAGTTAAAATATAATCGAAAATAGTGTTGAGTCCATAGTTTCTGGGGTCGCTGAGATGAATAGTAACTCTTTGGATATTTTTAAAATCCATATTCAGCCCCCTTTGGGGGGGGGGGTTGAGGGGGTGTGAGATATGAAAATAATCAAAAATATATTTAATCCATAATTTTTGGGGTCTCTGAGATGAATAGTAACACTCCAGATTTTTTAAGTCCAAGTTCAGCCCCCTCTGGCATAGGGCGTGAGAAAGGGTGAAAAAATAAAATGAACAAAATGACTGAGAATATTGATATATGTGTATATTTTCCAGCACAGCTGTCAATTAAATTTGGTACAAATATTACTTACTATCCGTGCAAAATGCTGTGAGGTTAAAACCCTCAGGAAGGCGTTGAAATATAAATATAACTAAAAACGACCAATAATAGTGTCGAATCCATAGTTTTCAGGACTGCTGGAGCGATTTGAACCAAACTTGGTATACTTATGACTATCAGGAGATAAACTGTGTGAGGGTAGGGGTTGAAGAGGGTGAGATATAAAAATAATAAAAAAAATAGTCTCAAATGTATAGTTTTTGGGGTGGCTGTAATAGTGACACCCGGTTGTTGTTTAAAGTTCAACTTGATCCCCAGTCGGCATGGGGTGAAGAGGGGGGTGAAGAAAACAAAATATACAAATAACCAAGATTATGGATGATTGTGTGTATGTTTCAGCATAGCTGTCAACTAAGCTTTGTACAAATATTATCTACTATCTGTAAAAAATACTGTGGGGGCGAGACACCCCTAGAGCCCATAGGGAAGCGGGTGAAATATAATTAAAAATGACCTATGTTAGTGTTGAATCCATAGTTTATGGGACTACAGGAATGATTTCAACCAAACCTGGTACACTCAAGACTTACTATCAGGAAACAAACTGCGTGGAGTTACGAAAATCCTACCCGCGTCGGGATGGGAGAGGGTGAGATATAAAAATAATCAAAAATGTTATCGATTCCATACTTTAAGGGTCGCTGAGATGAATAGTGACACTACAGATTTTCTTAAGTCAAAGATCAGCACCCTTTCCATATAGGGGATGAGAAAATTTGAAAAACAAAATTTCCAAAATGACCGAGATAATGGACGAAGGTGTGTATGATCTAGCTACCTCTCAACCAAACTTGGTACACATAGGACTTATTACCTGGAAGAAATTATTATGGGGGTATGATACCGCTAGCACCCGTAGGGGCGGAGTAAAATTATAAGAAATACGGAGAGACGGGTGAAATATAATTAGGCATGGGGGTGAGAAGGGGTGAAAAGGAAAATGTGCAAAATGACTGACAGTACGCATGTATTTGTGTTTCTCCCAGCATAGTCCCCGTACAGTAGTCTATTGGTACACATATGACCTACTATCTGAAAAAAATACTCTGAGGAAAACGGCCCTAAAATAAACGAAAACGACTGATATTAATGTTGAATCCAAATTTACGACATCGCCGAGTTGAAATGTGCCACTCAGGATGCTGGTTGTCATACTTCAGCCGCAATCAGAATGGAGGTTGTGAAGGAGTGAAACACACATACATACACACATCATTATAGACAGTTACGCCTTTCAGTGTTCAGTCTGCAACCTCTGTGAATTTACTAAACATCACCGCAATCCTCTATTTGCAACTACTGTGACCTGATTGAGTTCTACACCTCTTATCTTTAAATCATTAGAAACAGAGTCTAGCCATTGTTGTTTTGGTCTCCCCTACTTCATAACAGAGTCCATTATTCTCCTAGGTAACCTATCCTCCTCCATTCTTTTCACATGAACCCACCACCGAAGCTGGTTTATGCATACAGCTTCATCCATCGAGTTCATTCCTAACTTAGCCTTTATCTCCTCATTCCAAGTACATTGCTGCCATTGATCCCACCGGTTTGCAACAGTAATCATTCTTGCTACTTTCATGTCTGTTACTTCTATCTTATGAATAAGATATCCTGAGTCCACACAGCTTTTGCTCCCGCAAAGCAAAGTTGGTGTGAAAACAGATCGATGTATAGATAGTTTCGTTCAGGAGCTGACTTCCTTCTTACAGAATACTGTTGATCGCAACTGCAGGGTCACTGCATTAGCTTTGCTGTACCTTGATTCAATCTCGCTTACTATATTATCATCCTGGGAGAACACACATCCTAAATACTTGAAATTATCTACCAGTTTCAGCTTTGTATCACTAATCTGACATTCAATTCTCTTGGATTTCTACCTACTGACATCAGTTTAGATCTGGAAAGGCTAATTTTCATACCATACTCATTATACCTATTTTCAAGTTCCAGGATATTAGACTGGAGGCTTTCAGCACAATCTCCCTCTCCGCTACCTTATACCTTTCAGCAGATGATCCATGTAAACTATGAACAACAAAGGTGAAAGTACAGCCTTGTACACTGACTGACAGAGCAAATGCAACACCAAGAAGGAGTGGTCAGAACTTTATGCCAATTGCAGGGTAGACTGACGTCACTGAGGTATGCTCATGATGTCAAATGCGCCGCTGTGCTGCGCACGTAGCGAACGATAAATGGGACACGGCGTTGGCGAATGGCCCACTTCGTACCGTGATTTCTCAGCCGACAGTCATTGTAGAACGTGTTGTCGTGTGCCACAGGACACGTGTATAGCTAAGAATGCCAGGCCGCCGTCAACGGAGGCATTTCCAGCAGACAGACGACTTTACGAGGGGTATGGTGATCGGGCTGAGAAGGGCAGGTTGGTCGCTTCGTCAAATCGCAGCCGATACCCATAGGGATGTGTCCACGGTGCAGCGCCTGTGGCGAAGATGGGTGGCGCAGGGACATGTGGCACGTGCGAGGGGTCCAGGCGCAGCCCGAGTGACGTCAGCACGCAAGACACCCTGGCTGTTCCAATATCAACCAGAACAATTTCCCGTCGATTGGTTGAAGGAGGCCTGCACTCCCGGCGTCCGCTCAGAAGACTACCATTGACTCCACAGCATAGACGTGCACGCCTGGCATGGTGCCGGGCTAGAGCGACTTGGATGAGGGAATGGCAGAACGTCGTGTTCTCCGATGAGTCGCGCTTCTGTTCTGTCAGTGATAGTCACCGCAGACGAGTGTGGCGTCGGCGTGGAGAAAGGTCAAATCCGGCAGTAACTGTGGAGCGCCCTACCACTAGACAACGCGGCATCATGGTTTGGGGCGCTATTGCGTATGATTCCACGTCACCTCTAGTGCGTATTCAAGGCACGTTAAATGCCCACCGCTACGTGCAGCATGTGCTGCGGCCGGTGGCACTCCCGTACCTTCAGGGGCTGGCCAATGCTCTGTTTCAGCAGGATAATGCCCGCCCACACACTGCTCGCATCTCCCAACAGGCTCTACGAGGTATACAGATGCTTCCGTGGCCAGCGTACTCTCCGGATCTCTCACCAATCGAACACGTGTGGGATCTCATTGGACGCCGTTTGCAAACTCTGCCCCACCCTCGTACGGACGACCAACTGTGGCAAATGGTTGACAGAGAATGGAGAACCATCCCTCAGGACACCATCCGCACTCTTATTGACTCTGTACCTCGACGTGTTTCTGCGTGCATCGCCGCTCGCGGTGGTCCTACATCCTACTGAGTTGATGCCGTGCGCATTGTGTAACCTGCATATTGGTTTGAAATAAACATCAATTATTCTTCCGTGCCGACTCTGTTTTTTCCCCAACTTTCATCCCTTTCGAACCACTCCTCCTTGGTGTTGCATTTGCTCTGTCAGTCATTGTATGTATGTATGTATGTAAGTACCCTGAACCAAGAACTCATTCTACCATCAGTTCTCACTGCAGCCGAATTGTCAACATAAATACCTTTGATGATTTTAATAATCTACCCTTAATCCCATAGTCCCCCAGTATGGCGAACATCATCTCCCACGGCACCCTGTCATATGCTTCCTCTAGATCTACGAAACATAAACATAACTGTCTGTTCCTCTCGTAGCATTTTTCATTTATCTGGCGCATACTGATAATCTGATCCTGGCAAACCCTCTGTGGTCTGAAACCACACTGATTTGCAGCCAACTTCCTTTCAACCACTGATCGTGCCCTCCCAAGATGCCAGTGAATACTTTGCCTGGAAAACTAATCATTGAGATACCTTGATAGTTGTTGTAATCCTTCCTGTTCTTTTGCTTATAGCTAGGTGCAGTTACTGCTTTTGTCCAATCTGAAGGTACGTTACCAACACGCCATGCTAATCTCATTACTCTATGAAGCCATTTCATCCCATTTTCATCCCTGCCTTGCCACTGTACTTCACCATTTCAGGTCTAATTTCATCTATTCCTGCTGCTTTACGACAATGAAATTTATTTACCACCTATTCCACTTCTCAAGCATAATTTCACCATCATTTTGCTCTTCTCCATAAGCTTGGTTGTTCACGACACCACCAGGAATATTTCTGTTTACGTTGAGAAGTTTTTCAAATATATTCCTTCCACCTGCCCCGTGATTCCCTGGGATCTATTATGAGTTCACCTGAATTACAAAAAACACTGTTCATTTCCTTTTTCCCTCCCTTCCTATGATTATTAGTGTCCAGAAAGGTTTCCCTGCTGCTTGACCTAGTCTTTCCCGGTTATTACCAAAATCTTCCTACGACTTCCTTTTTGATTCAACAAATATTTGTTTTGCTCTGTGTCTTTCATCTACGTACAATTACTGTCTGCATCAGCCCTTGATTGGAGCCATTTCTGATAAGCCTTCTTTTATGTTTACAAGCTGCTCTCACTTCATCGTTCCACCATGATGTTCGCTTTTTCCCATCTTTACACACTGTTGTTCCTAGGCATTCCCTTGTGTTTCTACTACAGCATCCCCTTATGCCACCCATTCGCTTTCTATGTCCTGAACCTGCTTACTGTCCACTGTTCAGAAATTCTCACTAATCCTATCCATGTACTTCTGTTTAATTTCCTCGTCCTGGAGATTTTCAATCCTTATTCGTTTGCAGGCAAATTTAAGGAGGCCTAGAGATACTTAGTTCAGTACAAATCAGATAGTTGTCTGTATCATCGAAACATCCCTGGAAAATCCATACATTCATAACAGATTACCTGAATCTGAAGTCGGTTAAGATATAATCTATTATGGATCTGGTACCCCTACCCTACCATGTGTAGCGGTGAATAGCCTTATGCTTGAAGAGTGTACTCGTAACTGCTAAACCCATATTTGCACAGAAGTCCAGCAAACGCTCCCTATTCCTGTTAGCTTCCATGTCTTCCCCACATTTACCAATCACCCTTTCATATCCTTCAGTTCTGTTTCCAACTCTCACATTGAAATTGCCCATTAGCACTATCCTATCCTTGCTATTGACCCTGACTACGATGTCACTCGATGCTTCATAAAACTAGTCAACTTCATCCTCATCTTCACCCTCGCGTGGTGAATACACCGAGACAATTCTCGTCCTAATACCTCCAACTGCCAAATCTACCCACACTGTTCGCTCATTCATGTGCAATAGTATTCCTGATGAACAGTCCTACCCCACACTCTGCACTTCCCTTTTTAACACCCAAAAATGCACTTTATAATCTCCTATCTCTTCCTCGTTATCTCCCCTTAACCGAATATCATTTACTCCTAGCATATGCAGATGCATCCTCTTTGCTGACTCAGCCGGTTCTACTTTCTTCTATAAGCCCCATTAATATTGATAGCTCCCCATCAAATTCCATTTTGTTTTAAAGTTGTTTCCAAGGAGTCCCTCGCCTCTCAAATGGGAGTGGGACTCCATTAGTCCTGTAGGTCCGAGGCTTGCTTAAAATGTTCTGAGCTCAGTAAATTCGTTAAGCAGTATGCTACCATAGTCCAAGTGAGGATTTCTCCTCTAATGGGTTACGGACCACTGGTTGATTGTACAGTCCTAGCCTCTTGAGCACAAGGAGGGCCATAACTCTCAGTACGTCCGAGATGGCCACTTCCATTCCGTAGCAACTGATATCCCAACTCTCAGGACCATTTACCAGGCCACTCTGCCGTTGCCCGTGGTTCACGAACTAGGATGCGACTACATTAACCTTCACCATGAATGCAAAAATGACTGAGATTGTGAATGTATGTGGGGTATGTTCCAGAAATGACAATGAAATGTCATATGGCTTTTAGTGCTGGGAGTGTCAGGGAACATGTTTGGCTTGCCAGGTGCAGGTCTTTTCATTTGAGGGACGTAGGCGACCTATGCGTCGTGATGGGAATGAAATTATGATGAAGACGACACATATACCCAACCCCTGTTCTAGCAAAATTAACCAATGATGGTTAAAATTCCCAACTCTGCCAGGAATCGAACCTGGGCCCCTGTGACCAAAGGCCAGCACGCTAACCATTTAGCCATGGAGCCGGCGGTATGTTTCAGAATAGCTGTGAATGAAATTGGTACACATATGACTTACCATCTGGTAAAAGAATGCTATGGAAATGAAACATCCTAATCCCCGAGTGTGGTGGGTAGTGGGAACAGTTGACATGTAAAAATAATAGGAAACAACCAATATGAATGTCAAATCCTTTGTTTGTGTGTCGCTGAGATGAATTGTGATGCTCTGGGTAACGTTTAAGTCATGTTCAGCCTCCATTGAGACAGGGTCTGTGTAGATCTTGAAAGTAAATAGTCTAAAATAACTGAGATAAGTGTTGAATCCACTTTTTTGGGGCTGGAAGGCTGATTGATGACAGTCTCGTTGACAGTTGAAATAGTGTACATCATATCTATAGTCCGACGGGTAAATGCATGTAGTTATCACTTATTATTTTTTCCACAGGATCAAATACTTCCCAATGAATTCCAGCTTCCATAAGGACAAAGTGTTACTCAAAAATTAAATTATCCAAAACTTGAATTCAGCCCCATCTAAATAACTCCAAAAATAGATAGTAAAATATCAATCGACATTTCAAAAAGGAATTCTATAAAAAAATCATTTCACACATAACTGGTAATATAAATCATAAAGTTAAACATTCAAAATCTATCCGGACAATGCTGGGTACTACAGCTAGTAAGAAGTAGTCATATCCATCAATATGGGCCTCAGAATTTAGTTTATTGCTTGTACATAACTTCGTCATTGAGACAGTGTCTTCAGCAGTTTTAGGTATACAACTAAAAGTTTACACTCTCCCTTCAGTGACTGTGCATGCTTCTGGAGTCCATTGAGATGTTACACATGTGTACACCTCCTAACATGATTTCATCATTAATACAAGTAGTGTTTTGTTACTTTCACATTCAGCCACTACATAAATAATATCTTCATGTAAAATTGTAATTGTAAGAAATAGGTGAAACAAAATGGTGGTAGTTATTTGCCATTATAACATTCTCAAAAATATTTTACAAATTAGTAAAAAGAGTGTGTTTTTATGAGTTCAGCAAAGAACATATCCATGTGTAGATATAATCACCTGCGGAGGTTTTTAACAAATGTGTTTCAATCACTAAATCAATCGCCACTAATCTGCATTTAGGGCTGTCGCCCAGGTGGCAAATTCCTTATCAGTTGTTTACGTAGACTTATCGTAAATTATTTCAAAGAAGTTGGTAATTTATCAAACATATCCCGTGTTAAATTATTCCAATCCTAATTAATTTTTCTATAAAGCAAGTGAGTATGTTCCCCAATTTGCCCCCTTGAATTCGACCTTATCTTCATATTATGCTCCTTCGTACTTTAAAAACTCCATCCGAGCATATTCATCGACTAATTTAACTTCGTTTTCAAGCTTCTTTTCTTCTTCTTCATGGGGCCTCTAAATATTAGTTCGTAATTAGCATCGATCTCTAAGATCTTTTGCCACCATGTTTTTCCTTCATTCCCACCTAGATATACCTGTTCCCTTCACAAAGCTGCAGGTTGTTCCTATTGGATCTTCTTGGATTTTTTCTCTCTTCACTTGGTAGTCTTAGAGTGGAAAGTCTGATTCTACGCAGCGCCTCACATTCGAAAAGTATGTGTTCTGCTGATTCCTCTGCTTCATTGCATTTCCTACATATATTGTCTCTTATTACTCCAATTCTGTGTAGGTGTTTTTTTTCAGATGGCAGTGTCCTGTCAACAGTCCAACCACCCATATTATATTTTCTCTGCTGAGCTTCAACAGTTCTTTAGTATGCTTCTTGTTTGGTCCTTTTATCAGTTCCTTTGCAAGCCTGCATCCTGGAGTATTTTTCCAGTTTTCCATTTGTTTCTTTTGTACCCATTTTCCTGTGCAGTGTCGGGCTTGTCCATAGGAAATCCTGCATACAGGTTCTGGGCCTACAAAATGTGTTTCTGCCCCTTACCTGGCCAGTTTATCTGCCTTTTAATTTCCTTCTATACCTGCATGCCCTGGTACTCATATTATTTTGACAATGTTGTACTTTGAGAGCTTCAGGAGAAGTGAATGGAAATACCAGACAATTCTGGATATAACATATAAATAATGCACAGTAGAGTTTTCCACCTATTCAATACTAAATTATATTTACAGTATTTACATTACATGGGACTAGTTTCAACCCTACTCGGGGTCATCATCAGCCATATTAAAACATGTACAAAATATATGGTGAAATCCTAAAACATGTTTTCTAGCAGTAAGAGTCTTATGAAAAATATAATTTTACAATATGAAGTGTGATTGAAATGTTGAAAATGAAAATGAAATGTTACGTGTGATGTAGGTGAGTGATAATTAATACAAGTACATTATACATGCTAAGAATTCTGGAATAAAAGTACAAATAAGGTGTTCTGTGTTGTTAAAATTTATAGACTCATGGAATTCAGTAGGTCCTGGTGATACATAACGGTTGTGGACCGAGTGCTATGGCAATAAGAATGAACACAAAGTAAACTGACAGATATATAAAATTATACAGGTAATTCTTGTTGGGAAGAAAGAAGACACTGCGCATGGTGATATTAATTGGTGGAATTCTCAGTTCATAGCGGAAAACAAATTGGACCCATTAAAATTGGGAAAAGCCAGTAAAAAGCAAAGTGCGCGGAAAAGGAAATGATTAACACAAAATGAATGGACAACCACAACAGTTATGTATCACCAGGACCTACTGAATTCCATGAGTCTATAAATGCTAACAACACATAGCACCTTATTTGTACTTTTGTTCCAGAATTCTTAGCATGTATAATGTACTTGTATTAATTATTACTCACCTACATCACACGTAATATTTCATTTTCATTTGCAACATTTCAACCACACTTCATATTGTAAAATTATATTTTTCATAAGACTCTTACTGCTAGAAAACATGTTTTAGGATTTCACCATATATTTTATGTATGTTTTAATATGGCTGATAATGACCCCGAGTAGGGTTGAAACTAGTCCAATGTAATGTAAATACTGTAAATAAACTTAGTATTGAATAGATGGAAAACTCTACTGTGCATTATTTATGTTATCTCAGTTCAATACGGATCAACAATATGAAGTTCATAACCCTTAATTCTGGATATTATCCGGACTGCTTCTATTGCCTTAATGGCCGCTTGGCTGTCCATAAAAATGAAAATGTTCTTATTTCTATAGCCCATTTTCTGATTTTCTTCAAGACATGTTGTGATAACTATCACTTCTGCTTGAAAGATGGTAGTGTGTGCCCGGGCTCATGTGGATTGATCCCTCAGGTCTTGCCCCATTGATGCCTCCTCCTGTGCCATGCACAGTCTTTGAGCCATCAGTCCTCCACACGATATCTTCTTTTTCATTATTCCATTTGTTGATATCCCAATGCATGCCATTCTCTGTAGGCTATCCAATCTACTACTGACTTTTCCTTGGCTTACTTTCTGCCACCAGATGATTGCAGCATAGGCCATCAATGGTCTAATGATCATTGTATATATCCACATTACCATTGATGGTCTTAGGCCCCATGTCTTCCCGACGGCTCCCTTACATGCGTACAGCAAGTTCTTGGCCCGGGTTATGTTCCTTTCTATATGTGGATTCCAGGTTAGATTTTTATCTAACACTACACCTAGGTGCAGTGCCTGTTCTTTTATATATATATAGCTTGCCCAAAGAGCTTCAGTGATCTCTTTCCCTCTAAGTTCCTCCTTCTTGTAAAAGGGACCAGAGTTATCTTATTCGAGTTGACTGATCGTTGTTCTTCCCGACACCAGTTCTCCACAAGGTTAAGTGCTCTTTGCATGAGGTCCTGGATAACATTCATCACCTTACCTCGTACCACAATCACTAGATCATCTGCGTATCCTTGTGTATGTAAACCTTGTTCATAGCTTGATTTTGTTCATAACGAGGTTCCACAGCAGAGGAGAAAGAACTTCTTCCTGAGCACAGCCTAGGGTGGCCCCAACCATCAGCGTTTCTTCAAACAAGGTTGCTTTTATCTTCCTTCCGTCTAACATGGATTTAATCCATTTGACAATGGTTTTACTCACCTTGCTCTTTTCCAGTGCTTTGAACGTAGAGTCATAGGTTGTATTGCTGAAGGCTCCTTCTGTATCTAGAAATGCCACCAGTGCAATTTCTTTATACTCTAGGCTTTCCTCTAGTTTACAAACCAACTGGTGGAGTGCTACTTCAGTGAATCTGCCAGGTCTATATGCAAACCGATTTTCATGTAATGTTGAGTTCAGTTGCACCGTTCTTCTGATATATTTATCCAGAATTTTCTCCATTGCTTTCAGCATGTAGGAAGTTAAACATAAAGGTCTGTATGCTTTGGCTTGGGCATAATTTGCCCTTCCAGACTTAGGTATGAATACTGCTTTAGCTTCAGACCATGATTTCAGCGCGTACCCCAAAGCTAGACTAGCTCTGAAAAGGTCCATCAGGGCATTGACGAGTATCTCCCGTCCTTCCTGTAGGAGTATCGGAAGCATTTCATCTGGCCCCGGAGCCTTTATAGGATGAAATGTGTCGATTGCCCATTCTACATGGTTATGTTTTATTATTCTGTTGGCACAGTTCCAGTCTGCTCTTCGAGCTCCGGTCTCTGTTCCAACTGTTTCTTCTTCTGTCATCTCCTCATTCTCAGGAAAGTGACACGCCATTAGTATCTCAAACGTGTCCCTCCCCGCCTGAGTAAATGTGCCATCTGGTTTCTCCAGTGTCCCCACTTGATTTACATGGGTTGCTTTCGGAACCTTCTGGAGCCTTGCTGTTTCTGTGTGTGATTCCACTTTCTCACAGAACAGTCTCCAAGATTTTCTTTTTGCTTTCCGTATCTCTAGGTTATACTCAGCGAGTTTCCTATGATACACGTCCCACATACCATTTCTAGATGATATTCTAAACATCATCCTAACCTCTTTTTTCATTTTGGCTAGTTTGTTGTTCCACCACCTTTTTTTGGTGTTTTTCTTTTCTTTGAGAGGACAGTTTTCATGGAATGAGTCTATAATGGCCTCTTTTAATAGTTCCACTGCCTCATCCAATTCATTCTGTCCTCTCACGTTGGAATTTTTTGTATATCCTTCCCTAGTACTTCTCTGAATCTGTCCCAGTTAGTTTTTTTTGTCTTTGTACATCTCAATCCCACAAATTCTTGTATGTATTGCAAATTGGATGTGCTGGTGGTCTGCCAATGATGGTTCCTCCAGCACCTTCCAGTCTTTAATAAAGTTTGCAGTATGCGTAGTGCTTAGTGTAATGTCTATTACCTCCCTACGATTTTTATTTATAAATGTAGGCTTGTTTCCTAGGTTTAGTATTGTCAACTTGGTTCCAATAATAAACTCTAGTAAAGACTCGCCTCTAGCATTGCTCTTCGTGCTGCCCCATGCCGTGTGGTGTGAATTTGCATCTGCTCCAAGGACTAGGTGTTCGCCTTTCGTCTTTGCGTTGCAAATTAGGTTCTCAACTTCTTCTGATGGGGGCTGATTAGTTGAGTCATTTGGGTGGTATGCAGAGCGTATGGTTATTTCACTGGATCCGTCCGAATTACCAAGTTTAATCTTGGCCACGGTTAAGTCCCGTGAACAGTATTCTTGCAACATTAAGACATTTTAATTTCCTGTTCACAAGAAGACATGTTCTGGGTATTTCCGATGTATCGTACATCAGCTTCCTTTCTGATTCCGCCAGACCTGCTACTCTGCCTTTGACTACCCATGGCTCTTGAATAAGGGCCATGTCAATACCCTCAGACTTGAACTTCCTGGCGAAATTGGCCACAGCTGCTTTTTTATGCTGAAGATTGGCCTGAAGGACCTTCAGCTCCATCATTGTCAACATTGGGTTTCGTTTTTCCACTGATGACTTGAAACTTGATCTCCCAAGTCCGAGCTTAACCTTAAGGATTCTGTTTTTGAGCTCTTCAAGGTCTCTTTCACTAAGGGCCGAAACGACTGTCTTTCCCTTCTTATCAATTGAAGTGGCATTGAGCACTCTCCACTCTTGTGTTAGAAGTTTGGTATCGTGCTGATTGATTCTGACAGCAGTCTGCTCTACTGGAGCTTCTGTTGCCATTTCTTGTTTTGAGTTGGCAACAGCCTGTCCAATTGGGACTTCTGTCTCCATTTTTTCATCTTGGGCTTGCTCCCAGACCTGTTTTACGGGAGCTTCCTTGGCTTCCCTTGATGTCGAAATTTTTGAAATTGTTTCTTTATAAGCATCCATATTTCAATCAATCAGGGTTTTTCCCCCTTCTGGGGTCCTGAGCATCATTCTCACCATCCGTGGTGAGGCATACAGCCAGGCATTGTCCTCCCGTTCTCCGTAGCAGAGACCACGCCCCTCAGTCGTCCATCCAGCGGTCCACCCCTGGCCCGAACCTAGCCAGGTTTGTTCCCCCTTCAGTAGGCCTACTCACGTGGTCTCCACTTGGCATTATCATGACTGAGTTCACAGCCACGACTTTCCCCCTAGGTCGGGATCACCCTTTTTCCAACCCATAGCTCGTCCAGGCTACGTGGAGCAAAGTGATGTGTTGGTTCCAGCATCCCGCAGTGAGCCTTCACCTCAATCACCAGCCCTACTTCACCTGAACCACCGTATCACCCATGTGGAGGAACCATGGATGTATCTCTAGCATGTGTGGGCGAGGCCTCCACTTCCAAGCCTTGACTTGGTCTAGTAACAATCACAATGGCTCAAGAAGTTTTCTGGCAATACCTGATTTTGGTCCGCGAGACCTCAGACCCTCCAGAAAAGTCCGGGGGGGGGGCACCTATCCGCCACCTGGGATGCACCCGATAGGGGAACAGGTAAGAAAACCCCCACGGTTTCCCAGCTAGAAGTTCGCAACATTTTTGTAATACTACTCCTTTGTTGGAAATTGCACTGCTTTCCTTTGGATCCCTTCCAGTTCTTGAATAGAGTAATCCTGGTGAGGGTCCTATACACGGGACCGACTCTAATTGTGGTCTTACCAGTGACATAAATGCCCTCTCTTTTACATCCTTACTACAACCCCAAAATACAATCATAATCATATGAACTGAGAGGACTTTTCCTTTGGGTGAAAATTATAACCTGAGTTTTCACCCCTTTTCCTGTTATACCATTGTCTGCTGTCCATCTCACAAATTTGTTGAGCATTCATCATCATCATCATCATCATCTTCATCATTATCATTAATTACTCTCTTCCAGCTGACTCTCGGTGGGGGCAAATAGGGTTCCTCTCCACATTGTCCTGTTTTCCACTGTTCCTTATCAAACACAGTGTTCCAGTCCAGGTTCTGTTATCCTATGCTGTTCTTCAGAGTTCATCATAATCTTGGTCTCTCTCCTCTCTTCCCTATCATATGTCTATCCAGTGCTTGTCTTGACAGTCTTTTTTCTTTTATCAGTTTGACACGTCCCAAACCCTCTCAATCTGTTCCAGTATTCATTTAGTTTTTGCACATTTAGCTCTTTTCATATGTCTTCATTTCTCACTGTACCCCTCCTTGTTTTCTGTACCATGCTCCTCAGGAATTTCATTTCAGCTGCCTGTACTCTGCTCTCATCTCTCTGAGTCACTGTCCAAGTTTCTGCTTTATATGTAATCTTTAGCCTTCATTAGTACATCTTTATTTCATATTAATCTCTGTACCTGGTGGTAAAAGGCACTCCCCAGTTCTAGCCTTCTGCTAATTTCCATATCCCTTATTCCATTTTCTGTCAGCTCACTTGCCAAGTATTTGAAGTGTTCTACTATTTTCACTCCCTTGTCTCCAGTTTGTATAGCACCTTTTCCTTCTTTACTTCCTCTACTCATCACTAGAGCCCGGATTACATGTAATATAAAATAAGAAATGTGTGCATAAATATGTAGCTAAAAGTGACAAAATATGTAGTTAAATATGTAATAAATAAAAAATATGTAACTTATACACAAGCTTTATTTGTTGTATTCTTGTACACAGAAAAGGAAACAAACCCCAAAAATGTTAAAAGTGCAGATGTTATTCAACCTCTAATTTTCATTTTAGGGAGCAATTAATAACTTTTTTTTTCAATTTTCCTGCAGTCATCAAATGCCTTCTGTCTGTCAGGATGTTCATATATATAAATACCTTTCACTTCACATGAAGTCACTGGCGCGTATTTCAAATATGGAATGATACTGGAAGATACGTTCCCATTCTCAGGGAGTTGCACCCAATATGTTTGTCATACTTTTACTTTGTTTTTCTCTGTAGTAGCAGCGACATGTCCTTGACCCATCCTTCACACTGTACCATTATTTCTTAAGGGATTTAGAAACCATCAACATAACTAAGGGATGCGATTCTTTGACAGAATACTTCATTTTAAATTATTAATTAATTATTTTCAGATGTTGCAGACTTGCAGGCTTTCTAAACTATTTTCAAGTGTTTAATTAAAAAACTTAAATCGATGTAAAGTTAGTGAAAAAAGAATTTTTTTCAGATGCGTAATATCCTTCAAAATGTTTAAAATATGTAATACTTATCAAAATATTTATTATGCATCAAAATATGTAAAAATGTGTAACTTTAAACTCTGTGATTTGCCAACATTTTACCTTTTCTTGTAGCTACATATGTGGGAAAAGAATATGTAATTACATATAATCCAGGCTCTTCTCATTACCATTGTTTTGTTCTGCACCACATTGATCCTCAATCCATATTTTTCAGTCCTATTCAGTATATTCAGCTGTTGTACCCCCTCCTAATCTTCTCCAGATCACACAATCATCTGCAAACATCATTACATTCATCCCCTTGTAATCTTTCCTTGCTGCCTTTATGATGTCATCTGTCACAATTGCTTTCCTCACTACTTACTCCTCATCTTGCCTATTATGCCTCATTCTGGTGCCACTATCTTTGTTTGTGGTTTCCCCGTAACCACATAAACTTTAGTGGTGCTATTTGAGGATCCATCCAATCTCTGTGCTAATAACCTAACATACCATCACCATTATGAACAACAAAGGTGACAACACACTCCCTTGTTTTAGCGCATTGTCAATTCCGAACTATTCTGTTCTACCCGCTTTTGTCTTCACACAGCTGTAACAGTTATCATATTTTGCTTTTATCCCTGTTATTAGTTCCCTTATAAGATATATCGACGGCGCGTGATCAATACCCCTTATCCCACAACGCTCTTTCGAACTATTATACTCCTCAAGTCTGGTCGTGCCTCCCATCCACACTATGATTTTCAGTTTGTTGTGTTCATTTCCCTTTGCTAATGTGTAAAGGAAAATGTACCTTAAATGCATTATACTCTAAGAGTGCATAATACTTCATGAACTAGGGGCGGCTTTTCAGGTGAATGAATTTTTTAAAATTTATTTTTCTTATGACATTTTTTGGTTTTACGGAAAGAAAGTGCTTTTTTGTACGGCGTTTGGAACACCAAGAGCTCGCATCACTTGATGAGAACCAGGGGAACTCACGAAAGCGCCGGTTGTCGGCCACAGTACAGCGCGTGAGATGGCGTGAAGATGAGAGATTCCGCAGCTGGCTCTACCTCCCAAGTGCTCCCTCGTACCGCTTGGCCCTGGCGGTTGCCATGACAACCATGACGTCACCCGCGTACTCTCCTCATAGCGGAATGTTTAAGTAAAGTTCCCGGAAGATCGGAATGTTTCGACTTCCCTGCGTCATCCTTTGTGAAGTAAGAGTACTTACGCATCATAGTTCATTTGTAGTGTTGTGCTGTTTTATTTAAACATGTGTCCTGTTTATGACATAGTGTGTGTTTTATTAGAAACACCATTTTCATGTTGGAGAAATGAAGATCAGAATGAAGTTCTATCCCACTATCGGCAGCCCTGAAAATGGTTTTCCGTGGTTTCCCATTTTCACACCAGGCAAATGCTGGGGCTGTACCTTAATTAAGGCCACGGCCGCTTCCTTCCAACTCCTAGGCCTTTCCTATCCCATCGTCGCCATAAGACCTATCTGTGTCGGTGCGACGTAAAGCCCATAGCAAAAAATGAAGTTCTACGTTTTGGTCGCCCTACTGAATCACTTTTTTAGTTATGAATTTTATTGGGTTCCGTATTGAAGTGGGATTACAGTAATTAAAATTCTTTCAAGGTCCACCTATTCAATACAATGATGTTTTATTGTGATTCAATCACATGTCAAATGGTCAAATGGTACTAGTTTCAGCATCTATGTGCCATCATTAGCTGTAAGTACAAATTAAACAATTATATACATATTCTTAAAACATCTAAAACACATTTTAACACATTATAAAATACATTACTGTAATGATACATAAGATAAGTTAAAATTATGTTACAAGTGATTGCTGTGATATAAAATTCTTAAAATTCCGGCAGTTCGTTATATAGCCCAATCTGTGTACATCCGGATAGTAGGTGGTTTTGGGGAAGTTTGTTTTGATCACGTAAGATCGTGATATAAATAAAGATGAATTCCCACTTCAATTTAAACATGAAGGAGAAATTAGCCAAGTTAGACGTTGGAAGCAATGTATGGAAGTTACTAGAATCATTAGAATCATTGAAAGTTAATTGACTCACCTTGAGCAGCATGTTGAACGTGTTTGTTACATAGACGGAGCCGGACGATGTGTGTGTGTGCAGCAGTAAAGGAGGCGAGGGGAAGGAAGGAGGCGGAGCACCTGCGGGGGAATGGAACTAAGGCGGGGCGGAAGGATGGGGTAGTGGGGGTAATTGACGGGAGTGTGTATTGCGGATTACTTGGAAAATCGAACTGTTTTTCGATAGTTTGGTATTTTTAAGCCAATTGATTAAAAGATCGAAAAGGATATTTATTTTCTTGTAAATTTTGTTTAAATTATAATTGGGGTTGAAGTACGTATTGATCACAGTTAATGTAACAACTTTCAATAATATTCATGATGGGTCCCTTATTTGCTGTTTGGAGAACTTCCATATCATGTTCATTGTCGGTAAATTTGTGATTAGTGTCGTGCATATGTAGACCCATGGCGGAGAACATTTTATGCCTCATCGCGTTGACATGTCCTGAATATCTCATCACAAAGTTGTGTCCTGTTTGACCCACGTAAGAGCTGCTGCATTCATTACATTTTAGTCTATATATTCCAGACTTGGAGTAGATATTGGGGGTATTGATTGATGCAGAGTTGTGTAAAATTTCGGAGGTTCTATTGCTAGTTTTGAATAAAATTCTTATATTGTGTTTCCGGAAAAGTTTGGTGATTTTGTGGACGTCGTTATTGTAAGTGAAGGTGGTTGAAATAGGAGTATTTTCTTTTTCTTTTATGAGTTTGGTCTTAGGCCCAGTACCTGTATTTGTTTATTATTTGTTCTATGCTTGAATAGTATTGACCCATACATTAAATTCACACTAGAGTCAGAAATCAATAAAACAATCAATTTTCTAGATATAACCATTATTAGAAATATCTCTGGTCTGTCTTACAAAATATACAGGAAACATACACAAACCGCTAACACGATCCACAAAGATTCCATACATCCCCTAATGCACAAACGTGCAGCATACAATGGCATGGTATATCGAGCTTTTGCCATACCCATGACAAAGAAAGATGTTAATAATGAACTCAACACCGTTAGGGCAATTGCCAAGTTTAATGGGTACAACAGGCCGTTTATAGAACAAACTAGCAAGATACCCGTGCTTCGCTACGGTATTATACTGAAATTTATAATTGAATGGATATCGATTTATATATAATCCGTCAAAATTCGAGATCTGACTCGTTTTCTGAGAGATTACGGCAAGTTCCCTCCCATTTTTCAATCTTCCTTTCCAGCAATCGATTTCGTACTTCCCGGGCTAGGACCATGTATTCCACCCGGTCAGTTCGGTCCCTAAAAGTTTGCCATCTTTTCCTATAAGCATTTTTAATATGGATCAAATTCTTGAGGAGATTCGGCGTGGTGTCTTCTTGGGTGCCTTGGCAGTACTGAACCCGCGGCCGGACTGCATTTGTAGTCATTACCCGTCCAGAACCGTTTCCAGCGCGGTCCGCACATTTGACGACGGTCCAGAATATTATTATTATTATTATTATTATTATTATTATTATTATTATTATTATTATTATTATTATTATTATTATTATTATTATTATAGATGTTCTGGACCCCACAGCAAGATGCTAGACCGCTAATTGGCGGTAAATTCCATCTGCTGCCATTGTCATTTTTGACATTGTGACCAGCACCTATGTAGCGCGTAGGCAAGTACGCGGAAATTCTGGCGATACGAATGACATACTTCCGTGCATTATTGACCTTATTATAGAGGTGAACAATTGGACAGTCAATCTCATTCCTATCGTTTATTTCAAATGTTTTTAATTTTTATTTATATGCCAGGAGAATCTACTGTAATCAAAGAACGTTCTCCGAAGGAAAAGATGGATCTTGAAAACGAACCCAGGAAAGATTAAAAATGATCGGTTTATGCTCAGAATAAGTACACCGAAAATCCACAGCCTGTTTCCAGTCATTCGACAGGGTCAGGAATGGAATGAATATACAGTAAAATCAATTGGTCTAACCTCCTTTTACACCCCACCGTCGTTAGTTTCATCCCCCCCCCCCCACGCAAAAAAGAAAAGAAGGCGTGTTTCTTTATGTTTAAAAGAGATTCCAAACTTCATTGTTCACGTCTATAACCTTCAGTTTTGAGATATAAGTATCCCCATAAAAATAATTCAATATTTTCACATCTTTCACACTCCACCCACCCCCCCTAAGTGAATTTTCCTGCAACAAACTCGTTTCTTTAATTGTAAAGTATCTTCTAAATACCAATTATCACGACTCTAACTTCTTCAGTTTTTGATTTATGTGTTCTCATGAAAGGAACTCAACTCCTTTTCACTCCCGCCCCCTCCAAGATTAGTCCCCCCAAAACGCGTTTTTCTTTGATTTTAAAGGAGATCCAAATACAAATTTTCACGCCTGTAACAAATATAGTTTTTATTAGATGTAAGTATTCTCATACAATTAAGTCTATTAATTTTTCAATAATTTCACCCCACCCCCTCATTGGATTTTCAGAAATTACGTGTTTCTTTACTTTTTAAAGCAGATTCAAAACATCAAATTTCACGTCTGTAACATCTTCATTTTTGAGATATCAGTAGCCTAATTAAAATAAATCAACACTATCTTCAGTCAATTTTACCCCCCCCCCTCCACCCAAGTGGTATTTCCGAAAACTAAAAATACATGTTTCTTTATTTTTAATAACATAAAGAATACAATTTTTCTATTCTGTAACATGTTAACTTTTTTGAGATATACTGTAGAAATTCTCATTTTAAAATTTCACCACTTTTAGTTCCCCTTAAGTGGAGTTTCCAAATACAAATCACCTATGTTTCTTTACATTTACAGGAGATTCTAAATACACACTTTTTACGTCTGCAACAATTTACGTTTCTCAGATATTCTGTAGATATAGTCTTTCAAAAAATTCACCCCAATTTGTCACTCCTGTTCAACCGCCATTAATTGGATTTACCAAAAGCAAAAAAATACGTGTTTCTTTGTTTTTAAAGGAGATCCCATATACAAATTTTCAGTTCTGTAATATCTTCAGTTTCTGAGATATATGTATCCTCATTAAATGCATTCAACCTATTATTCACCCTTTTAAACCCATCCTATTGGGATTTACAGAAAAGAAAAAAATACCTTTTCCTTCATTTTTAAGGGAGATTCTAAATACCAATTTTTACATCTGTAAACTTTTAAAGTTTTAATATGTAGACACACTTATTTTAAAAATTCACCCCCCCTTTTCACCCCCATATTTGGATTTTCCAAAAACGAAAAAATACCTGCTTCTTTAGTTTTAAAGTAGATCCCAAATACCAATTTTCAGGTCTGTAATATCTCCAGGTTCTGAAATATAGTTAGCCTCATTAAAGGCATTCAATCTTTTTTTCACCCTTTTCCACCCTTCCTATTGGGATTTTCCGAAAACAAAAAATACATGTTTCTTTATATTTAAAGGAGATTCTAAATACCAATTTTTAATCTATAAACTTTAAAAGTTTTGAGATATAGATACACTCATTTTAAAAATAAGCCCTCTTTTCACCCCCCCCCCCATTAATTGGATTTTCCGAAACTAAAAAAATACGTGTTTCTTTATTTTTAAAGGAGATTCCAAACACCAGTTTTCAGGTCTGTAATATCTTCAGGTTCTGAAATATAAGTAGCTACATTAAAGGCATTCAACCCGTTTTTCACCCTTTTCCACCCTTCCTATTGGGATTTTCCGAAAACAAAAAAATATGTGTTTCTTTATTTTTAAAGGAGATTCTAAATACCAAATTTTACATCTATAAGCTTTAAAAGTTTTGAGATATAGATACACTCATTTTAAAATTTCACCCCCTTTTCAGCCCCACCATGAATTGTATTTTCCAAAAACAAAAAATACGTGTTTCTTTATTTTTAAAGGAGATCCCAAACACCAAATTTCAAGTCTGTAATATCTTCAGTTTCTGAGATATAAGCATTCTCTTTAAAGGCATTCAACCCTTTTTTCACCTCTTTTTACCCCTCCTATTGGGATTTTCCGAAAACAAAGAAATACGTGTTTCTTTATTTTTAATGAACATTCTAAATACCAATTTTTACATCTGTAAACTTTAAAAGTTTTGAGATATAGATGCACTCATTAAAAAAATTAACCCCCCTTTTCACCCTCCTATTAATTGGATTTTCCAAAAACAAAAAAATACGTGTTTCTTAATTTTTAAAAGCGAACAAAAGTTCCAATTTTCAGGTCTGTAATGGCTGCGGTTTTTGAGATATAAGTACCGGTATCCTGATTAAATGGCATTCAACCCCTTTTTTACCCTCTTTCACCCATCCTATTGGGATTTTATGAAAATAAAAAAATACGGGTTTCCTTATTTTTAAAGAAGATTCTAAATACCAATTTTCACATGTGTAAACTTATAAAGTTTTGAGATATAGATACACTCATTTTAAAATTTCACACCCCCTTTTCACCCCCTTAGCGACGGAATATCCAAAAATCCTCTCTTAGCGAGCACCTACATCTTAATATGAATATATCCTCAAAATTTCATTCATTTATGTCCAGTAGTTTTGGCTCGGCGATGATGAATCAGTCAGTCAGTCAGGACAAGTTACTTTATATATATATAGATAATAAACAAATACAGGTACTGGGCCTAAGACCAAACTCATAAAAGAAAAAGAAAAAAACTCCTATTTCATCCACCTTCACTTACAATACGACGTCCACAAAATCACAACCTTTTCCGGAAACACAATATAAGAATTTTATTCAAAACTAGCAATAGAACCTCCGAAATTTTACACAACTCTGCATCAATCAATACCCCCAATATCTACTCCAAGTCTGGAATATATAGACTAAAATGTAATGAATGCAGCAGCTCTTACGTGGGTCAAACAGGACATAACTTTGTGATTAGATATTCAGAACATGTCAACGCGATGAGGCATAAAAAGTTCTCCGCCATGGGTCTACATATGCACGACACTAATCACAAATTTACAGACATTGAACATGATATGGAAGTTCTCCAAACAGCAAATAAGGGACCCATCATGAATATTATCGAATGTTGTTATATTAACTGCGATCAATACTTCAACCCCAATTATAATTTAAACAAAATTTATGAGAAACCCAATATCCTTTTCGATCTTTTAATCAATTGGCTTAAAAATACCAAACTATTGAAAAACAGTTCGATTTTCCAAGTAATCCGCAATACACACTCCCGTCAATTACCCCCACTACCCCATCCTTCCGCTCCGCCTTAGTTCCATTCCCCCGCAGGTGCTCCGCCTCCTTCCTTCCCCTCGCCTCCTTTACTGCTGCACACACACATCGTCCGGCTCCGTCTGTGTAACAAACTCGTTCTATATGCTGCTCAAGGTGAGTCAATTATCTTTCAATGATTCTAATGATTCTAGTAACTTTCATACATTGCTTCCAACGTCTAACTTGGCTAATTTCTCCTTCATGTTTAAATTGAAGTGCGAATTCATCTTTATTTATATCACGATCTTACGTAATCAAAATGAACTTCCCCGGAACCACCTACTATCAAGTGAATAAGTGTCACTCACATAGACAGCATATAACAGCACAAATTTACTTATTTCGGATGTACACAGACGGGACTGTATAACGAACTGCCGGAATTTTAAGAATTTTATATCACAGCAATCACTTGTAACATAATTTTAACTTATCTTATGTATCATTACAGTAATGTATTTTATAATGTGTTAAAATGTGTTTTAGATGTTTTAAGAATATGTATATAATTGTTTAATTTGTACTTACAGCTGATGATGGCACATAGATGCCGAAACTAGTACCATTTGACCATTTGACATGTGATTGAATCACAATAAAATGTCATTGTATTGAATAGGTAGACCTTGAAAGAATTTTAATTACTGCCAAATCACAGCAAATTTATGCTGCAAAAGAAGTGAAACATTCCGGTAAATCTTAAATCTTAGTTTCAAACTATCGTCATTAAAGAAATTTCCATGGTTGTGCTCTTCTCCAGCTCTACAGAAGTTGTTTTGTTGGACCTGCTTGCTTTTTAGCAATAAAAATGACATTTGGAATAAAGAAGGATTTTCAGCCCTTTTGAACATAACATGTTCTTTACATAAGCACTCAGACTCTGCAGAACATATAAAATGCCAGCTAGATTTGAAGACTTTCAAAAGAAACCAAAATATGATCTGTGATGCCCTGAAGGAAAATGCTAGACTGTATATTGTACAGTTCAGTGAAAATGTACGTTTAAATAGGCTTTTCTTTCTGGTGGTAATCGATGCAATGCTCTATTTAAGTAAGCAAGAACTTGCTTTTCGTGGTCATGACGAATCATTAAATTCAATAAATCGTGGTCATTTTAAGGAATTGTTAATATTGCTGGTATATCAAGGAGCCCTGCAGAAATACAAAACCAGTATTCTAAGATAAAAAGTGTATTTAGAGGTGAATCAAAGAGTATTTGAAATGATTTATTGGAGTACATTTCAGAATACATCGATTATTTTGTAAAAACAGAATTAACAGGTGCTGATTTTATTTCTGTTCAGGTGGACGATACGATACATATCACACAGGTGTCTCAGTGTTCTGTAATTGTGAGATTTGTTAATGCTGTTAATAGCTGATGGGGCTATAGTGGAACATTTCTTACGTTTCCATGAGGTAAGTGCTGACAGATCCTCAGATGCTTTGTTTGCTTTATTGGACAAAATTTTGCGACCGTTCGATTACGAGCACAAATTAGTAGGACGGTGTTACAATGGTGCTAGCGTGATGTCTGGCCATTTAAATGGACTCCATAGAAAGACGAAAAAGAGAATTCCTCTTGCAGTATTTGTACACTGTTTGGCGCACCGATTAAATTTGGTCTTACAACGGAGTTGTAAAACAATACGAAAGTGTCGTATATTTTCTTCATCAATAACTGCATTACCATCCTTATTCCATAACTCGGTGAAGAGAACTTACGCCATTTCTGCTGTATCGGGCCCACGCATTCCAACCGTGACTCCTGTCCTCTGGAGCTCGAACTCAAAATTATTGAGTGTAATTGTGGATGACTGGGAAAAGCTAAAAGAAGTTTTTGAAAATATAGTTACCAGTGAACAGTCAGGTGACAAATGTATTCTACTTGCCAGAGGCTTTCTTCACGACATGAAGAGTTTTGAATTCACATTTCTGGCAGTAGGGTTTCATGACATTTTTTGTTTAACTGATATTCTTCGTAATATTTTGCAAAAGAGCTCATTGGATGTGAACTATTGTGTATCAAAAATAGAACAACATGTGATCTAAGAAACAAGAGGACCAATGAGCATTTTCAAATGATATTTGAAAAGGCCAACAAAATGGTGGATATGCGCCAAACCCTAGAGTATAGCACCCTTACTCAGGACGAATGTGTTCAGATGTATCGAGTTTTATATTTTGAAATTTTGGATAACATTTTGATGGAAATTGACGAGAGATTTTGCGTTTGTGAAAAAATTAAATTTGTTTGCTAAGCCGATAACACAAAATTTGAAGAATACAGTACGTGCTTTCCTTCTAGCGCTCTTGAAAATGTGCACAATTTATTTGGATCTGTGTTTCCCAAGATGCATCGCTTAAGAAACCAACTCTCTATTTTGTATGCCGATGAGAAGTACAGACATGTTTCTACTGAAAAGATGTTCCAAATGCTTAACAAAGATAAAGGCATTTTTACGAGCGCTTATAAATTGTTCTCCCTTATTCTGTCCATCTCATCTACTACTGTGTCAGTGAAAAGAACCTTTTCTTGCCTAAAACGTATAAAAACATACCTTAGAAATGCAACTTCAGAAGAGAGACTTTCTTATTTAGGGAATATTGCTATTCAGAAAGAACTCCTTCTGCAGTTAATGAACAAACAACCATTCTATGAAGACGTTACCGACAAGTTTGCAGCTTTAAAGGACCGGAGGATCGACTTGATGTACAAAAAGTAAGCGAGTTCAATTATTAAGAAAAACAATTAATGTAAAAATATATTTTCTTTACTACAAAAAACTTTTCGGTTTCTATCATCAGTAAACAGCTGTGCATCGTAAATGAAAACACGACAAAATATCCAGCTCTTCCCGTGGGTGCCGCTCTTCCATAATTGTTAGCCTCCCAGTCAGATCTTACCTCTACTTTGCATTGTTGAGCAAAGGCAGCCACATGGTTGCTGCGCTGTGACGTTACACAGCGCTCTGGTCTGTATACATTTTTGGTCACGTGCTGGACCCTCCGTCAGTCACAGGTACAAGATACGAGTACAAAATAACCGAAAAGACACGTAGTTCCTAAATCTGTCGCTCGAAACCGAACGCGTTATACAGTAGCTCTTCACCATACTTTAAAGCCACGAGCCGCCACTGTCATGAACATATACATTCCTACAGTATGGTACAATACAGTTCATTTTCCTTTATTGGCTTAGGAAAATGAATGCAACAAACATTATTCTGTTGGACTGCATATCCATGTGTGCCTGGGAGGCGTGACCAGTCTCGTGCATCGTCGATTTATTGCATTCTGAGGACAAACCTAAAAATAGTATCTTTTGAAGTTTTGAAAACATTGTAACATTTTGAAGTAGTCCTAATGAAGGATATAGAAGTTGAATGATTCCTTTCTGCATATTTAAAAGTTTATATATATGTATTTTAATGTATAATGCATTGAAATTATGATCCTTGCTATTGATTACAGTTTGCTGTGAACCTCTTCAGAACACTACCACCATCTAGTAATCCAAATGGAGCAGAATTTGATCCTGAAGAAGATGAGCCTACTTTGGAAGCAGCATGGCCTCATCTTCAACTAGTATACGAATTCTTCCTCAGGTTGGTTGAACTACAAGTGATTTATGTGAATGGTGGTTGTTAGAATGGAACTTTTTCAGAAAACATTTCTAGAAACTCTGTTAGAAAGTTACAATACTCATTAGCGTAAATTTTACCTTAAGAGCATCAGGCCATTAAATTATACTTTTTTTGTACAATTATATAATCACTTGAGATATATGTTGACTCCTCGTTTTTAATCCCAGAGTATCTTATTTCCAGCATCTGAGGTTTTTTGCAGATGATGTTCAAAAATCAAATCAAAATCTCTTTATTTGCAAATGAGGTGTCTACCTCGGTGGCAAATGGTACACTAAAATACATTATTGTCAAGCACTAAATTTTAAATTAACAGGAGACAAAGAAACTTTTCCTAGAATACAATATTATACAATTTACGCTAATAATTTTTTAAATTAAACACACACATCATCCTTAATAAATTTATATTGTTTACAAAATTCTACTTATGATATCTTACAAACATAGTCAACTCATATACAGTACGGTATGTGAAATTCTAATAATACTATACAACTGGTATAAGATTAAAATTACATTGAATTTATTTACATATTTATATTTTACCCATTTTGGAACCTAAGGAGCATAACAACCTGCTGCGTCTTAACCAGAACCCCTTTTGCCACCACTTTTCAGAGTTCCTGAAGGGCCTTCACAGCTACCGTAGCGGTCCCAGGGCCCTCGAAGTTCCCACTGTACTTCACCCCTACAGGCAGTCCCCTACTTGGCTGTCCAAACTCCTTAGACCAGGGGATGGAATTAATCACACACATTTTTTATTTACAATATCCTGTACTGCTCGAATGCCCTCTAACATTTAATTTATTATCTCTGTTGTTGTTTATTCTCTTCTTGAATATCTGTACAGATTTTGGAAAAGGATCGAACACTACCCCTGGTAAACTGTTCCACTCCTTCACGCCCTTCCCAATGAAAGAAAATTTGCCCCAATCGCTTCTGCTAAAATTCCTTCTAATTTTGTACTTGTGGTCAGTTCTACCAATATAATTATTTTCCAACTGAAGCCTCTCACGGATATCTCTCCATGCTTCTTCTCCTGTATAGGCTCTATATAATCCTATAATTCTAGTTTTCTCCCTTCTCTTACCTAAAGTTTCCCACCCAAGTTCCTTTAATATTTCTGATACACTACTCTTTCTCCTGAAATCCCCTGTTACGAACCTTGCTGCTTTCCTCTGCACACTATCTAGTTCTTTTATTAGGTATTCTTGGTGAGGATCCCAAACACTGTTTGCATATTCCAATAATGGACGAACCATACTTAAGTAGCATTTTTCTTTTAATTCTTTGTTGCATCCTTTAAGTAGCCTCATTATGACATGTAACGATCTGTATGCTTTCCCAACAATGTCATCAACATGACCCTTCCAGTGCAAATTACTTTCAAATATCACACCTAAGTATTTGCACTTGCCATCTTTTGGGATAACTACCTCATCCAAAGTATATTCAAATTCAGTTTTAAAGCTCCTGTTTGTAAATGTTGTAAGAGTTGATTTGCATCCATTAATCTTCATATTATTTTCTTCAACCCATTCTTGGATACTCTCAAGGTCCCTTTGTAATTCTGAACAATCCTCAATGTTATTTATTTCCCTATAAACAATTATGTCATCTGCATACAATCTTATTTTCGATGTTATATTGTTCCCTAAATCATTTGCGTATATTAAGAAAAGTAACGGACCGATTATACTACCCTGTGCAATTCCCTTCCAAACTTTCTGTTCCTGTGATATATTATTTCCTACTTTGACTTTCTGAACCCTTGAATTTAGAAATGTTCTTATCCAACGTATAACCCTTATGTCCAATCCTATTCCCTCCAATTTCTTTAATAATATTCCATGTTCCACTCTATCAAAGGCTTTGGAAAGATCTATGGCTATGCAATCTAACTGGCCTCCTGAATCTAACTGATCTGATATGTCCTGCTGAAATCCCACCAGTTGTGCCTCGCAAGAAAATTTCTTTCTAAATCCATACTGGCTCCTCATGAACCAATTTTTAACATCACATATCCCTCTGATGTACTTTGCTATTAAACTCTCCAGTATTTTACAAACTATACTGGTCAGGCTGATCGGTCTGTAGTTCTCTGGTTTCCTTTTATCACCCTTTCCTTTATAAATTGGTATTATAATAGATTCCTTCCATTCCTTTGGTATTACGCTATTGTTTATGACATAGTCAAAGAGAAATTTTAAGTAAGGCGCTGTGTACCACCCCATTGTCTTTAATACCTCCCCAGTAATTTGATCACTTCCTGCTGCTTTTCCTTGCTGAAGCAGTTGGATTTCTCTGAAAATATCTTCATTTGTGAATGAGAAGCTTCTTTTATCCCTGTGTGTCTCTCCCTCTCTATCTTCTGTTACGGTTTCCAAGTCCTGAAAGTCTTCTACTGAATCTCTGAATTCTCTACTAAAGAGGTTTGCTTTCTCAGTATCTGTTAAATAGTGTTCACCCCCTTCTCCCACCATTGTAGGAATTTGGATTCCTTTTCCTTTTTGATTCCTAATATATGAATACAGCTTTTTCCATTTCCCTTTGTGGTCATTACCCTCTTGAAGAATGCCATTCATATAATTCTCTTTTGCTTCCTTTTTCACTCTATTCAGTTCCCTCATTAGCTGTTTTCTAGTTTCTCTATTCTCCCTACCTTCTTTGATTTTCCTGTTTACTATTCTACATTTTCTTTTTAATTTTCTTATTTCCCTTGTGTAATAAACAGGGTCTGAGGTCATTTTACCCTTCTTAACAGGTACAAATCTCTTCTCTCCTTCCCAAATGATTCCTTTAAATTTAGCCCAAAGTGTATCCACATTATTCCCTTCACTTATCCAACAACTGCATTGTGATTTAAGGTAAGTCCCAAATTCATCAACTTTAGTTTTTCTGTATAATTTCTTGTCTTTTGTGACCCTTTTATTAAGCATTTTTGGTACGAGTCCTACATCCATTATTACAGCCTTATGGTCACCTATTCCTTCAATTACCTCAGTTTTATCAACAATTTCCCATGGTTTAACCAAGAATACATCTATCAAGTTATTGAGACGAGTTGGTTCTTGTACTACTTGTGTAAATCCTCCCTCCCAAATTAACTTATTTGCCAGTTTCTGTTCATGGGCTTCACTTGCAGCTCCATTCCATTCAGCTTCAGGCAAGTTTAGATCCCCCGCAATTATTACCGTATCATTATTGTTTTTATGAGTATAATCTATTATTTTCTCAAATATTTCCATGTCTCTTTCCTCTCTTCCAGGCCTATATGTTCCTATAATTCCCACCTCGTTCATATTATCACAAACTAATTTTATCCCTAATATTTCATCCCTTTCATCAGTAAACCATTCATGTGAACAATAAGTTTCCTTCACCAGAATAAATACCCCTCCTCCCTTTTTATCTCCTTGGTCTCTACGATAGACTGTATACCCTTCTGGAAATACTTCTGTATTACCCACCCCTTCTCTCAACCACGATTCCACTCCTATCACCACATCCGTCTCATAAGATTCCATCAATGTACCGAATTTTAATTGTTTATTTACTACACTCTGACAGTTTACCAAGAGCAATCTCAGACCTCCCTCCTCCCTAAAACTTGACTGTTGCAATTGGGTAACGTTTGACTCATGAGTTGAGAACTTCCCTGGAACCCAGATCCTTGTACATAGATCTTGATTTAAGGGTCTGGGTTTTCTGGCAAGTTTCCCTGTATGTGCCAGTTTAGTGGTATGGGTTTTCTTAAGTACAGATTAGTTTGCAAATCTCTGTTGATAATTGTAGTAATTTGTCTACAGAGAGTTGCTTTCCCATTACCATTTAGATGTAACCCATGTCTAGTGAACATTTGCCTGCCAAGACCTAAAGTATCTACTACATAGACATTTCTAAAACTCTTACATAATCTCTTGGTTTTTATATTTACATCATATACAGCTTTGTTCACACATGAGTCCTCTAAAAGGTCATACCTGGGTGGCACATTAACTACAATTACTTTTGAGTCAGGTAGTTTGGAAATCTTACCTCTGAGAGTCGTAATTAGTTCCTCACCTTCATTAGCAGCAATGTCATTTGTACCACTCACAATCACCACATAATTGTCCTTCTCTAACACAGGATCACAACTTGAAAGGGCGTCTTCAGTTTTGGCACCTGGTTTTATTAGTCCTAAAACCTCAGTCTCTGGATTCTGCAGCTCATCCTTGATGCCTTCTGCCATACCCCGCCCTTGACTGTCTGCGTAGAGATGAATCTTTGGCGATCTTGACATTCGGTTGGTTTTCTTCTTCTGTAGCTTACCTCCATTGGATTTAAAATTATTTGGAAAACTTGGTGTGTCTTCTTCTGGAACTTGCTGCAATAACTGAAATCTGTTTTGGCACTGCAAAGAGTTTTTTCCCGGTTTTAAGTTGTACGTAGTTTCTCCCATATGTTTAACATTAGGCCTAAAATGGCTACGCGTCACTTCCGTCCACGGCGATCTTTCTTCTCCAATGTCTTTTTTATCTTCCAGTTTCTTTATTCTGTCCTTTAAGCTTTCATTTTCATGTTTCAGAGCGCATAAGTCTTCTTGTAGCACTCCTAAAATCTTAATTATAGTTTCGTAAGTCTCTCTTTCTTGTTGTTCTGCCTCACTATCAGTTTATTTACAGTTTATTTCAGTTTGTTTACACTCGGGACACAGCCACTCACTTCCTTCAATATCAGTCCTATTTACAATATTTGGACAACGAAAATGGTACCATTCATCACACTTACGACACAGAATCCCATTTTTAACTACTCTTCTGCATTTGCCACATTTTTCATTGCATCTTACACCATTATCTACTACGGATATCACAGACTCACACACAGTAGTCGCCATCTTGTATAGTATATTCTGTGCAGAGTAATAAATAGGTTACAATATTGTGAGCAACTGCAAAATGACCTTCATAATGTTGTGAGATGGTATGATAATAAACGGATTTAAAAGTTAGGTTGTGTGTTTCACAAATAGGAAAAGTCCTCTCAGTTTTAATTACTGCATGATGGGGTGAATGTTCCTTTTGGGGGTCATTGTAAATACCTTGGTGTTAATATAAGGCAACATCTTCATTGGGGTAATCACATAAATATGATTGTAAATAAAGGGCACAGATCTCTGCACATGGTTATGAGGGTATTTAGGGGGTGTGGTAAGGATGTAAAGGAGAGGGCATATAAGTCTCTGGTAAGACCCCAACTGGAGTATGGTTCGAGTGTATGGGACCCTCACCAGGATTACTTGATTCAAGAACTGGAAAAAATCCAAAGAAAAGCAGCTCTTCTTGTTCTGTGTGATTACCGACAAAAGAGTAGCGTTACAAAAATGTTGCAAAGTTCAGGCTGGGAAGACAGGGGAGAAAGAAGATGACCTGCTTGACTAAGTGGTATGTTGATATAGATGTTGATTCCCATAGGGAACCTGAAATATTTGTCCCGAATGAGTAAATTTTATTAAGTGGTATGTTCTGAGCTGTCTGTGGAGAGATGGTGTAGAATGACATCAGTAGATGAATAAGTTTGAGTGGTGTCTTTAAAAGAAGAAAAGATCACAATTTGAAGATAAAGCTGGAATTCAAGAGGACAAATTGGGGCAAATATTCGCTTATAGGAGGGGGAGTTAGGGATTGGAATAACTTACAAGGGAGATGTTCAATAAATTTCCAATTTCTTTGCAATCATTTAAGAAGCAGCTAGGAAAACAACAGATAGGGAATCTGCCACCTGGGCAACTGCCCTATATGCAGATCAGTAGTGGCTGATTGATAAATAACACACTGGACAGTCATCGTTACTGCCGTTCATACTCCCAATTACAAGGAGTTGATAACATCTTTTCCTTGTCGCCAGGCTTTGTGGCTCAGGTGGTTGATGCGCTGGCCTTCTGACCCCATCATGGCTGGTTCGATCCTGGGTCAGTCCGGTGGTATTTGAAGGTGCTCAGATATTTCAGCATTGTGTTGGTAGATTTACTGGCATGTAAAAGAACTCCTTAGGGACTACATTCTGGCACCTCGGCATCTCCGAAAACCACAAAAGTAGTTAGTGGGACGTAAAGCAAATATTATTATTATTATATATATATATTTTTTTTAATACATCAAATTGAGCCTCTATGGACTGCGTGGTAACAACCAACTTCATTTCAGTGTCTAGGTCTTGTTCTTGTTCCGGCTTTGACTTCCTGCCAGTATCTTCTGAGCCCAGCGACGAGTGCCTGTTTATGCTCATCAGACAAAGGTCCTTTCCGTCTTCTGGAAGTTGATGCCATTTGGAAACGTTGATAGTTGTTCGCCAATCTTCTGAATGTGTTCCTGTCATGAATTTCTTGGTCTGAAATACCAATCTGCCTCAGATCTTTATCGCATTCCTGGAACTATCTCGGCCTTGTTGCCTTAGATTGAATAAAATTCCATATTCTTTTTGTTAGCTGATCATCAGTCATCCTCAAGAGATGACCGTAAAATAATAGCCGTCTCTTCTTAATTGACGCTGTGAGAGGTTCTGTCTTGCTGTACAAATCCTCATTTGGTCTCATTCGCCACTGTCCATCAACTCACCTATTACCTAGGATTTTTTTTAGTATCCTGCGCTCTCTTTTTTCCAGCCGGTCAGCTTAACCTTTACAACGTAAGGTCAAAGTTTCAGACGCATATAATCCCTCAGGTTTTACAACTGTGTTATAGTGTCTGAACTTGGCCCCAATACTCATAGACTTTTAATTATAGATATTCTTTATCATTTGGTATGCCTGGTTTAACTTCCTCATCCTGACATTGATTGCTTCCTCTTCTCATCCATTCTGCTGGATGACTTCACCAAGATATCTGAAATTCTTGACTCGACCGATTTTTTCCAAGATTAGTGGTCATCCATTCAGGTCCATCACAGATGTTTGTCATATATTTTGTCTTCGGAATAGAAATCTGGAGTCCTACCTTTTCAGCAACTTCTGACAGCCTATTGATCTTGTTGACTGCTGAATCTATTTTAGCAAAAATGGCCAGATCATCCGCAAAGGCCAGGCAGTCAACGTACACCCCTTTGTGCTTAGGACCAAGTCTGAACTGATCTTCCTTTGTTTCTTCTTGGTCTAACAACTTCCTCCACTCTCGAATGACGTTTTCCAAAACACAGTTGAAGAGGAGGGGTAGTCCATCTCCCTATCTGACACCTGTTCTGATTGTAAACGGTTCTGAGATCTCGCCCATAAATTTTACTTTCGACACTGTTGGTTAGAGTTTGTTTCATCGAATTTCTTGACGTATCGTTCACTCCAAACTCTTCCAAAATATTCATTAATGACTCGCGGTCAATGGAGTCTTATGCTTTCTGAAAGTCAACAAACACAACCACGTAACTGTGTCCTCCTGTCTTCTTGTACCTTATGATGCTCTTCAGGTTAAATACCTGTTGTGGGCACGAATGGCTTTTTCTGAAGCCAGCCTGATATTCCCCAATCTGTTGGTCAAGGTGAGCTTCTATTCTGTTCTGAACTGCTTTGGAGAAAATCTTATAGGGAACAGATACTAATGAGATGCCCCTATAGTTGTTGGCATTCTTTTTATCACCTCTCTTGTGCAAAGGGTGGATTAGTGCTGACAGCCATTCAGTTGGTATCACCCCAGTTCTCCAGATATCTTCAAAAAGCTTGACTAGTACATCTAGAGTTTCATCATTTGCCAGCTTCATTAGTTCTGCTACTATCGAATCTTCACCAGCTGCCTTATTATTCTTTAAGCTGTTTATAATCTGTTTGATCTCCTCTTTACAAGGAGGGGTTGAGTTGGGTAGTTTGTGGATCGGGTCGCACACAGGGAATCTCTTTTGGTTCATCACATTATTATTATTATTATTATTATTATAACCGGGCGAGTTGGCCGTGTGCGTAGAGGCGCGCGGCTGTGAGCTTGCATCCGGGAGATAGTAGGTTCGAATCTCGCTATCGGCAGCCCTGAAAATGGTTTTCCGTGGTTTCCCATTTTTCACACCAGGCAAATGCTGGGACTGTACCTTAATTAAGGCCACGCCCGCTTCCTTCCAACTCCTTGTCCTTTCCTATCCCATCATCGCCATAAGACCTATCTGTGTCGGTGCGACGTAAAGCCCCTAGCAAAAAAAAGAAAATTATTATCATCATCATCCTTGCTCATGAGATAAACCACGATAAGAGCAAAATAAGTTTCTCTGTTGAGATGAAACTTTATTGTATATCTATGTCAAATACAAATGGACAGTTAATGTCATGCTAAAAATTAATTTTTCTTAAAACTAAATGAAAGCACTTAACAGTAATTATATAAAAAGTTATCATGAGCATTTAATATTTACCTGATAAAATTAACACTCAGTAGTAGGTCGCCCAGTAGAGGTTAAGTTTGCATAACCGATGGTACCTGAATGCCATGAGACATGTAAAATATGTAGTTTGAGTCATAAGTCATGGCAACTATTTTTTTTTCTCGCAAACAGGAGACAACACGGAAAATCTAAGATATGAATTTCGAAACGTGTGGTATGTACTTGCATATGATGCCACTAGATGGTGTATGTAAACAACACTGTTGGCCTAAGCATGCCCCCAAATTCAGTATGTGAATGAGAGCGTCACAAAATGGAAGTCAACAAACAAGAGCAACGATCGTATATTAAAATAGCAGTTCTCCGCGGCAGAAATGCACGCCAATGCCATGCAGAGCTGCGGGAAGCATTAGGTGTGCACGCCATGTCGTATAGAACAGTGGCGAGGTGGGTGGGGACGTTCAAACAGGCTAGAGTATCAACTGCCGATTTGGTTCGCCCAGGCCGTCCAGTGTCCATGGACAAAGATGTACGGATAATGGTGATAGAATAGTGTTTACATGAGGTCAGGCGCTGAACTCTAGCGGAATTGCAAGAACATACAGCAATACCAGCGGCAACAATACGGCGCATTTTACACAAGGACCTATAGATGCGTAAACTTTGTGCAAAGTGGGTGCCACGTCACTTAACTGAGGTACAGAAGCGGACTTGTTACAAAACATGTCGCATCGATCTGGAGAGGTTTCAGCAAGAAGGACAAGCCATGTTGAATCGCATTATTGCAGTCGATGAAACATGGGCACGTGCTTATGAACCTGAACTGAAGAGACAGTCAAGTGAATGGCATCGTCAGGGGTCACCACGGAGACACAAGGTTCGACAAAATCAGTCGCCCAATAAGGTTATGGTAATCCTGGCATACGATGTTCAAGGTGTTCTTGTGTGTCATCCAGTGCGTGAGTGTGTCATCCAATGCATGAGGGGCATACTGTCAATGCAGTTTATTACAGTTCCTTTTTGTTGTACCAGTTGAGCCGTGCAGTGTGAACCAAACATCCAGATTTTTGGACAACGCCATAATCCTACACGATAACGCGATAACCGCCTATATTCTAATGAGGAACTATTTTTAACAAACATTAAATAACGAACAGCTATTCTCTTTTACAATGTAACAATACTGGACACTGTTACTAATTTTATTTACATGAGTATTTTTACGTGATAGAACGTCTTAAATTTTAATACTATAGGAATGTCAATACCCCAAATTTTATTAGGTGTATAAGCTGTTCAGACAGAAGTGTTTTAAAAGACATCTTTTGTTATTTAACACACAATTGTAACACAAAACATCACTAGGTAATAGATATCACAGAATTGTAAATAGATCATTTTACCTTTATCGTAAATTTTATAAGAGGTATATTTGAGAGATTTTATACATTCAAAATTTTGTATATATCAACGCTATTATGAATTGCCAATATGTTAGAAAGTTTATTTTTGTATTGACATGTGTAATTTACTTGTGTCCTTTTGTATCTAACTTTAGGCTGATGATGGCATAGACATGCCAAAACCGGTCCCTAATATTTATGAATAAAATGTGACATTTCAGTGTATATCACATTTGAATTTGTATTGAACAGGTGGAAAATCATATACTTTCATCTCTTAATTGTAAATCTTTTTTTAACATTAAATAAAATCGCAACGTAGAACGATACTGGGTGATTTCCGACAAAAGAGTAGCGTTACAAACATGTTGCAAAGTTTGGGCTGGGAAGATTGGGAGAAAGGAGATGAGCTGCTCGATTATGTGGTATGTTCCAAGCTGTCAGTGGAGAGATGGCATGGGAGGACATCAGTAGACGAATAAGTTTGAGTGGTGTCTTTAAAAGTAAGAAAGATAACAATATGAAGATAAAGTTGGAATTCAAGAGGGCAAATTGGGGCAAATATTCGTTTATAGGAAGGGGAGTTAGTGATTGGAATAATTTACCAAGGGAAATGTTCAATAATTTTCCAATTTCTTTGTGATCATTTAAGAAAAGGCTAGGAAAACAACAGATAGGGAATCTGCCACCTGGGCGACTGCCCTAAATGCAGATCAGTAGTGATTGATTGTAGTGAATTCTGGACAGTACTTACACTTGTTGATGTGCTCATGAAGTCACGTAACATCAGCATTATGGTACAGAGTTCCACAGTATTTACAGTTAGTTTTTATCATGCTTTGTACTCGCCGAGTCTCGCAATGTTCCTACACTTTAGCTCAGGGATGCTATTCAATGGACTTCTGAAGACAGCTGTATTAATAGTAGTAGTAATGCAGATCATATACTTAGGGAAGGAGTAAAAGATGAAAATAAGCAAGTCCAAAACAAGAATAATGGAGTGCAGTCAAACTGAGTCGGGTGATGTAGGAAATATTAGATATGAAATGAAGTCGTAAAGGAAGAAGATGAATATTTTTACTTGGGTAGTAAGATAACTAACCAAGGCAGAAGTGGGGGACTTCAAAGGCAGACTAACGCAACCAAGGAAGGCATTTCTTAAGAAAAGAAATTTGCTCATTTTGAACATTGATATAGGAATTAAAAAGACATGTTTGAAGACTTTTGTTTGGAGTGTGGCATTGTATGGAAATGAAACACTGACAATAACTAGCTCAGAAAGAAAGAAAGAAAGAAAGAAAGAAAGAAAGAAAATAGAAGTTTTTGAATTGTGGTATTACAGAAGAATGCTGAGGGTGAAATGGGTAGATCGAATCACAGTGAAGAGATACTGAATCAACTTGGTGGAAGGAGATCAATTTGGCTAAACTTGACAAAAAGGAAGAGAGAAAATGATATGACACGCCTTAAGACACCCAGGACTTGTTCAGTTCATTTTTGAGGAAAGTGTAGGTGGTAAGAATGGTAGGGGTAGACCAAGGTATGAATATGACAACCAGATTAGAGCAGATGTAGGATGTAGTAGTTACATAGAAATGAAAAGGTTAGTACAGGATAGGGTGGCATGGAGAGCTGCACCAAACCAGTCTATGGACAGATGACTCAAGCATCATACTAGGTGAATCAAATATAAACCAGACTTTTTTTACAATTTTATTGAATCCACCAAGAAATACACAACAATCGCCTCAATTTTCTACATGATCTCCCGAATTTGACACACTTTTTTGCCACCAGATTGGCAACTATTTTTTATGCCGTCCTCAAAACAAAAGTGTGTGGAGCCAGTTGTGCATGTACTCCTGTACCGCTGCATCGTCATGAAGTAGCTTTCCTCTCGGTTCTTTTTTCAGTGGTCCAAACAAATGGTAGTCGCAAGGTGACAAATGTTGACTGTAAGGTTGGTGTTCCAGAGGTGCCCAATACATTTCCTCCAGTTTTTCTGTGTTGCATTAGCAGTGTGTGGCCTTGCATTGTTGTGCGGAGAAAGAACATCTCAGATCGGTTACCGGCAACGTTTGTTGCGATATGCAGCTTTTGTTTCAACCAAAAGATGGCAGTAGTAGGCTGCATTCACTGTCCCTCATTCATGCAAGTAATCCACAAGCAAAATGCCCACATAATCTCAAAAAACTGTTGCAAGCACCTTTCCAGCAGAAAGGCATGTTTTGGCCTTAACTGTGCCAGCTGCACCTCATTCCTACCACTCGATGCTGGCTTGTTTAGACTCGAGGGTGTAATGATGAACCTAAGTTTCATCAGAAGTCACAATGCAATGCAGAAAATCATATCCTACCTTCTCGTAGCAATTCAGATGCCTCCAACAAACGTACCTGCAGAATTTTTTTTTTATTCCTGGGTTAGAAGATGAGGAACCCACACGGCAGACAATTTCCGAAGGTTGAGTTCATCATTGATGATGGCTTGAACACTTCCAAAGCTTATTCCTATGAATGAAGCAATTTCAGAAACTTTTATGCACCGATCTTCTTCAGTAAGGTCACATACAGCACAAATATTGTCTGCTGTGATGCTTTTCTGCGGTGGGGATCGTTTTCCACTTCTTTCCATTCTGCAAAAAATTGTTTGTGCCATTCGTACACCTGGGTCTTTTAGAGGGTTGCATCCCCAATAAGTGCACAGAGCCTTCTCAAAATTTCCGAAGCTTTGGTGCCTTCTTTCGCCTGAAACTTGATGACGCGCTGCGCAACAGACCTGTGTACCTCTTGCTCGCTCATGACATACCGAAGCGAGCGGTCGCACTGTGGTGTGTGACACATCAAGACCCCTACTCTGGACATCCTCTCAGAGCCCCACCCATTTGTGTTCACAGCCAGAGTTGTTAATTTTAAATTCCGGTTTATATTTGATGCACCTGGTACATACACTTGCATGTACGCAGTTTCTACAATATTTTCTAATTATGGAAAAAGTGAACCATTAGAAGATGAATGGGTTTGTTATTTTCTGTCTGTAAGAATTACCCCAACTATATAAAACATGCTTGACCCTGATATCATTTGTGTGTGTGTGTGTGTGTGCGTGCGAGCGAGCGAGCGCCAGGTATTTGAAAAATGCTACGAGAGGAATAGGCAGTTGTATTTATGTTTCGTAGATCTAGAAAAAGCATATGACAGGGTACCGCGGGAAAAGATGTTCGCCATACTGGGGGACTATGGAATTAAAAGTAGATTATTAAAATCAATCGAAGGCATTTATGTTGACAATTGGGCTTCAGTGAGAATTGATGGTAGAATGAGTTCTTGGTTCAGGGTACTTACAGGGGTTAGACAAGGCTGTAATCTTTCACCTTTGCTGTTCGTAGTCTACATGGATCATCTGCTGAAAGGTATAAAATGGCAGGGAGGGATTCAGTTAGGTGGAAATGTAGTAAGCAGTCTGGCCTATGCTGACGACTTGTTCTTAATGGCAGACTGTGCTGAAAACCTGCAGTCTAATATCTTGGAACTTGAAAATAGGTGCAATGAGTATGGTATGAAAATTAGCCTTTCGAAGACTAAATTGATGTCAGTAGGTAAGAAATTCAACAGAATCGAATGTCAGATTGGTGATACAAAGCTAGGACAGGTCGATAATTTCAAGTATTTAGGTTGTGTGTTCTCCCAGGATGGTAATATGGTAAGTGAGATTGAATCAAGGTGTAGTAAAGGTAATGCAGTGAGCTCGCAGTTGCGATCAGCAGTATTCTGTAAGAAGGAAGTCAGCTCCCAGGCGAAACTATCTTTACATCGGTCTGTTTTCAGACCAACTTTGCTTTATGGGAGCGAAAGCTGGGTGGACTCAGGATATCTTATTCATAAGTTAGAAGTAACAGACATGAAAGTAGCGAGAATGATTGCTGGTACAAACAGGTGGGAACAATGGCAGCAGGGTACTCGGAATGAGGAGATAAAGGCTAATTTAGGAATGAACTCTATGGATGAAGCTGTACGCATAAACCGGCTTCGGTGGCGGGGTCATGTGAGGCGAATGGAGGAGGATAGGTTACCTAGGAGAATAATGGACTCTGTTATGGAGGGTAAGAGAAGTAGAGGGAGACCAAGACGACGATGGTTGGACTCGGTTTCTAGCTATTTAAAGATAAGAGGTATAGAACTAAATGAGGCCACAACACTAGTTGCAAATCGAGGATTGTGGCGACGTTTAGTAAATTCTCAGAGGCTTGCAGACTGAACGCTGAAAGGCATAACAGTCTATAATGATTATGTATGTATGTGTGTTTTATATAGAAATATCATGATGTTAATTATTCCATAAGGACTGTCCTGTTTTACATTTAAAACCAAATTATATCAATTTAATCTTCAGGCGGACACTAAATAACCCTCCCTTGGTCTAGTATGTGACAACTTTTATGGGAGTAATAATTCAGATCTATTTTTTAACAATGACATATTTTATATTTATATTTATTCTGTTTTGTAAATTATTCATAGTTGTTTTCACCATGTTATTCTTACTCAATTTGTGCTTGGCTTAACTTGTACCATAAGCTAAATTCATGATTATAAATAAAAAACAATGAAATTTTTGGTTCAAACTTTGTTTTGTATATCGTTGGTGTCATTGCACACATTTTGTGGTCGGTATTAGATTTGTCTCTTGCTGTGGCCCGTGATAGTTGTAGCAAGAGCCAGTCCTTACTGAGAAGTGATCTGGAAAGAAGATTAGATGTTGTTTTCGAGGAGGATGAGGACTAAAATGATATATAAATGTATTAGTGAAGCTGAAGGTTATGTTCAACATGTTGAAGATTATGTTGATGAAAATGTAGTGTTGAATGAAAATGTAAGTACTTCAAGTGACAATATTGACAGTGGATGTGCAAATAACAATGCTGGTTTAACACATGTGAAGTATGTGGCTATAACTAGCAGGGTATATGTTCCTGACCCCTCCTGCCTTATGCAAAGAACAGATGTCAGTATAATGAGGCAGATCTGGACTATGACATATTGGTAAAGTGCATGCTTGAATCTTTTCAGAAATTCTTCCCTAATGAAGTTGTAACTAAAATTGTGAAACATGCTGATGAAGAAAAGGATAAAATGTCAAGGGAAACAAGCTCAACTGAACTTATTTCATTTATGGGTGCACTCTTTTTGACGAGTGCAAACAATGGCAATCATGATTATCATGACTTACAGACCCAAGAACTTGACAGGTCAGTATATATATTGTAACTAGTATGAGCCACAACAAATTCCACGATCTGCTGTGTCTTGAAGATTTCACAATAAGAACACGAGGCGAAGGAGGGGGGAAAAAACAAATTTGTTCCTTTACAGTAAAAACGGTGAAGGTATCGTTCCTTTACGAGAAATTTTCGAACTTCCAAAGTACTTCATTGCTGGCAAAACACTACTGTAGATAAAATGCTTTCATTACTTTGAGGGAAATGCCCATTCACAGTTTTCTTGAAAGGAAAACCCAGTAAATACGGGGTACTAATTTGCTTGCCAACTGTAAGCACAGGTTGTTCATAGTGTGGAACTTTATGCAGGAGAACAAGAAGGTACAATTTTTAAATCAGGAGGTTTTGGAGAGGTTGCAAAACAACTTGTTGTTTCAATAAAAATTTAAATAAATATATGAGTGAGAATGTCACTACTTGGTGGTCTGTTCACAGAGTTACTCTAATTGGTACAATGAGAAATAATTGGTGATATGTTCCAGAAGAGCTGGAAACCATAACTGGAAGAGAACTGTACTCTTGCAAGTGTGCTTTCACTGATCCTTCAACATAGTGCTTTTGAAATACCACCTGTCATGTTAGTGCCTTATATTCCTAAACCTAAGAAGAATTTTGTCATGCTCTCATTACATCAAGATGCCACCATTTCTCATGATGGGAACAAGAGTACATCAGGCATATATTTGTTTCATAACTGAACCAGATGGTCTGTTGATACAGTTGACCAAATGGCCGAGAAATACGTCATGCTCTCATTACATCAAGATGCCACCATTTCTCATGATGGGAACAAGAGTACATCAGGCATATATTTGTTTCATAACTGAACCAGATGGTCTGTTGATACAGTTGACCAAATGGCCGAGAAATACATAACTCAGAGAAGTGCCTGCCATTGACTCTGTTAGTATTCTATACTCTCATTGATGTTGCGTGCATTAACTCATACACCCTGTACAAAATGGACTTTCCAGACTGGTAAACATTAGAGAAAAAACATGCTGCATCTGTACTTTCAGGAAATGGTTTTGCAGTTGATCATATTGAGCGTGAAGTGTCATGTTGAAAACATCGCTGGATTGCACAGCAGTATGATGATGTCATTGTGAACCATCCTTGGGTAGAAAATCACCAAAATAACACATAAGCTACCACCACCATCAAGCAAAGGGAAGTGCCGGATGTGTTGGAAGGAATGTCACGCAAAGAAGGAAAAGTCAAACAAATGACCAAAATCTACCATTGTCTGTGCTAAATATAACATGCATGTTTGTGGTAAACTTGGTCAAAAGACAGACATATGCCACATGTGCTTGAGGCCCGGTTTCTTCAACTCTGTGTTAAATTTTACTTAACAAATGTTAACAATTGTTATTAATTTAACACTTTGTTTAAAAGTACCCTGTTTCATGAACACATTTCCGTAAGTTTTCTGAACGCGTTTGGCAGTGAGTGTCTTTTGTTTCTTTACATAAAGCGCTCCTAGTGGTGTGTTGAAATAGTATTTTGTCACATAAACTTGACATTATTTTTTGTTATGGTTAGCGGAGACCACTAAGACGTAAACATTTCAAGTGAGAGGCAACAAAAGCATTATTATGATGAATGCAAGATAAATGTTGTTATAGTTTTAATTTAAAATGATGCGAGTGTGCTTCAAAAATGAAATAACAGACTGTTATATCATAACATTCGATACAGCCTATTCTTTATAGGAGTGCAATCTAAGGCTCCTACATCACCGGAAAATGTGATAATTGACATATTTTGAATGATTTTCAGGCATTCTTTTATTGCGGGGAAAATATTGTAATGCCTTATTAATGCTGCAATGGCAGCAGGAATTCTTTGCAGGATTCTACACACTTTTTTCTTGCACTCGTGAACATAGTCACCTACAATTACATGAAAAGTGTCTCAAGCATAATATCTAACAAGTAGAGGTCAGACCCTGCGGTTAACCAATTTCACCGAACTTCAATGTGCCTACAGGGAGACACTTAACAGTAACTCGTGTATAGGGGTTTAAGTCAATATGCTTTCGTTTTCGAAAAAAATGAGGTCAGATGACATTAGACAGAATCCGCTTCGGACAAAGTGGAAGTTATAGAACACTAAAAGGCGAACAAATTTTACTTAAACGTGTCAGGTCCGCAACCTAATAACTTCTGAAAAATTTATGAATCATCGATTCCAATGCAAGGCATATATACTTGGGAGTTACATCACAGTCAAAGGGAGTGGTGGCATAGTGGTCACCGTACTTGTCTGCGAATCTCGTACACGTGAGTTTGGGTCTCGTTGCAGCTATAATTGTTGTACAAAATACATTAATATTTGAGGGAACATTATTTAAAAATTGGAACAAAAATATTATGCAAATTGCAATACACTTTATTTTCTACCTGAAATTAATATAGGCCTAAACGTTCTCACAGTTATTGCAGGATCTCTTTCTCTGGGTGTGTGTGTGTATATATATATATATATATAAATTTGAGGTAGAAAATAAAATTCCACTGCAATTTGATTATTATTTTTATTCACATTTTTACCTTCACATTGCCTGAAATAATAATTTAATTTGTATTTAAAAAATATGGCTATGGCGGGACTCGAAATCTCGTCGTTGCGGTTCGTAGACAAGTACGATGACCACTCGGCCACTGGTCCACTTGTCTGGGTGGCAACTCTTCAAGTATATACGTGTTTCATTAGAATCAGGGGATTCATAATATTTTCGGAAATTATTAGGTTGCGGACCTGACAAGTTTAAGTAAAACGTGTTCACATTTGTGTTCTATCACCTCCAAGTGATCCGAAGCAGATCCTGCCTCATGACATTTGTCCTCATATTTTTTCTTTTTTTTCTTTCAAAAAAGGAAGCGTATTGACCTAATCAAATCAAAATCTTTATTTGCAAATGAGGTGTCTACCTCAGTGGCAAATGGTACACTAAAATACATTATTGTCAAGCACTAAATTTTAAATTAACAAGAGAAGAAATTTTTTTTTTTCTAAAATACAATAATATACAATTTATGCTAACAATTTTTTTCTGTTAAACAAACAGATCATCCTTAATAAATTTATATTGTTTACAAAATTCTACTTATAATATCTCCTATAAGAGCCTCCATGGCTCAGACGGCAGCGCGTTGGCCTCTCACCGCTGGATACCGTGGTTCAAATCCTGGTCACTCCATGTGAGCTTTGTGCTGGACAAAGCGGAGGCGGTACAGGTTTTTCTCTGGGTACTCCGGTTTTCCCTGTCATTCATTCCAGCAACACTCTCCATTCTCATTTCATTGCATCTATCAGTCATTAATAAATCACTTTGGGAGTGGCGACCCCATCGTACTAACAGCCTATATATGCTTCATTCATTCATTACATCCCTGACCCGGTCATTGACTGGAAAACAGGTTATAGGTTTTCAATATCTCCTATACTTAACGAACATAGTCAACTCATATACAGTATGTGGAATTACTTCAAATAATTCTATGCAACTGGTATAAGATTAAAATTTACATTGCATTTATTTACTTTTTTTTTTACCCATTTTGGAACCTAAGTAGCATAACGACCTCCTGCGTCTTAACCAGAGCCCCCTTTTGCCACCACTTTTCAGAGTTCCTGAAGGGCCTTCACAGCTACCGTAGCGGTCCCAGGGCCCTCGAAGTCCCCACTGTACTTCACCCCTACAGGCAGTCCCCTACTTTGGCTGTTCAAACTCCATGGACCAGGGGATGGAATTAATTTTTTTTTTAACACACATTTTTTATTTACAGGAACTTACACTGGTCGAATGCCCTCTAACATTTCATTTATTTTCCCTGTTGCTGTTTATTCTCTTCTTGAATATGTGTACAGATTTTGGAAAAGGATCGAACACTACCCCTGGTAAACTGTTCCACTCCTTCACGCCCTTCCCAATGAATTAAAATTTACCCCAGTCGCTTCTGCTAAAATTCCTTCTAATTTTATACTTGTAGTCAGTTCTGCCAATATAATTATTTTCCAACTGAAGCCTGTCACGGATTTCTCCCCATGCTTCTGTATAGGCTCTATATAATCCTATAAGTCTAGTTTTCTCCCTTCTCCTACTTAGTTTCCCACCCAAGTTCCTCTAACATTTCTGATACACTACTGTTTCTCCTGAAATCCCCTGTTACAATCCCTTATACATGAGTTACTGTTGAGTGTCACCCAACAGGTACATTAAAAGCTTGTTGAAATCAATTGGACACAGGGTCTGTCCCTTGTAAAATCTATAAGCAACTGCTGCACTGGAGAGACTGATAAGTTTATGTTGGAAACTGTAACCTATTTTCAATATTGTCTAGTACCTTGTTCATTATGGCTTTGGTAATTAGAAATCCTTCTTCTGACAACTCTAAAAAGTCGTTATTTCTTAGTATGGTCATCCTTTGCGTTCTTCAGTTTATAAATAGTCTTCATACAGCAATAAAGCTTCAAACTTACGTCTTTTACATGCCTTCATTTTGAAATATTTGCAGCTGTTACGGGGTTTAACACAGGGGTGCTGCCAGGTTAATTTAACACAGTTATTACCGGTAACAATTTGTTAGAGTTAACAATTCTTGATAAGATGACCATTTTGTTAAATTATGTGTTAATTCTCCTTAACATCAGAGTTAACACTTAACATTCGTCGAAGAAACCGGGCTTGAGTGTGAGAGATGATGCAGAGTAAAGACGAGTGTTTGAATAGTTCAGAATTATCTCAAAATAATTTACATATTACTTTTATTTCAAACAATACACTTTAATTTTTGTTTACTTCTCATTTAAAATTTTTATATCTCTCATATAGAAACAAGAGTGTGAGCCCTAATATCTTCATAATTTTAAATTTGTAATAATGGACATTATTTGACATCCTCCCTGGTCCAGCTTGTTACAAAAAGGGTTTTGGGTACTGAGGATTAAGACATCAGAAGTCAAAGCCACTTTGCTTGAAGTTTATACAATGCTGTAGACCATGATAGTTATGCACATTGCATCAAAATATTAGAAACAGATCTGTTTTACTTCACCATTTTGGTATGTTAATATATTGCATAATATTTTTGCAACACTAGCAATGGGAATAACAGAAAGGAGATACAAATGGCAAATAACAGGGTTTGGGTTTTACTTTTTCCACTTACTTTTGCTCTTCTCTGCCCACGATAGCCTGACATTGTATTCTTCTTTTTGTGTGTGTATGTGTGTGGGGTTTTTTTTTTTTTTTTTCGTTTTCTTTTTGTATTTAACTTTCTAGTGTCCTATCTTTGATGAATCATATAAGCAATATGTTTGTGTTAATGATACCCATATTTGCTGTCTTATAATTAGATTGTCAAAATCCCTTACTTGTTTTCTCAACTTCAGTTGGAAAGGAGTGGCTATTGGAGACCATACTTTTCCAACTAATTCACGACCGGTTGACTAGTGTCAAATTTAGTGTCACAGGAGTTTATAAGGCCAACTGGCATCATAAGAGGGCTTAGTTAGCATTTGTGATGTGCTGGTAATTTGTAGGAAAAATGTTCTTTTGTGTAATTGCTACATATAATAATAATAAAAATAATAATAATAATAATAATAATAATAATTGTCTTCTCTCAATATGATTTTATCATAAATACTTCGAGCATGACTCTTTCAATAGCATTAATTTGCAAATATGTGTATGTGCATTTCTTTCATTCATTTTCAGGTTTCTGGAGTCACCTGATTTCCAACCAAATGCTGCCAAGAGGTATATTGATCAAAAATTTGTATTGCAGGTTAGTTGTAATTCTTTCTACATAGTCAAGTAATTATTGTGTAGTTACTTTTCTGTTGTATTGCTCTCAGATGTACATGTCCTTTCAAATTCAAATTGTAGTTTTAAATATTTCCTTTAATTTCTTTTTCAGTTATACATCTCTAAAAATTTGCTCTTCAAGGGTTTTCAGATTTCAAGAAGTGTTTCATCAGCATTTTATTTAAGAGCTTCTGAATACTTTATTGTTCCATGTTGCAAAATAAAACTTTCATTCTTAAACGAGATTGTTAAATTTTCACCTTTGTATGTACCGAGTGTGCATTAAATTATACATTCCAACTCTTATTGAGAACATTTGGTAAGTAATAAATATTTTCTACTTGTAGTTAATAAAACCTCCCATGCAAACCACGTGACCATGCCGTGGTGGGGAGGCTTGCGCGTCCCAATAAAGCAGATAGCTGAGCTGCGGGTGTAACCATATCAGATGGGTAACTGTTTAGAGACCAGACTAACGAATGGTTTATCGAAAGGGAAGTAGCAGCCTTTCAGAAGTTGCAAGGGCGGCAGTCTAGATGATTGACTGATATGGCCTTTTAGTAATACTCAGTATGGTTTAGTTGTGTTGCTACACGGCTGAAAGTAATGGGAAACTACAGCTGTAACTAACTCCCGAGGACATGCAGCTCTCTCTGTATGAATGATGTACTGATGATGGCTTCCTCCCGGGTAAAATATTCCGGAGGTAAAATAGTCCCCCATTCGGATCTCCGGGTGGGGACTACACGAGAGGGCGCGATCATCAGGAAGATGGATACTGCCATTCTTCGAGTCGGAGCGTGGAATGTTAGAAGTTTGAATCGTTGTGGTAGGTTAGAGAATCTGGAGGGAGATGGATAGACTAAAGTTATATGTAGTTGGTATGAGTGAAGTACGTTGGCAGGAAGAACAGGATTTGTGGTCAGGCGACTACAAAATTATCACCACAAAATCAAATAGGGGAAATGCAGGAGTTGGTTTAATAATGAATAAGAAGATAGGGCAGCGGGTAAGCTACTACGACCAGCATAGTTATAGAATTATTGTCGTCAAAATAGACACCAAACCAATGCCCACCACAAGAGCGCAGGTCTATATTCCTACTTGTTCAGCAGATGATGAAATCGAAAGAATATATGAAGAAAGAGAATGTAAAAGGTGACGAGAATCTAATTGTGATGGGAGACTGTAATGCAGTGGTAGGCCAAGGAAGAGAAGGTAATACAGTAGGAGAATTCGGATTGGGACAAAGAAACTAATGAGGAAGTTGGTTGGTTGAATTCTGCACTGATCATGATTTAGTCCCTGCTAATACTTTGTTCAAACACCACAAACAATGGCTGTATACGTGGACGAGACCTGGAGACACTGGAAGGTATTGAATAGACTTCATTATGATTAGGCTGTTACAAATCAGGAGTGTATATGGAATCAAACTTGTTTTAATAGTCAGCAATTCATGAAACAGCAATCCATATGACTTAATAATTGATAAAGATTCATTGACAGGCTATCCAAAGAGAAAAGGGCTGGGACCAATGAGAGGTCGGTAGAAGGAATAAAAAGAATAATAAAGTTTAATCAAAACTATGTATTCTTTCCACTTGAAAGATAACCTAAATCACAACTTAGCATTCCGTAACATGATACATTTATGAGACAATAATTCCGAATAACATATTTACAAGAAATCCCTAGACCATTTACAAAATGTATCAAATGAAACGATTCAAAAGGACATAGCGAACTGCAAGTCTCGACGTAACGAAATAAATGAACATAGTTTCCAAAAATGAACCAGTAGAGAAGGCAGTAGGAAGGGGGGGGGGGGGGGAGTACGAGATCACAAGGGTGGGAGTTGCCTAAGCTGTTCAGCAGGACGGGCGCAAGGAGAGACGGCAGCGAATGTACAAGGCTGGTTACATGAGTGTTGATGGCAGTGAGTAGAGCAAGACAAGTAGACTTCGTGATGACGGCAGTCATAACTAGGTGAGTGGCCGTTACAAGGCAGAGATTCAGAAACCAGGTGTTGGATTGCAAAACTTTCCCAGGAGCAGACGTGGACTCTGACCACAACTTGTTGGTCTTGAAATGCCATCTGAAGTTAAAGAAATTGAAGAAAGGAAGGAATATAAGGAGATGGGATGTAGACAAGTTGAAAGAAATTAGTGTGAGGGATTGTTTCAAGGAACATGTTGCACAAGGACTAAATGAAAAGGCTGAAGGAAACATAATAGAGGAAGAGTAGGTAGTCATGAAAAATAAAGTCGGTACAGCTGCTGAAGAAATGTTAGGAAGGAAGAAAAGATCAACTAAGAATCAGTGGATAACTCAGGAGATACTAGACGTGATTGATGAAAGACAAAAATACAAGAATGCTAGAAATGAAGAGGGCAGAAAAGAATACAGACGATTAAAGAATGAAGAGGATAGAAAGTGCAAGGTAGGTAAGGAAGAATGGCTGAAGGAGAAGTGCAAGGATATTGAAGGTTGTATGGTCCTAGGAAAGTTAGATGCTGCATACAGGAAAATCAAGGAAACTTTTGGAGAAAGGAAACCTAGGTGTATGAATATTAAGAGCTCAGATGGAAAGCCACTTCTGGAGAAAGAAGTCAAAGCAGGAAGATGGCAGGAACATATCCAACAGTTGTATCAAGGTAAAGACGTAGATGATTTTGTTCTGGAACAAGAAGAGGCTGTTGATGCTGATGAAATGGGAGAGCCAATTTTGAGGTCAGAGTTTGACAAGAGTTGTGTGAGACCTAAATAGGAACAATGCACGTGGAATTGATTACATTTCCCCTGAATTACTGACTGCCTTAGGAGAAACCAGCATGAAAATGTTATTCCATCTAGTGTGTAAGATGCATGAGACAGGAGAAGTGCCAGCTGATTTTTGGCAGAATGTTGTTATACCCATTCCCAAGATTGCCGGTGCTGCCAAATGTGAAAACTACCGCACCATTAGTTTAGTATTCCATGCCTGCAAAATTTTAACATGTATTATTTATGGAAGAATGGAATGACAAGTTGAAGCTTAGTTGGGAGATCAGTTTGGCTTCATAAGAAATGTTGGAACACGTGAAGCAATCCTGACTTTACGTTTGATCTTAGAGGATGAAATTAAGGACAAACCCACGTACACTGCATTCGTAGGCCTAGAAAAGGCATTCGATAATGTTGATTGGACCAAGCTATTTAAAATTCTGAAGGTGATTGGAATCAGATACTGAGAACGAAGAATTATCTACAATCTGTATAAAAATCAGTCTGCAGTGATAAGAATGGAGGGCTTTGAAAATGAAGCAGCAATCCAGACAGGAGTGAGGCAAGGCTGCAGTTTGTCCCCCCTCCTTTTCAGTGTTTACATAGAACTGGCAGTAAAGGAAATCAAAGAGGAATTTGGAAAGGAAATCACAATCCAGGGAGAGGAAATCAAAACCTAGAGATTTTCCCATGATATTGATATTTTATCTGATTCTGCAGAAGCTCTTGAAGTCGCTGAATGGTATGGATGAAGTCTTGGGTAAGGAGTACAAGATGAAAATAAATAAGTCCAAAACAAAGGTAATGGAGTGCAGTCGAACAAAGGCATGTGGTGTAGGAAATATTAGATTAGGAAAGGAAGTCTTAAAGGAAGTTGATGAATATTGTTACTTGGGTTGTAAAATAACTAATGATGGCAGAAGTTAGAAGGATATAAAATGCAGACTAGCACAAGCAAGGAAGAGCTCTCTTAAGAAAAGAAATTTGCTCACTTCAAACATTGATACAGGAATTAGAAGGATGTTTCTGAAGACTATTTTTTTATGGAGTGTGGCATTGTATGGAAGTGAAACATGGATGATAACTAGCTCAGAAAGAAAGAGAATAGAAGCTTTTGAAATGTGGTGTTACAGAAGAATGCTGAAGTTGAGAAGGATAGACAGAATCAAGAATGAAGAGGTACTGAATCGAATTGGTGAGAGGAGGTCGATTTGGCTAAATTTGTCGAGAAGAAGATACAGAATCATAGGACACGTCTTAAGACACCCAGGACTTGTTCAGTTGCTTTTTGAAGGAAGTGTAGGCGGTAAGAACAGTTGGGTTAGACCAAGGTATGAATATGACAAACAGATTAGAGCAGATGTAGGATGCAATAGTTACATTGAAATGAAAAGGTTAGCACAGGATAGGGTGGCATGGAGAGCTGCATCAAACCATTCTATGGCCTGATGACTCAAACAACAGTTAATAAAAGAGTCTGACATATTTTAGTCTGCTTAAATGGAGCACTTGTGATATGTATGTGCCTCTGTTTTGGTTGGTATGCACTAATGACAGGTCTTTCTGTATAAAGTGAAGTCCTAAAAGTAATATAATCCCTGAAGCTAAACCATTCGTTCATTCATTGAGCTTCCATGGACTGTTCAGTTACGTATTAGGACATTGCAAACCGTGTAATTTCTTAACACTTACAGTAATCTTAAAAATGCAATAATTTTCATACAATAATGAACATTATACAATCAAACAGTATTTAACACTTAAACAGCATGTGCTAATTTACAATAGACAGAACAGAAATCTGTAACAGAGGAAGTAATGAAAGTAAGGAAACTACCTGTGATACATCAACATACATTTTAAAACTATTTACAAGTTAATAACAGCAGCATTACCTGCATTTCTTCATTTATTCTTCATACTGTGAAAGCAGTTACCCTGCAGGTGATATTTGAGTGCTGAAGTGAATGAACTGATAGGACCAGTACCTTTACTTTAATTAGAGGCTTATTGTTTAACCTGATTTCAACGGAGTGTGTATCCCTCAAGGCAATCATTCTACATTTGTGCTGTAGATATTATTCCTTGTTTACGTTTGGTAATTATGATTGTCATGTGAACATCTAATGAAGCATATTATATACCTAATTAATAATGAAGTAGCATGAAAACATTTCATAATGTTTCATATTCAAAATTCTTACTAGAAAACTTTAGTTATATTTTCTTCTCTGAGTCAGTCTTGAAGTATTCTGAAATGCTTGTTAATCAGTCACAGTGAATTACCAGGAAGGAAAGGAAAGGAAAACATGCCTTCATTTTATGCCCAGCGGATGTAATTTCTTCTCAGTGTAGTATTGCAGAACTTTCAAGTAATCTGAAGAGATCAAGCAAGTCTCTGCAGCTGATTACCAAATTATTAACCTTTTCAAAGTCGGGTTCTTGAAGCACTGGCATGCCCTGCTATGTGATCTGTAGGAACTTTGTATCTGTAGGCCTAGGATGCAGAAAGTGAAATCTCTCTGCAGACAAAATAAGGGTAGAGAATCTCTAGGACAAGGAAATTATACAGAAGTACATGGATATGATTAGTGAAAAGTTTCAAACAGTAGACAGTAAGCAGGTTCAGGATATAGACAGAGAATTGGTGACATACAGGGATACTGTAGCGGAAACAGTAAGGGCATGCCTAGGAACAGTTGTGTGTAAAAATGTGAGAAAGCAAACACCTTCGTGGAATGATTAAGTGGCAGCAGCCTGTAAACTTAACAAGAATGGCTCAAAACAAGGACTGATATGGAGAGGAAATTGTATGTAGATGAAAGAAACAGAACAAAAATTATTGTTGAATTCTGGAAGTCGTGGGAAGACTTTGGTAATAACCACAAAAGGCTTGGTCAAGCAGGAGGGGAACCCTTCTGGACTGCAGTAAAGAGTCTTAGAAGGGGAGGGGAGAAAAAGGAAATGAATAGTGTTTTAGATAAATCAGGTGAATTCATACTAGATCCCATGGAATCACTGGAGAGGAGGAAGGAATATTTTGAAAATGTTCTAAATGTAAAAGGAAATGCTTCTGTTAAGAATATTTATTTACCATTGATCATTTGCATGAAATAGCTTTTGTCATTCAGTATTACAATATTTTTTTCTATTATCATGTATATACAGTTATTACAAGTCAATATTATCAAATTTCATTTCCAAGAATTCCTTTACCATCATAAAATGGATTTTCCAACATCCAGTTATACAGTTTTCTTTAAAAATTATTGATGGACATGTCCTGTGCAGAGAATGGCAATTTATTTTTAAAAAAATATTATACTATTTACTTTATGTGAGTTACCTGTTTTCTTAGGACATCAGTATTATCCCTATTTTGAGTATTGTGTTGGTGGTTGTTTTCCCTGATGGTAAGTTCATCCATATGGTTTTTAACATACAATAATGAGATAAAAATATATAGAATTATAATTGTTAATGTTTTAAGCACGTTAAAAATGGGACAACAGTGCTCAAAAAACCAGCTTTACACATTACAGAACAAGCTTCTTCAGTATTAGCGATACATTATGGACATAAGATGAATAGCCCCCCACAATAGCAGCCCATATGAAATATGGGACTGGAAGAGTCTGAAATATGCCATTCTGAATATTCTGCTGTTACTAATTCCCTCAATTTCCACATAAAATATGGGACCCATGATATCTTTTTACAGACATGATTGACATGTACTTTCGAGCTTAATTTGGTATCAGTATAAATACCCAGTAGCTTAACTGACTGAATTTCTATATTATTGGACAATCCTAACAGAAGATGTTGAGTTTTATTCTCGATGCAGAGTAGTTCATTAGATTAAAACCATTTTATTGCAGTCCTAAGAGCTTCTTGTGTCATCTCTTGCAGACTTAATACGTCCTGATTCATGTTAGTGTTGTCATCTGCATATGATACAACTGATTGTGACAGAACATTTTGTGGTAGGTCATTAAAAGCAACATTAATGAGAAATGGGCCAAGTACAGATCCTTGTGGAACGCCTGTCATAACATCTTTCAGTGTGGAATGTCTATTTTTAATTGCTACAAACTGGCATCTGTTACTTAAATATATTGTAATTACATACAAAGTGGGACTATTTATGCCATAATACTGAAGTTTTCCTAACAAAATGTCATGATTTATACAGTCAAACTCTTTACCCAAATCACATAAAACCAGAGAAACCATTTTCCTATTTTCAAAGGCTGCTAAAGTTTGATTAGCAATTTCCAGAACAGCAGAGGTAGTACTTTTACCCCATCAGAATCCATATTGATTACTAGACAACAGGGCGCGAGTTTCAAAGTTGTTACTAAGTTGACTGTAAATAACCGATTCAACTATTTTAGATAATATGGGAACAATTGAGACTGCATGGTAATTTTGGGGAAGATGTTTGTCGCCACTTTTGAAGACCAGAATAACTTTTGAAATTTTAAGCATATTGATCACAGCTGGTCTAGAGCATCACAATCTAAATATGACAAGAGCTGTGCCCAGGCACATTGCTGTCTTACAAACCTGGAGGGATAGAGTGGTTAATTGCACCACCTTTGCTTTCGGTTACTAACCTCTAGAAATCTTGAATTAGATCCGGCTTAAACTGACAAAATTCTTCTGGTCTCGGGTCGAACTCAGGCTTTACAAAGAGACAAACAAATTAATTTTTGGGATCAAGTGCAATTAGTGAAAGGAATTTTCGTGCAGCATGATTGGTGATCCAACAGCGCCGAAGCAGCTTGAACAGCCAGAGTGTGGACTTAATTCTCTTTCTTCACAAAAATTTGAGTCCTCAAACATCAGTAATTATCTGCTCTAATCCTCGATAATTGTAACATACCTTCCTGTCACCTTTCTTAAATACTGATATTACTACACCTTAGCACTTAGCAGCCTATATAACCAATGTAGACCAATAGGTCCTGCTGTGTATATCATTTCCACGCATATTTCATCCATCCATGCTGATTTTCCTGTCTTAATTTGTTTAACAGCCATTTCTACCTGTGCCATTGCAGTTTCACTCTCCATTTCAGGATCATCCTCAGTTACCACCACATTATCTTCTGCATCATTTCTCACATTCAGGAGTTCATCGAAATCTTTCCACCTATTCTTTATCTCCTCTGGGTCTTTTTATTACATTTCCACTCTCTTCCTTCACTTGTTTTGTGTAGATTTTTTCTTTTCTCATATTTTTTATCGATCCAAACAACATCCTTTTCCAACTCTTGAGTGAATCTCTCCCAACCTTTTTTCCTTTTCTTCATTTACCACTTTTTACACTTACCTTTAATACGAGGGTCCCTACCTTTTACCATCAGGCGCAGCGAGTATGATATGATAATTAGCATTTCCAAGACTAAAGTTATGTCAGTAAGGAAGAAACCTAAGAGCATTGTATGTCAGGTTTCCACCTGTTTGTACCACCAATCATTCGCAGTACTTTCATGTCTGTTATTTCTAACTTATGAATAAAATATCCTGAGTCCAACAAGCTTTCAATCATCTACAGAACAACTAGTCAAAAACAATTTGTTGTCCAGGAGCTTACTTCTTTCATACAGAGTACTGTTGATCACTGTGAGCTCACTACATTAGCTTTGCGCACTTTGAAACAGTCTCGCTTACCATCCTGGGAGAATACCTATCCGAAGTACTTTGTATGATCTGCCTCTTCCAATTTTGTATTCTCAACCTGACATTCAGTGCTCTGAGGTTTCTTCCTTTCTGACATGACTTTAGTCTTGGAAATGCTAATTATCATATCATATACTCATTGCACCTATTTTCAAGTTCCAAGATATCAGATAGCTGGTTTTCAGCAAAGTCTGCCATTAATACCAAAACATGGCATAGGCCGAACTGGTTACTACATTTCCACCAAACTTTATACATTTCATTAGATGATGATGCATTTGAACTACAAACAACAAAGGTGAAAGATTACATCCAGTCTTCTCCAACCCCTGTAAGTACCTTGAACCAAGAACTTATTCTACCATCAATTCTCACTGTAGCCCAATTGGTAACATAAATGCATCTGATTGCCTTTTCTGGTCATCCGGGTTTTACCATTCTCGTAATGCTGCACTGGTAACCTTGACAGTATAATCAAGCAGATATAGGAGGGGATATTGGAAGGAAGATTGAGGATAAAGTTAGAAAAGAAAATGGAAGAACAGCAATATGGCTTTAGGAAAGGCAGATCAACATTTGACCTGATTTTCATACATGGAGAAAAAAGGGGAGTATGTCAAATCAAATCAAAATCTCTTTATTTGCAAATGAGGTGTCTACCTTGGTGGCAAATGGTGCACTAAAATACATTACTGTCAAGCACTAAATTTTAAATTAACAAGAGAAGAAGAAAATTTTCCTAGAATGCAATATTATACAATTTACGCTAACAATTTTTTCTATTAAACAGAGCTCATCCTTAATAAATTTATATTATTTACAAAATTCTACTTATAATATCTCCTGTACTTACAAACATAGTCAACTCATATACAGTATGTGGAATTACTTCAAATAATACTATACAACTGGTATAAGATTAAAATTTACATTGCATTTATTTATTTATTTCGTGCTCATATTGGAACCTAAGTAGTATAACGACCTGCTGCGTCTTAACCAGAACCCCTTCGCCGCCACTTTTCAGAGTTCCTGAAGGGCCTTCACAGCTACCGTAGTGGTCCCAGGGCCCTTGAAGTTCCCACTGTACTTCACCCCTACAGGCAGTCCCCTACTTCGACTGTCCAAACTTCATAGACCAGGGGATGGAATTAATTTATTCACACACATTTTTTAATTTAAAATAACCTGCACTGGTCGAATGCCCTCTAACATTTCATTTTATTTTCTCTGTTGCTGTTTATTCTCTTCTTGAATATCTGTACAGATTTTGGGAAAGGATCAAACACTGTTCCACTCCTTCACACCCTTCCCAATGAATGAAAATTTACCCCAATCACTTCTGCTAAAATTCCTTCTAATTTTATACTTGTGGTCAGTCCTGCCGATATAATTATTTTCCAACTGAAGCCTCTCGCGGATTTCTCCGCTTGCTTCTTCTCCTGTATAGGCTCTATATAATTTTGTAAGTCTAGTTTTCTCCCTTCTCTTACTTAAAGTTTCCCACCCAAGTTCCTCTAACATTTCTGATACACTTCTTTTTCACCTGAAATCCCCTGTTACAAATCTTGCTGCTTTCCTCTGCACACTATCAATTTCTTTTATTAGGTATTCTTGGTGAGGATCCCAAACACTGTTTGCATATTCCAATAATGGACGAACCATACTTAAGTAACTTTTCTCTTTTAATTCTTTCTTGCATCCTTCAAGTAGCCTCATTATGACATATAATGATCTGTATGCTTTCCCAGCAATGTCATCAACATGACCCTTCCAGTGCAGATTACTTTCAAATCTCACACCTAAGTATTTGCACTTGGCATCTTTTGGGATAACTACCTCATCCAAAGTATATTCAAATTCAGTTTTAAAACTCCTGTTTGTAAATGTTGTAACAGTTGATTTGCCTCCATTTATCTTCATATTATTTTCTTCAACCCATTGTTGGATACTCTCAAAGTCCCTTTGTAATTCTGAACAATCCTCAATGTTATTTATTTCCCTATTAACAATTATGTCATCTGCATACAATCTTATTTTTGATGTTATATTGTTTCCTAATTCATTTGCATATATTAAGAAAAGTAACAGACCGATTATACTACCCTGTGCAATTCCCTTCCAAATTTCCTCTTCCTGTGATACATTATTTCCTACTTCGATTTTCTGAACCTTTGAATTTAGAAATGTTCTTATCCAATGTGTAACCCTTATATCCTATTCCCTCCAATTTCTTTAATAATATTCCATGTTCCATTCTATCAAGGGCTTTGGAAAGATCTATGGCTATGCAATCTAACTGGCCTCCTGAATCCAACTGATCTGATATGTCCTGCTGAAATCTCACCAGTTGTGCCTCACAAGAAAATTTCTTTCTAAATCCATACTGGCTGCTCATGAACCAATTTTTATCATCACATATCCCTCTGATGTACTTTGCTATTAAACTCTCCAGTATTTTACAAACTATATTGGTCAGGCTGATTGGTCTATAGTTCTCCAGTTTCCTTTTATCACCCTTTCCTTTATAAATTGGTATTATTATAGATTCCTTCCATTCCTTTGGTATTACACTATTATTTATGACATAGTCAAAGATAATTTTTAAGTAAGGCGCTGTGTACCACCCCATTGTCTTTAATACCTCCCCAGTAATTTGATCACTTCCTGCTGCTTTTCCTTGCTGAAGCAGTTGGATTTCTCTGAAAATATCTTCATTTGTGAATGAGAAGCTTCTTGTTTCCCTATGTGTCTCTCCTTCTCTATCTTCTGTTTCATATTCCAACTCCTGACAATCTTCTACTGAATCTCTGAATTCCCTACTAAATAGATTTGCTTTCTCGGTATCTGTTAAATAGTATTCACCCCATTCTCCCACCATGGTAGGAATTTGGATTCCTTTTCCTTTTTGATTCCTCCTCCTCCTCCTCCTCCTCATCATCATTTTTTTGCTCCAGCAAGCTGGGTGCGTTTGTGTACGAGCCTCCTCCAGTTTGTTCTATCCATCCACAGATGCTGCTGATATATGTGACACCAGTTCACATCTCTTATTTCAAGGTCCTTCAGTAGGTATCTGTTTTTCCCAAACATCACAAGGTCTTCCTCTTGGTCTCTTTCCAGGAACATTGTGTTCAAAGTATGTTCGAGAGACCTGTGAGGGTTCATTCTTTTCATGTGACCATACCATTGCAATCTCTTCACTTCTAGAGTCTCCAGCAAGCTTCTTTCCAATCCAAGCTGTTGTCGGATATCTCCATTCCTTATGTTATCCACTTTTGTTTTTTTGTAGACAAGAACGGAGGAACTTCATTTCTGTTGCCTTAAGACGACTCTTTGTTGGTCCAGTAAGTGTTGCTGCTTCCATGCCATATGTCAATATAGGTACTAGATATATTTTGTACAAGCTGATCTTGGAGGCTAACGGAAATATTTTATCCCAAAGTATTTAACGTACAGCGTGACAGAATTTGGAAGCTTTCTGTATTCTGTTGCTAATCTTGTTGTATACAAGGAACTCGATATACAAAGCAAAACATAAAAGTTTATTATTTGTAAATCTTTACACGGTATATACAAAAAAGGAACGAAAACTGACTTGATGCTTGAAGCGCTGCACACCTTAAATAATGGCCTAAACTAGTAGACTAATAGTCTGTTAAAAAAATACAATCATATATATTAATATTCATATGTACAATGCTGTCTATCTTGATAAGATAGGATGCCTGAAGTAACCAATGTCCGTGATAGCTGATGACTATCTGTAGTTTGTAGAATTATACAGGGAACTTGGATTAAAGTTCGTGGTAGCAGAATGCTAGGCCGAAGTTGGAGAACTTGCAGGGAACTTGTGGTAAAGTTCGTGAGTAGCAGAATGCTAGGACAGGATGCATGTTGGTGATACGGGAGGCAGGATACTTGAGGCGGAGATGTCCTGAGGTGAAACCTCCCAACCAGAATTAGTCCACCTGTTCAGAACACTTTTCAAGAGGGTACGTCCGTGTCTGACATACGGTGTAGTCTGATCGCTGGACCCTGTGGGAGTGCCTTCAGTGGAGAAAATGTCGCCCAATTTATATCCGCTGACTGACGTCACACAGAATTACGTCAGCACGCTGCAGTCTACACCTCGTGGTATCTAGAAGCGTCGATGCTGGGCGGGTTGCGGATCTTGCAGGCGGCGGAGGGGACACGCAACAAATCTCTTGATGTATGGTATTGTCTGATGACAGAATACCAAAATACTGGAAGTTGTCTACAATATCCATCTCCTCATCTCCAAGTCTTAGATGAACAGTTGGAGAGTTTCTACTCATCACCAAGCCAACTGTCTTCGTTTTGCTGATTTTGAGACCTAAGGTTGTAAAAGCTTCATGCCAGAGATCTAGTCTAGTTTGTACTTCAGCTTCCGTCTCTCCCCATACCATTACATCATAAGCAAAAACCAGGGCTTTAGTTGTTGGATCCTTTCTCTTAACCACTTTTAAAACTTCATCCGTTATGATTATGAAGAGAAGTGGCGAAAGACAACTTCCTTGCTAGACTCCACTCTTTGTTTCAAACCAACCTGATCTTCCATCCTGGACCTGGACACAACACTTGGTTTCATCATATAATTGTTGTACTCGCACTATGATGTCATCGGGCACTTTCTTATGTCTCAAACATGCCCATATATGCCTGCGTGGTACATGGTCATAAGCTTTCTCGGTGTCCAGAAAAACTGTTATAAGTGTTTTACCATTTTCCCAATACTTCTCATAGAGCATTCTGGTGGCAAAAATGGGGTCTATAGTTGATCTATGAGGTCTAAATCCATGTTGTTCCTCTTAAAGTGTAGGTTTAACATATTTTCTAGTCCTGCTCTCAAGGATGAATTTGTAGATTTTGAGGCCATGTGACAGCAGAGTTATACCTCTGTAGTGGGTACATTTCTATCTATCACCTTTCTTCAACAATGGGATGATGACTCCTTGCTTCCGGTCATTGGGTATTACATTCCCTTTCCAGATTCTATTTAGTACCCTGTACATTCACTGTTGTCCTACCTCTCCTAGTGCTTTGATCATCTCCTAATATATGAATACAGCTTTTTCCATTTCCATTTGTGGTCATTACCCTCTTGAAATATGCCATTCATATAATTCTCTTTTGCTTCCTTTTTCACTCTGTTCAGTTCCCTCATTAGCTATTTTCTAGTTTCTCTACTGTCCCCACCCTCTCTAATTTTCCTGTTTACTATTCTACATTTTCTTTATAATTTTCTTATTTCCCTTGTATAATAAACAGGGTCTGAGGTCATTTTACCCTTCTTAACAGGTACAAATCTCTTCTCTCCTTCCCAAATGATTCCTTTGAATTTAGCACAAAGTGTATCCACATTACTCCCTTCACTTATCCAACAAGTGAATTGTGATTTAAGGTAAGTCCCAAATTCATCAACTTTAGTTTTTCTGTACAATTTCTTGTCGTGTGTGACCCTCTTATTAAACCTTTTTGGTACCAGTCCTACATCCATTATTACAGCCTTATGGTCACCTATTCCTTCAATTACCTAAGTTTTATCAACAATTTCCCATGGTTTAACCAAGAATACGTCTAGCGAGTTATTGAGACGTGTCGGTTCTTGTACTACTTGTGTAAATCCTACCTCCCAAATTAACTTATTTGCCAATTTCTGTTCATGGGCTTCACTTGCAGTTCCATTCCATTCAACTTCAGGCAAGTTTAGATCTCCCCCAATTATTACCGTATCAATATTATTGTTTTTATGAATATAATCTATTTTCTCAAATATTTCCATGTCTCTCTCCTCTCTTCCAGGCCTATATGTTCCTATAATATCCATCTCCTTCATATTATCACAAACTAATTTTATCCCTAATATTTCATCCCTTTCATCGGTAAACCATTCATGTGAACAATAAGTTTCCTTTACCAGAATAAACACCCCCCCTCCCTCCCATTTTATCTCCTCGGTCTCTACGATAGACTGTATAACCTTCTGGAAATACTTCTCTGTTACCCACCCCTTCTCTCAACCACGATTCCACTCCTATCACCACATCATTCTCATAAGATTCCATCAATGTACCGAATTTTAATTGTTTATTTATTTCACTCTGACAGTTTACCGAGAGCAATCTCAGACCCCCTTCCTCCCTAAAACTTGACTGTTGCAATTGGGTAACTTGAAATTCCTTACTTTCCTGAGTTTCATTTTCTAGTTGACTGAGCCAGCTTGAAGTACAGCTGGCTTTTTCTACTAATTTTCCTGGTCAGTATTATAACTCAAGGGAGTTGCCTTTTGTACAGTACATATCTTATGATTAATAAAATCTAGAACAATATTTGCAGTCTTTCGTTTACCTGAATTGTTTAGATGCTTTGTGTGACAGTGTCTCTCGATACTGCTGCATTCAATTATCTGAGTATTACAAAAATGTTTACAAATTTTTACCATATCTGTATTAACTTTGTCCACTTCAGTGTTCACACACGAGTCTCTAATATCATGCCTGTGGAGCACGTTCACTACAAAGATGTTAGTGTGAGTCAGCTTACCTAGTGTTCATTTAAGTTGAGAAGTAGCATTCTCAGCGTCGTTGTGAGCAACGTCGTTTGTCCCGCGGATGATCACTACTGCAACATGACTTCCGAGATTTCTTGCTGCCTGCTCCATTTTTTCCAGTATCTTCTTGATTTGGGCCCCAGGATAGATGACGGCCGATGCTGCAATATCTTCATTGTTCATTTCCTTCGCAATTCCCCTCGCCTGGCTATCGCCAAATATAAGAATGTTTGACACTTTCGCCTGTGCACTGTGTGGGATTTTAGGCCTAACATTGCCACGTCTCGTAACGGAGTTTGTGCCATACGTTTGACTGCTTCCCATACGGATAAGTCCTTGCGTATTGCTTATTTCCCTCAGGGCTGAAAATCTATTTTTGGTATCAATTACAAAGTTGTCCTTATTTAACTGTACACTTTTCCTGCTAGAATCTGAAGCAACTTGACACCACGCGCTAGAATTCACGGAGCCACCTGTGTTCTGAGTGTTAACCAGTACTTTTGATTCCAGTAAATATACCTTCTCCTTTAAAATCTCATTCTCCGCTTTTAATGCTTGTAAATCCTGTTGCAATAAAGCGAGAATTACAAGTACATTATCATTACCTCCATCCTCCATGGAATGAGACGCCAGCGATTCGTTGACCGTTGTAGGCCTACGTTTGTTACCGCTATTCAAATTGCTCTCGCCGCAGCTCACACAGGTCCAAGTATCTTCATTTTTAGCAAAACCAGCACTACATATACACTCAAAATTGTTCCAAATTAGACACTTTTCACACTGAATACCATTCTGCACTCGCTTCTTGTTTACACCACACTTATTCCCGATTATTTTGCAAGAGAACCAGGAGTTATCTTCACTTACATCCTTCGCTGATGCCATCTTAAATTCTTAAATTAAATTATAGACATTGAGAAGCACTAAGGCAGTTGGTAGGGATAGACTGAAAAAAAAAGAAAGAAAGAAAGAAACGGTTGACAGATCAGAAATGCAAATGATTAATGCCAATGTAAATGTATGTTTTGATGGTTTGATGTGGCAACAGGACGCAACAGGACTTTAGCAGGTAAGTGTTATCCCCCCACCCCCAATACTCATCACCAGTTCAATTCAGTCACAATTGATCTGCATTTAGGGCTGTCACACAGGTGGCAGATTCCTAATCAGTTATTTACTTTACTTAAATGATTCCAAAATAGTTAGAAATTTATCAAGTATCTTCCTTGATGAATTATTCCAATCGCTAACTCCTCTCCTTCTGAATAAGTATTTGTCCCAATTTGCCCTGTGGAATTCCAACTTTGTATTCCTTTTAGGATCATACCTACTTTAAAAATCTCCACTTATGCTTATTTGTCTACTAATGTCATTCCAACCGAGCTAGATAGCTGCAGTCGCTTAAGTGCGGCCAGTATCCAGTATTCAGGAGATAGTAGGTTCGAACCCCACTGTCGGCAGCCCTGAAAATGGTTTTCCGTGGTTTCCCATTTTCACACCAGGCAAATGCTGGTGCTGTACCTTAATTAAGGCCACGGCTGCTTCCTTCCCACTCCTAGCCCTTCCCTGTCCCATCGTCGCCATAAGACCTATCTGTGTCGGTGCAACGTAAAACAACTAGCAAAAAAAAAAAAATTTCATTCCAAGCCATCTCTCAACTGACTGCTTGAAACATTCTGCTTAGTTGTGCTGTACGTGTCCTTACTTCCAAGTCTTCCCTCCCCAAAGTTTGCAACATTTTCATAACAGTATTCTTTTGTCGGAAATCACCCAGAACAAATTGTGCTGCTTTCCCTTGAGAATCTTTTCCAGTTCTTTTATCAAGTATTCCTGGTGAGCATCCCATACACTACTGTAAATGGGGTTTCAATAACAATAATGTTATTGGTTTTTACGTCCCACTAACCTTGTTTTTAGTGTTTCTGGAGACACCGAGGTGCCGGAATTTAGTCCTGCAGGTGTTGTTTTACATGCCAGAAAATTTACTGATATGACGGTAACGTATTTTAGCACCTTCAAATATTACCGGACTGAGCTAAGTTGGAGTTAGAAGGCCAGCTCCTCAACCATCTGAGCTCCTCAGCCCAGGCTAATTGGGGTTTTATCAGTGACTTATAATTCCTTGACAACAATTCCTAAATACCCTCATAACCATACGAAAAACCTTTATTTACTATCCCGTTCATGCGATTACCCCAATGAAGGTCTTTCCTTATATTAACACCTATGTACTTAAAGTGGACCCCATCAATTACTGCTATTCCATCATCAAAAGTAATTAAAAGTGACAGGACTTCTCTTCTTTGTACGTAAATTTTAGTTATTTATTAGCATTAGACACTTTCTACAGAGTGAGTTGGGCATGCAGTTAGGGGCACACAGCTGTGAGCTTGCATTTTTGAGATAGTGAGTTCGAATCCCACTGTCGGCAACCCTGAAAATATGGTTTTCCGTGGTTTCCAATTTTCAGCTGGAGCTGTACCTTAGTTAAGACCATGGACGCTTCCTTTCCACTTCTAGCTCTTTCCTATCCCAACATCACCATAAAATCTATTTGTCAATGCAACGTAAAGGTACTTGTAAAGAAAAAAGCTCTACCTGGACACTATCCGTATATCCAAGTATCTTTATGTACTGCTGACGACTAAATACTTTTTCTTTCTGTAAATCCTCGCATATACACACCCCTTGGTCATTAATAATTCCTGGAATGTCCTTCCTGGAACTTGGAAGCCTTAAAGTACCTGTACATCCCCTTCCATTTTTTACTAAAACTCATGATACTGCCAATTATATTTGTCACCATGTTATCGGTAGCTGACGTTTTCACTAAATTCATTTTCCTCTTAAGTTCCTTCAATTTCTCCTTACTTTCACAACCTTTCCTAACTCTTGTTTCTTTTCAACCTACACTCCCTTCTTAATCTTTTTAATTCTCTCGTATAATATAGAGGATCTTTGCTATTCCTTACCACCTTTAAAGATGCGTAGCTGTCTTCACACTCCTCAACAGTAGTTTTAAACCCATCCCATAGACTGTTTTTGTCCTTATTTACCATCTTCCATCCTTCATAATTCCCTTCTAAAACTCCCCATAATTCCCTTCTAAAAACTCCCATATTCCTTTCCTATGAACTATATGGTAGTGCTTAATTTTCCTATTTTTACAAACTTCCTTTCTATCACATGAAGTTTTAACTACAGCCAAAAAAGCACCATATCTAGAATATTGTTCCCTCTAGTTGGTACCGCCACTTTGTGCTTCATCTGTCCTTCACAGAATAACTTATTTACCTTTTGTTGGTCATGCTTTGTCATTTGCATTACCATCCCAATTAACGTTTGGTAAGATTAGATCACCCACTACTATCGCATTCCTTTCAGTGTAACTTCCCATATAGCTGATTCACTTATCAAATAATTCTGCATCAGCATTGCCCTTTCCAGGTCTGTACACCTTAAAACATTGAATTGCCTGTTACCTTTAAAGATGTGCCTTACACCTAGAATCTCTTGTTTCTCATCCTTAAGTTTTTCATAGCATACAAATCCTTCTTTCACCAGATTGAATACTCGCACTCCTTTCAAATCTATCCTATCTCTACGATAAACACTCCAGTTCTGGAGAAAGTTTCCACATCCATAATATAACTTCTTAGCCATGATTCAACTGCTGTTAACAATATCTGGTATATATGTGTTAAATTAATTAATTATGTTTCTTTCCTCACAATACTTTTACAGTTCACCAATAACAACTTGGTCATTCTTACACGAATTCCAGTTCCCTGTACACTCATTACTGCTCACTTGCCACCCCGTTTCCTAATACGATATATATATACTTCCCTATGACCCTTATGAAGAAACCTCCTAACTTATATGAACCGCTGCAGTTCAAATGAAGACCATCCAATCGTAGATCCGTATCTTCTACCAACACATTACGATCTACAGATCTTGCTCCCAGTTTCTCACATACCCACTCCATAGTATTATTTAAATCCCTGTTTATCTTAGTAACTTTGAGAAAGTTTTCTGCACTTAACCTAAGCTGTTTAGTCTTTTACCTCCAGAGACTACGTTTAGATTTCATTTAATTTGATAGAATCTGACTATATTCTTGTAGAAGGAAACATGTTGTTCTTTGTTTTTAGCGTGTGGTTTTTTACCGCTATTTTATAACGTTATTTGTGTTTTAATTAGTGTTTTCAACAGACTGAAAAGCTTTAAAGTTACATTATCAGAGTTGACATTGAGAAGTATGGTTTCCTTCTTAACAAATTTCCAAAATGGTTTCTGTTTACTACTCTAAAAAAATTACATGAAGTGTAGAACAAAAAAGAAAAGTGCAGAGAAGTGTCGAATATAATATGATATAAATATCATTCTATATAATATGATATAAATATCATTCTAAAAAAAGTGAAAATCTTGTACTTTTTCACCCTTACCAAGCTTTTCCAGGAAAGCAAAAATAATTTTATAACAATTATTTCTTGTATATACCTGCATTATATGGAAAATGTAGTTTTCACTTTTTATTCCCTGGAAATACAGTGTTTTTAGGGAAGAAAAATTGATTTATTTTATTTATTCATGTGGTTTTTAGTCCCGGGAGTCTCCGCGGACATGTTCAGCTCACATAGCGAAGACTTTCTACCTGACGCCCATGGGTGGCCTGCACTTTTGGGTGTGTGGTGGTGTTGGTGGTGGTGGTAGTGATTATGAGGAGGAGGAGGTAGGGAGAGGTTGAAGGCGGGATTCGGCACATAGCCTACTCCAAATAACACCAAGGGGTCTGCTAAAGGCTTAACATCCCCATCCAATGGACAAATCCATCAACAGTGTCGTATGTCCTCACTGTGTATAAACAATGGGGAGAGGTTTGGAATGGGATCCAGGCTTATAGCATGCAATCTAGTGATTAGAAATTGTATATCACCACCTCTTTTACCCTGCTGGCCTGCAATTGATGGCGAAATTACTTTTCTACAGCAGGACTCAGACTGGCTAACCACTGAATATTACCATATATACTCGATGCCTTAACAATCATGACCACCAGTGGGCTGTAAAAATTGTTCCTCTGGTGCAACATATTGAAAAAACGAAGATAGTGACAATGTGCAAGTGTTAGTGTTTCATGTAGGGACTAATGATCTGAGAAGGAAGGTGTCTGTAGGGGCAAAGTTATGAACTGATGTGTGTATCTAAGATCATACTGTATAAATTTCATGTTATCCATATTGATGATTTCTTAATTCAGTATTTAAATTTAAGGGAGGGGATGTTCCACCCGATCAATACAGAGGTGTTGCTAAGGTGAAGTTTAAAAACGTGAAGATTATACTTAATGGCACAGTGCAAAGGAAGGACATACCTCTATGCCAGGTGAAGGCTTTGAACAACTAGCTTGACTAGGTGTGTCAGCAGCTGGACTTGGTTTATGTGGGTACCGATTGCTGGATAGGAGACCAGAACTTCGCACAGGACAGACTGCATCCGAACAGTTTAGGTTCCTGCAAGTTAGGAAATCCAAACAAGAGGGTCATAGACTCATACTGGCAAAGATGAGGAAGACTGGAGCCAGAAGACCGCTACCAACTGGAATTGATGACTAACATTCAGCAGCCACAGATAATACGCTATGGAGGTAAGACCGTAAGACTACTGCAGATAAACTGTCGAAGCATGTAAAAGCGTAGAATCTTATAGAATCTTGTAGAATCCTACTCGGTGAATGTTGTCATTGTATGGAGTCATGGCTGAGAGGGAATATGAATAGCAGTGATGTAATTTAGGGTAACTTCATTATGTACATTAGAGACAGAGAAACTATTGGTGGTGGAGTATTTGTAGGAATATAGGTAGTTGTTTAAAATGGCTTGATCAGGATCATGTAATGCTGTGTGTGCAATTCATGGACCAAAGGAATAAAAGTAACATAAAGGGCACCTAGTAACAACGTCTTGGTACTCACCAGGCTGCATGATGTCACATGTACAGGCAGCAGTATGCAGAAAAGTGCTGTAATTGCATGTGATTTAAATCTTCCAGATGTAAACTGGTCTGGGGTGACTACAGCGAGGGGCTGCAGTCAGGTTGCAACTAAACAAGCTGTAACATTGTTTCACTGTAATGTTTTGTAATTTCTTAGATTAATTACAATTCTTCTCAGAAATTTCTGAAATGTAACTGCTTACAATTCCTAAAGATGTGATTATTACATACCCTTTCTATGGTTTGAAGACACATTTCATAATCATTTTTTATTATATATTATTTCTGAAGTTATTTTCACAAGAATTGGTAGTAAGAGTCAGTTAGAAAGGCATATAGTAAACAGGAAATGTATTGAATGCAAATGTTGCTTTGTGTAAAGTGCATGGGTCGAAATATATGGGTAGACTTTGTGTTGCATTCTAATCATTTTAGTCCTCACCACTTATGGTGTTCTCTTGTTGTGCATGGCACAGGCAGGATAAAGGCCTGACAAAGCACACACTATGTTGTTGTTGTTGTTGTTGTCTTGTGATTCTTCCACCAATCATGGTCTTTCTCCTGATTGTTTTTCTGGCATAGTTTCACCTCTTGCTTCAAGAACTTGCTTGATCCACAGTTTTATATCTCGAGGCATGGAGGTGACTGACAATCAGCCTTTCATGAAATCCACACAAAGGCTCCATGCCAGTTCTGGATGGCTGGGATCTTGAGTGGGAGATTTCAACAGTATGTAGCTACTGATCTCACCAATGTTCAATATACCTAGAGAAAAAAGAATGTTAATAGCCAGCGGCAGCTTACTCTTGAAACTGAGTAGGAGTTCTTCATATCATGGACCATGTTTACTCCCCCCAATTTGTCAGATTATAAAGAGTCATCATTTGTGGCTTATTGTCATCACCAGACGAATTATCAATCATGTCTGTCTGATGTAGTGTTGACAATACAACAATTTTGTTTCTCCATGGTGTGTAAGACACGATTCTGTAATCTGGGCAACAGTCAAATATGCTACTGCTTACAGTTCGTTCTTTTGCTTTCACAAACAGTAGCGGCGACTAAGAGGGGCGAGGGGGGGCAGTTGCCCCTTCACTTTGTAGAGAAAGCATTACATTTTTATTCCATTTTAGCCGGCTGAAAGTAGGAATTCTAGGAATTATTTTTAAAAAAAACCAATTTGTGCAAATTTTTAATTATTAACAAAATTATCGAAAATACGCACAAAATGTCGTTCGCCGTGGCTAACCACTTTGTATAGCGCCACACGAAGTAGTGGAGACTTCGCAAATGCTATGAGTAAGGGTAACAGGGGTATATTTTTTGCCAAGGTCGTGGACACTGAGGTATGATTCACCTGCTTGCCGCGTGCATTCGTCAGTCTGGCAGTCTCTTTAATATTGTCTGTTAGTTTCTTAGAGTTTAGTCAAATACTAAATGATTTTTTAATTTTATAATCACATTGCACTTCTATTTAATTGTAATATGTGTGAAAAATGATTTCTTTGGTTAAAGTATAGTTGTTGTTGTTTGAGCCATCAGTCCATAGACTGGTTTGATGCAGCTGTCCATGCCACCCTATCCTGTGCTAATCTTTTAATTCCTACGTAACTATTGCATCCTACATCTGCTCTAATCTGCTTGTCATATTCATACCTTGGTCTACCCCTACCGTTCTTACCACCTACACTTCCTTCAAAAACTAACTGAACAAGTCCTGGGTGTCTTAAGATGTGTCCTATCATTCTCTCTCTCCTTCTCGTCAAATTTAGCCAAATCGATCTCCTCTTACCAATTCGATTCAGTATTTCTTCATTCGTGATTCGATCTATCCATCTCACCTTCAGCATTCTTCTGTAACACCACATTTCAAAAGCTTCTATTCTCTTTCTTCCGAGCTAGTTATTGTCCATGTTTCACTTCCATACAATGCCACGCTCCACACGAAAGTCTTCAAAAACATCTTTCTAATTCCTATATGAATGTTTGAAGTAAGCAAATTTCTTTTCTTAAGAAAGCTCTTCCTTGTTTGTATAGTATAGTATTGAATCAAAATCTCAAAAAACTATTATTGCCGCACTTAAGTTAGTAAAGTGTCAACCTTTACCTCTCTGTCAAAATTCGTTCAAAGAGCATCAAAAACTTAACATTTTGTAGCTCTTTTTTTGTTCAGTTTTTATGTGTATAAACCCCCCCCCCCTGCCCGCTATATCCCTCAACCTGGCTACTTTCTGTTGTCTGTATATTTTTTTGCCCCCCCCACTTCTAATATACAATCGCCGCTACTGTTAACAAACACTTCACCCTTTTGTTTTTATTTATTGTGTCAACAACTGTCAGTCATTGTTTTTCTCGGAGATGGTTGACTAAAGGATCCGACATAAACCAATGTCGACTGTCGCAGTTCTACCCATTCTAGTCACAGGCAATATCATTCTTTCAATAATGTGTCTTGGCATATTGCTCTGTTGGTATGGCCCTTGTGGCTGCTGTCCAGCATAGATTCCAAACTTTATAGCATAAAAGGTTCATGCACAACATTGTACAAATATCTTTATGCTCTACTTGGCTGGCTTGTTGGGCATAAACTACCTGAAAGGACAGTGCCCACCAAGCGAGTCCAGCATTTCATCAACAGACGAGGTACTTACTTGCTGAATAGGCACTCTACGCATCATTCAACGAATGGACAGAATATGTCGCAGATTTTTACCAGTTTGTCCACAGCTAAACACTCTTCATGTTCATCCGGGTCATTGAAACATAGGGCTTGCTGCAAGAAAATAAACGGCTTTTGACTCATGACCCTGTTGCAACCACCTCGTCTTTATTCTGCGATTCTGCAGATACCTGAGAATCAGTATCGTGGTCACTTAGTACAACACTGTCCACATCACCATTATCACTAATAGTTTCATCAGTTCACGATACAGTTCACTGGCTGCCTGAAGAAATCATGCACTCTTGTCTTAATAGGAAATACACTAAAATTCTGTCACATTGGTGTCCTGCGGTAGGTAGCTGTATCATGGATGAGGAGTGCAATTCCAAGTACTGTTTTTAAATTTTCCATTTTCCCCACGAAAATGAAAAACTTAAGCTTTGTATGGTACGTTGCTTAGGAGACTCGTTATTAAAAGTAGTTTGTGGGGGGGAAATTACAAGATGGCAACATTTGTTTACAACCTTTGAGTGCGAAAGTTAAATCTTTGCTGAACGTATTCCTGCATATTTTTGTTCTATTACCTTTGGTTTAGTACCGTAATGAATTGCCTGTTTTTGTTACAAAACACAGTGTTACAAAGTAATCCTGATGTTGTGTAGTGCAGGCTTCTTTCTGTGTTAAATAAAATAACAACTTGTTTAACACATTAGAGATGGCCATATTTGAATGTGTTACCTTCCAGAAAATGCAGGATTTTTAATGGTTTTTGAAATTTTTTTAATGATAGGGAAAGCAATGATTGTAATAATTTTTGGAATATTTAAAATATCATACTTTCCTCTACACAAAAAGTTTTAATTATCATAATAGTGCAGTGATTCTTAAATGTAAATTAATGAAGATAATAAGTTCTACAAATGGAAAAAAAATTCTATGGAGCTACGGATGTCCGTTAGGATAATATCTACTAAAACATACTATTCTAACGTAATGGGTCAATTGGCATGGGTATCGTTGTTTATAACCAGTAATTTGCTCTCCAGCCATTCGTCTCTTTATGACGGGCTTGCACCGAGTCACTGCAAGTTGTCATCTATACACAGGAAACAGCTCAAATTTTTAATGACAGTATAGGACTGTTACAGAATTTATGTCACACCAATTTGAAATAGGCTCATTATCTAAGTTAACTTCCCTGAAGCATCGGAATCATTCATGTTCACTTGATATATAACTTATCCTCGTCCTCAGTTTCAGAACCAGAGTCTTCCTTAAGAACATCCAGTATTGATTCTTCATCTACATTTTGTACACATGAATTATATGCTAAATATTCACAAAAATGATGTAAACAAGCCTGCCTCTCGAACACACACACTTACAATACATCATTCAATCGGTCAATTACTGTTTTGCATTTAGGGCAGTCGCCCAGGTGGCAGATTCCCTATCTGTTGTTTTCCTAGCCTTTTCTTAAATGATTTCAAAGAAATTGAAAATTTATTGAAAATCTCCCTTGGTAGGTTATTCCAATCCCTAACTCCCCTTCCTATAAATGAATATTTGCCCCAATTTGTCCTCTTGAATTCCAACTTTATCTTCATATTGTGATCTTTCCTACTATTAAAGATGCCACTCAATCTTATTCGTCTACTAATGTCGTTCCACGCCATCTCTCCTCTGACAGCTCGGAATATACCACTTAATACCAGTATAAATGGTCCGCTATTGGACATTATAAATTTTCCAGCTAACTCATTCCTGGTTTTGGGCTTAACAATTAAGGTAGGAAAGATAGGCAAGGATATGTACGTTGATAAACTTATATGATTGTCAATTTTTCTACAAACTTCTATCAGCTGATGATGACGCAGAGGGGTGCCAAAACTAGTACTGATTGAAATATATGTTGTAATTAAATCTACGCAACAATTTTTATGTATTTAATTACGTGGACCCAAATTATAATAAAAGTTGTAATTATAACAATGTCATTGATTTTCTGACAAAGTGAACATCATCAATAAATTTAAGACAGGTGTATTGACTATTCATCAAAGTTTCATCGAAATCGGTGTGATCCAAACCAAATGCTTCCCTTGTAGCATTCGGCGTAAGTGAGATTTCGGTGTGATGGTTGAGAAAGAGCAGCACTCATAGAGGCAGCAAATCATTGGCCAAATAATATCATTATGCGAATCTGTCAAATGTTGTGAAACCAGTTACTGCATATTTTTCTCAAGGGCACGAGCTGCCGGTTGAAACTTTTAAATAACCTTAGAAACAGTACAGTCGAAAAAGGCATGGACAGGGGATTTTACGGCACTTAAAGTAAACATAAATAGGATAGCTTACACCAGGACCAGAAATACTCGCACATTCGTACAATACCATTTGGCCACAATGTGATAGAGAGCAATAATATTCAGACTTGAAAAGATATCCTTCCAGATATCAAAATGTGAATAATAATAGTAATAATAATAATAATAATAATAATAATTTCATGTAGCTATTTCTAGCCTGGTACAGCCCTTGTAAGGCAGACCCTCCAACGAGAATGGGTATCATCTGCCGTGTTCTTGTAGTGGAGGATAGTGTTTTGTGTGAGTTGCAGGAATGTTGGAGATTTAAAGTTAAAATCTCTGACCCGACCAGGAATCGAACCTGGGACACCCTGAACCGAAGAGCTCTACGCTGACCATTCAGCCAAGGAGCAGGACAAAGTTAATAATGAAAGCCTTGAAGAATTGTTAGTCGTATCTTAAACATAACCAAGTTTTGTTTAGGCCTTTTCCGTGATTGTGAATTAATTATTTATAAAGTGTTAGTCGTATGTTGTGAACAGAAAAAAATGTCAACTTACAGAAAAAATCACTAATGCGGAATAGATTAAGGATAATTAAATTAATTTGATAATGATTTCTAAGAAAATTTTCAGAATTGTATGTTGCACGGTTTTGCATATTTCTGGTTTGATTTTGAACATTTTAGACTTTATGACGCATGTAAAGCCTATCGCTAATGGCTATCATGCTGGGCTGGGTGGCTCAGACGGTTAAGGCGCTGCCCTTCTAACCCCAACTTGGCAGGTTTGATCCTGGCTCAGTCCGGTGGTATTTGAAGGTGCTCAGATACGACAGTCCCGTGTTGGTAGATTTACTGGCACATAAAAGAACTCCTGCGGGACTAAATTCCAGCACCTCGGCGTCTCCAAAGACCTCAAACAGTAGTTAGTGGGACGCAAAGCAAATAACATTATTATTATTAATGGCTATCATTGTCACTAAATGAATAAGAATAAAATTTGCTCTCACCTACAAACCATGAATTACTCTGTCCCCTCTCCCGCACAAATGCATCCCGGACCACCCCAGCTGCAGCTGCTTCTCCCTCCTCCTCATTCTGCACTTCGTCATCAGGTACACAACGTTGCTTCAGCTGCCCAAAGCACCTTTCTATTATAACACGTTCCTTTGTACAGTGCACTCTCAATAATTCACAGTAATTAATGCACGCAAATTATCCGCAGTCATTTTTAAGCCTGGTCAACCATAGGTTAAAATAATGAAATGTATTTTATGAACAAGCCGAAAATAATTATAACACTTCACATTGTATTGTAAGAGACACTAGAGAAAAATTACAAAATGCCATGGGGATTATGCCAACATTCGTATCTAACGAAAAAAATCGGTCATCACTTTTTGTTTCTTAGATGATTGTTCATTTTTTCTAATTAAGGGATCATGTATTTCTCAAGAAAACAGTATCTGAAAGTGAAAATTCATCTCTTATTTTCTATGTAAGAGATAAGTATGTCTATAGATATACTACCTTGGCTGTGGGGAAACTTTCGGAGTTTCCGTTGCATCACTCCCGTACTCGATATCATCTGAATCTCCGTCTTCCTCACCAACTGTCAAATTCCATAAAATATTCTCCTCACTTTCATGTCTGAAACCATAATCATCCTTATCTAAGTCTAACCACTCAATGATGTCGCTTTCTTCTGCATCTTGGCATTTATCCAGGTTCTTTAGTAATGATATCATCGTGGTGAGACTACATTGCCCATTGGAAATATAATCATCACTGAAGCCGGCAAATGCTTGCTCTTCACCTAGAACATATTTCCTTGACCGTGCGAGCATAGTAGCGGTAATTTTGTCCCATGATTTATTGACTGCATAAAGAGCATCCAACAAACTGAAGTCCTTCCAAAATGTTGGAATATCAATGCCTTCCTCAACCAATTGCTGTAACAGAGATGACCTGTAGTTCTTCTTTAAAGCAGCAATAACGCCTTGGTCCATAGGTTGGAGAATAGAAGTTACATTCGAGGGAAGGTATTTCACGTAAATATCACCTTCTTTAAGTTCACTTTCGTGTGGATGAGAAGGCGCATTGGCAATCAAAAGCACTGCTTTTATTGGCAGTGACTGTTTAATTAGGTAGGCTGTCACTTGTTTCACAAAATGATTGTGAAACCAGTCCTTAAATATCTGTCTGTCCATCCACGCTGCCTTTTGATGGTAGTACTGCAAAGGTACATTCTCTCGTTTAAAACAACGGGGTTTTCTGGATTTACATACATACATATATACATTATCATTATAGACTGTTATGCCTTTCAGCGTTCAGTCTCCAAGCATCTGTGAATTTACTAAATGTCACCACAGTCGTCGATTTGCAACTAGTGTTGTCGCCTTATTTAGTTCTATACCTCATATCTTTAAATCGTTAGAAACCGAGTCTAACCATCGTCGTCTTGGTCTACCTCTACCTCTCTTACCTTCCATAACACAGTCCATTATTCTCCTAGGTAACCTATCCTCCTCCATTCGCCTCACATGACCCCACCACCAAAGCCGGTTTATGCATACAGCTTCATCGATAAAGTTAATTCCTAAATTAGCTTTTATATCCTCATTCCGAGTACCCTCTTGCCATTGTTGCCACCTGTTTGTACCAGCAATCATTCTTGCTACTTTCATGTCTGTTATTTCTAACTTATGAATAAGATATCCTGAGTCCACCCAGCTTTCACTACCGTAAAGCAAAGTTAGTCTGAAAACAGACCGATGTCAAGATAGTTTCGTCTGGGAGCTGACTGACTTCTTACAGAATACTGTTGATCGCAACTGCGAGCTCACTGCATTAGCTTTACAACACCTTGATTCAATCTCACTTACTATATTACTGTCCTGGGAGAACACACAACCTAAATACTTGAAATTATCTATTTGTTCTACCTTTGCATCACCAATCTGACATTCAATTCTGTTGAATTTCTTACCTACTGACATCAATTTAGTCTTCAAGAGGCTCATTTTCATACCATACTCATTGCACCTATTTTCAAGTTCCAAGATATTAGACTCCAGGCTTTCGGCACAATCTGCCATTAAGACCAAGTCATCAGCATAGGCCAGACTGCTTACTCAATTTCCACGTAACTGAATCCCTCTCTGCCATTTTATACCTTTCAGCAGATGATCCATGTAAACTACGAACAGCAGAGGTGAAAGATTACAGCCTTGTCTAAGCCCTGTAAGTACCCTGAACCAAAAACTCATTCTACGACCAATTTCACTGAAGCCCAGTCAGCAACATAAATGCCTTTGATTGATTTTAATAATCTACCTTTAATTCCATAGTTCCCCAGTATAGCGAACATCTTTTCCCTCGGTACCCTGTCAAATGCTTTCTCTAGATCTACGAAACATAAACACAACTGCGTATTCCTCTCGTAGCATTTTTCAATTACCTGGCGCATACTGAAAATCTGATCCTGACCACCTCTCTGTGGTCTGAAACCACACTGGTTTTCATCCAACTTCCTCTCAACGACTGATCGCACCCTCCCTTCCAAGATGCCAGTGAATACTTTGCCTGGTATACTAATCAATGAGATACCTCGATAGTTGTTGCAATCCTTCCTGTTCCCTTGCTTATAGATAGGTGCAATTACTGCTTTTGTCCAATCTGAAGGTACCTTACCAACACTCCACGCTAATTTTACTACTCTATGAAGCCATTTCATCCCTGCCTTCCCACTATACTTCACCATTTCAGGTCTAATTTCATCTATTCCTGCTGCTTTATGACAATGGAGTTTATTTACCATCCTTTCCACTTCCTCAAGCATAATTTCACCAACATCATTTTCCTCCTCCCCATGAGCTTGGCTATTTGCAACACCATCAGGATGATTTCCAACTTTAAAAAAATCTTCCACCTTTTTGATACTTATATTTGCATTTAAGCAAATCAATTAATCATACACAATACATGTGTCATTCCTTTTTAGAACATCTGCAGATGTTTTACATTGCTTAGGTGAATTCACTAAGTATTTATCTTTTTAAGAACATCCTAAACAGGTACCTTCTTATTCTTAAATACTACGTAAATTTAAAATAAATTAAAATAAATTAAAAACAATGTGGATGGTTGAATGGGGGTAGTGAAATGAGAGGGAAATGGATCTACTTATTGTTAGCCTATTTAAAAAAAAATATTTCTATTCATTTGAACAGATGTTGTAAAAAATGTTTCCAGCACTTTTATTGGTAAAATATTCCTCTTGTCTTCTAATAAAAAGTTTTTGAAAAAATAACTTTCCTTTGTCACTGTTCTGAATATTGCTAGGTATTCTCTCCATTTACTCCCTCCAAGGTGGCTGTTGTCACTGTCATGAATATTGCTAGGTATTCTCTCCATTTACTCCCTCCAAGGTGGCTGCTGTTTGTTTTAAATTTACAAAATGTCTCTTGAATTCGGTTAGTTCAGAAACCTTGAAGCTGATTGCAGTTTTGCTAATAATAAAAGGGCCTCCCCATAATCTGAAATGAAATAAAATGCGGGATTTGCTCTTTAAAACACGTGTCTGCACAAGGAAACTTAGTATATAAAGGAATGTTTTCATACCTTGTTGTGAAAATCTGCTCCTACTGTGTCCTTGGAGGAGCTATGGCTGAAGCAGCTTTCCGTCTTGTGTAGTAATGATGTGTGTGTTCCAATACTTGCTCCACCTTCGCGGGAGGCACGACTGTTAAGTGGCGAGGAGGCGTGCCACTTACAATTACGGTTTCGGCTTTAGAAGGGGTAGGGGGAGTAGATATACGTGATGGCGGAAGTTCGTTCATTTTCTTTCTTTTATTGTCTGTGTTGTTTTTAATCCCTAATGTTTCAAGATTTGATAATATCCCTTCATATAAACGGTTCCTCTTATCAGTTATATCATTCAGGTTATTATCCTGATTACTTTGTTGATCTAAATAGGTATATATATTTTCTAACGTATTTAGAAGACCTCCTTTGTTTATTATATGTAATATTGTCAAATCCTGGTCTATAGTGGTGAACTGATGACCGGTTGTACTCATATTGGCCCATCACGGAAATTTTTTTTTATGCCTCTCAGCATTGACATGTTCTAAGTATCTTACCGTAAAACAATGTTTGTCCGACATAAGATATTTCACATTGATGACATATTAATCTGTAAACCCCTGATTTTAAATCGTTGTTTTTCCCTAGGGAATTAACGCTGTTGTAATTTTAAAATATTTGCTTTGTATTATTGCTGGTTGAATACACGATCTTATAGTTATGTTTTCTGAACAAATTCGTTACTGCGTATAAATTAGGATTGTTGAAGGTAAACCTGGCGTATTTATCTTTCTTCTTTATTTCGGGTTTTAGATTAGTATGAAACTTCAGTTTGAATTTTCTGATAATTTTATTTACGGGTTATTTTGTTTACGGATAAAGAGCCGTTCTTTTTCTCGTTCTGCGTGGGAGAGAGGTATATTAAATTCATTCTCTCTCTCTCTCTCTCTCTCTCTCTCGTAAGCCGATCTTTTTTGTGATACCGGATGCAACGAGTAGTTCTTTGTCGTAATAGGAGTAAAATTGGGTTTTCTATGTATCTTAAAAATAAACTCTTCCTTATCCCGTCTTATATTTATGTCTAAAAAATTTATGGAACCTTCTTTTTCTTTTCCTACTGTAAACTTTACTCTAGAATCTAATGAATTTAAAATATTGAGGATATTATCACTGTTGTTCACTCTATGATCTATTACTACAAAAGTGTCGTCTACGAAGTGTATCCATAAATTAAGACCCTCTATTTGTCCTATTATTTTGGTATGTTCAAGATGATCTAGGTAAATGTTGGCTAAAATGCCAGAAGCAGGAGCTCCCATAGGGAGGCCTTCCTGTCTGTATATCTTCTTATTGAAAGTGAAATAATTTTGTTTCATAACGAATTTGAATATGTTAATGAAGTCTTCTATTTCTGGTAGGATTAGTTGCTTATGTTCTATTAGATTTTTCCTAATAATTTTTATTGTTTCTTCCACTGGAATATTTGTATACATGTCTTTGATATCAAAGGAGCATGTTATATGATATGGTGTTAATTTAAAATTCTTAAGTACTTTACCAATTCTATGGAATTTTTTATTGGTGCCTTATTGGTATTCCTTCTTTGTGCAACTTGGGTAAGGCCCTTGTAGTTGGAAGACCAGGATTCATATTAATCACTTTCTGGACCTCTTGTTCACTGAAAATGAAGGTTGCGCTTTTTAGTATTGCTTTTAACTTTTTCTGAGTACTTATTATAGGGTCTCGATCTATTTCTGAAAAAGTGCTATCGCTGTCAGTTTTTCTAATATATTCCTCCTTATCTAGAACTACTATTGTCCCCCCTTACCAGCTTTTGTAATTACTATTTCTTCTTGTTTTATTTTGCATGATAAACGTATAGTGGGTTTAATTCTACTTTGGGAAACTTTTAAACCTTTCACAAGGTACGGAATTTTCTTTTATACTTCATGTCTGACGTCATTTTCGACCTCGTTGGGGAGTTACTGTATAGCCGTTTCGACTTCTGCAATGGTGGCTGTTAGCTCTTTTTCTTTGCTCGTTCCTAAGCAATTGAAATTTGGGCCTTGACTTAACGTTTTCTTTTCATCCTCGGTAAGACTGACTTTAGAAATATTCTTGACGGGAGAGGGGTATTCATTTAAAACTGTTTCTAAACTTAAAGATTGGGTCTTGCTTTTTCCTTCATTTGACCTGGCGTTTCTTAACGATAATAATTTGTTATTAAGGGTTTCTTGTTTCTTACATAAAATGATATCCATTCTTTACTGGGTATATCTTTGGAATGAATTCCACTCCAAGGGCAACAGTAGTGTTGGACTTTGGAGATGTGCTGAATACATTTTACCATTGAGAAATGCTTTATTTCTATAAAGGTATTTTATTTCATTTTTCAGCCAAATTTGATTAATTCTTTTTTGTGTATCATAGTGATACCTGGAGGGTACGTGTTTCCTTTGAGTTTTACTTAAAAATTTAGGTACCAGGTTATCCTTGAGACAGTTCTTTAAGAAAACTATCTCCTTAGCTAACTTATCTACTTTCACTTTTAGGTTAAAGTAGATGTTGGCATGTTTATTTGCCTGGTTGGCCTTAAGATTGCAAGAAATCAGCTTCATTTCCCGTATCAAGTCCTATTTACAAAGACTTGATAACAATAAAAAAACGGTCATCAGTTCACCACTATAGAACAGGATTTGACAGTATTACGTAAAATAAACAAAAGAGGTCTTCTAAATATATTAGAAAATATATATATATAGTGTTTACAGTGCACTATGTCTTCTGGTATAGGCTAGAGCAATTTTGTTACTTTCATTGATCTGTCTCAGCTTTATCCTTGGCTTGGACAAAATGAAAGTGACTGAGGTATGAGTGATGCTAGTAATGCCATTCCTTTTGCAGCCAGTCCCTGCTATGAATGGTGTGAAAATATTGCTCATAGGGTCAGTTAATGCATGCATTTCAGTGGGCTTGGCAGTCTGATATGTAATAGCAACTTCTGGCTCGGCGAGGAAAGCAACGGGAAACTACCTCACTCCTCATTTCCCTAGTACACCTCTTCAGTGATGCCTAGGCCATCTATGACAGCTGATGGCGGAACTGTTGAGGATCCAACCAGCCTTCGGGCTGAGGACTAAACATATATATATATATATCAACAAAGTAATCATTTTAAACTTCATTGATTAATTCCAAAGGCCCGGGGGCTGGGTGTTTGTGCTGTCCCCAACATCCCTGCAACTCACACACCACACACAACACTATCCTCCACCACAATAACACGCAGTTACCTACACATGGCAGATGCTGCCCACCCTCATCGGAGGGTCTGCTTTACAAGGGCTGCACTCGGCTAGAAATAGCCATACGAAATTTAAAAAAAAAAAAGAAGTTATCAGGATAATATCCTGAATGATATAACTGATAACAGGAACCCTTTATACGAAGGGATATTATCAAATCTTGAAACATTAGGCATTAAAAACAACACTGACAATAAAAGAAAGAAAATGAACAAACTTCCTCCGTCTCGTATATCTACTCCCCCTACCCCTTCTAGAGCCGAAACCATGATTGTAAGCGACACGCCTCCTCCCCACTCCACAACCTTGCCTCCCCCCGAAGGTGGAGCAAGCATTGGAACACACACATCATTACTACACAAGACGGAAGGCTGCTTCAGCCGTAGCTCCTCCAAGGACGCAGTAGGAGTGTATTTTGACAACAACACGGTATGGAACCATTCTTTTATATACTAAGTTTCCTTGTGCAGACACGTTTTTTAAAAAGCAAATCCCCCATTTTATTTCATTTCAGATTGTGGGGAGACACTTATTAATAGCAAAACAGCAATCAGCTTCAAGGTTCCTGAACTAACCGAATTCAAGAGACATTTTGTAAATTTAAAACAAACAGCAGCCACCTTGGAGGGAGTAAATGGAGAGAATACCTAGCAATATTCAGAATAGTGACAAAGGAAAGTTATTTTTCCAAAAACTTTTTGTCAGAAGACAAGCAGAATATTTTAGCGATAAAAGTGCTGGAAACATTTTTTACAACATCTGTTCAAATGAATAGAAATAGTTTTTGTTTTTTAATTAGGCCAACTGTAAGTAGATCCATTTCCCTCTCATTTCACTACCCCATTCAACCACCCACATTGTTTTTAATTTATTTTAATTTATTTTAAATTTACGTAGTATTTAAGAGAAATAAGGTACCTGTTTAAGATGTTCTTAAAAAGATAAATACTTAGTGAATTCACCTAAGCAATGTAAAACATCTGAATTGATTTGCTTAAATGCAAATATAAGTATCAAAAAGGTGGAAGATTTTTTAATTGTTATTAAGTCTTTGTAACGGTAAACATTTTCAATACAACTTTGTTATGTCTGCATTGTAAAGTTTTCTAAGGTCAAGCTGTTCTTTTTCAATGAATGATTGAAATTCCTGTGTGAACTTTTCAGCGGCACCCGTGTCTGTGCGGATACACTCTCCGTGTATAGCAATTTCTCGTATTCCGTAGCGTTTCTTAAACCATGTAAGCCAGCGAGAAGATGCTTTAAAATCGCCTTCTAAGCCAAGAGCGTCGCAAAAATGTTTTGCTTGCTCAGGACATACTGGGAATACCTTCCGCTTGTTTTTGATTAAACCACCGTATCCTGACTTCGTCTAGATTTGCATACTCCGATGTTCTTATTGATTTCCAGGACGATGAACGATCACAATTAGCAGAAAATTTGATGAGGGTTTCCTTTTGCTTCTTCATGTCTCTCACTGTTGTTTCACCCACACCAAACTTACAGGGTAACTTTGATGACACCTCACCTTTCTCCAGTCTTTCTATAGTTTTCAGTTTTTCACTGACTGTTAACCTTTTATATTTTGTTTTTTGACCACTTATATTGAAAACTCTTACTGCTGACTTATTCGAAACTTCGAAAAGACTTCCGCACTCCTTCCACACTTCTCAAGTACTGTACAGTAGCCTACAATACACTCGCTGCCAGCGTACTTACCCTTCACTTGGCTTACAGTTCAGCGACTTTGGGCTGTGGGGAAAGGGAGGGTAAATTCTGAGTGCATTCCTCTTTCATTGTCTCTGCTTCCAAGATTACGGTAATCTATGCTGTGCCACGCGCAGCAACATGCTTCAGTGTTTCCAAGTTTGCAGTATTCTGACAGCAGTGTGCATATAGGCCTGCTGCTACATTGTAGAGAAACGAAGTCCAGTCTCCTCAAATATCAATGATTTTGTCTCCACACATCACATTAAAATTCTTTTAAACTAGGCAGAGATAATTTTACTCAGCGTGATGATTAGTGGGTGTAAGAATTAATACTTTTAAAAAATAACTCTCCGAGGCCCGCGAATTAACCGCAAAGCTAATTATCCGCACGTGAATTATCGGGAGTGCACTGTAATATATTTATTATATGCTCTCTGTTCCGGACTGTTAGCATTCTGAAAAAGTGTCATGAGCCATGGTGCTATCCCGTATCCTTCATCACCCAGAATAAGTGCATTTGCTCGATTGCCAGTCATTATTGCACATACAGTGGAATTTCTCCATATTCTTGCATCGTGGACAGATCCTGGCCAGGCGGCGTCTACAGTTGTGAATTCTTCTCTGGCATTGCACGTAGCTTGCGCATTTATACTGGGAAGCCTCTTTCTGTTAATACTGTATATTAATCTCCATGTATGTGTGGTTTCTTGATTAGCACATGGGTGCACTCAACTGCTCCTATAGCATTAGGAAACGCATATATATTTCTTGCCACTGGATCTTTGCATTTTCTATTGCTTGAATTGTTATTGAAAATTTTATCCAGGCTTCTGCACGGGACCTAATTGTTCCTGCCAGAACGCCAAGGAAACTGTACTCTGGTCAACACCAATATCTTCAGCCACACCACTTTGAAACCCAGGGTCAGCTAGGTAACGGAAAACAATTTTCATTTTCTCCTCATTTGTAAGAGCTCCACCTCTTGTCTTGTGTATTGGCTCCAGAAAATGTTGTGCTAACCATGGCACATTTTCTTTCCGGAAACGGTAGAGATCTTTATAATCGTGTTTGAGAGACTCTCTTCGTGCTTTATAAAATTTTCTTCTCTGTTATAAAACCATCATAAACTCTGCCATCACATTTCCAGCCTGATCTCTATCTCCTTGAGTCACCTACTGGGCAATCTCAAGAATTTCTGAGATCAGTCTCCATTCAGAGGGACCAAGCTCCTGTTTATTCATATACATTTGCAGATGTGTCTCCGAGAGAATCTGCTAATGAGCTGTGTCTCAAGGAGCAAAGGTAACTGCTGAGATGACACTTTTTTTAAAATTCATATACATTTGAGACATGTCTTCATATTCATGAGACAATAGATACATCTCTGGGTTATTCATATCACCCAATATGTTTGATAAGAGGGGTGTGAGAAAGTTTTCCAAAGAATTATGATCCGTAGGAAATGCTAAATAGAAATGTGACAGTGTCGGATTGTTCTAAAAGAAGTGTTGAGGAATGTGTAAACACATATGTGCCTTTTAAAGGTGGTAAGTAATGGTAAAACATACCATATTATAACAGAGAAGTAGAGAGACTGAGAAGGAGCTGCAGGTTGGAAAGAAATAGTTTGAAATGGTTGTGGAAGTAAGGAGATATTGAAGGAACTAAGAATATGAATCTATTAAAGAAATTAGCTAAAGATAACATGATGGCAAGCATAATTGGTAGTCATATAAGTTGTAGTGATGCCTGGCTGAGTAGCTCCGATGGTACAGTGCTGTCCTTCTGAACCCAACTAGGCAGGTTCGAACTTGGCTCAGTCCGGTGGTATTTGAAGCTACTCAAATACGTCAGGTTCGTGTCGGTAGACTTACTGGCACATAAAAGAACACCTATGGGACAAAATTCCGGTACTTCAGCGTCTTTGAAAACCATAAAAGTAGTTGGTGTGACATAAAAACCAATAGCATTATTATTAGTTGTAGTGAAAAATGAAAGGGTATGTATAGGTACTTTGAGGCAGAAACAGGTTCCAAAAATGACATCCCGGAATGAATTAATGAATGAGGGGAGTGTATATGTGAGGATTTACAGAAGGCAGAAGTATTTATTCAGCAGTATGTAAACATTGTTGTTACAAGGTTAATGGTCAGGTAGAGGAGGTGACTAATACTAATGAAGTATTGATATGTACATATGATAATGTACATTTACAATAAGTTACATAAGTTGAAAAGTAGAAAAGCAGCTGGAATAGGTAAGATTTCTGCAGCTATACCAAAGGCACTGGGTGGGGATATAGTACCATATCTGAAGTTCTCATCTGATTACTGTTTGCATGTTTCCGTAATTTCCCATTTTCACACCAGGCAAATGCTGGGGCTGTACGTTAATTAAGGCCATGGCCGCTTCTTTCCCATTCCTACGCCTTTCCTGTCCCATCGACGCCATAAGACTTATCTGTGTTGGTGTGATGTAAAGCAAATAGCACTGTTTGCATGAAGGAGCTATACCAAATGAATGGAGGATTGCACTGGTAGACCCTGTGTATAAAGGAAAAGATGTTAAAACATAAAGCCAATAATCACAGGCCAGCCTGTCAGCTTGACGTGTTGCATGTAAGCTTTCGAAAAGTATTCTTTCTGATTATATTAGACATATTTGCGAAATTATGAACTGCTTTGATAAAAGATATTTCAGATTTGGGAAAATTATTCCCCTAAAGCTCAACTTGTAGGATTCCAGCAAGATATAGCGGATATTTTAGATCCAGTACGTCAAATGGACATGATTGACCTAGATAAGATTTTTGATAGGGTATAGGGTAAATGTAGCAGACTACTGACAAAAGTGAGTGCAATCGGACTAGAGGGAAGACCGACTGACTGGTGGGTATATTTCTAGAATATAAAACTTAGAAAATTAGAGTAGATGGAGCATTATGCAATCCTGTAATCATTAAGAGAAGAATTCCTCAAGGCAGTGTTATATTGGACCTATATATTTTCTTATATGTATGTGATATGTTTTAAAGAACTGGAATCGGAGATACAGCTTGTTTGCCGTTTGTGAAATACTGTGTTGTTGTTTGAATAATCAGTCCATAGACTGGTTTGATGCAGTATTCATGCCACCCTATCCTGTGCTAACCTTTCAATTTCTACATAACTCCTACATCTGTTCTAATCTGCTTGTCATATTCATACTTTGGTTTACCCCTACCGTTCTTACTGCCTACACTTCGCTGAAAACAAACTGAACATGTCCTAGGTGTCTTAAGGTGTTTCCTATCATTCTGTCTCTTCTTTTCGTCAAATTTAGCCAAATCAATCGTCTCTCACCAATTCGATTCAGTATCTCTTCTTTCATAGTTCATAGTTCAACATTCAACATTCTTCTGCAACACCATCTTTCAAAAGCCTCTATTCTCTTTTTTCTTTTCTCTGAGGTAGTTATCATCCTTGTTTCACTTCCATACAGTGACACTCTCCAGACAAAAGTTTTCAAAAACACCTTCCTAATTCATATACAAGGTAATAAATAAGATACATACAAGATTGTGAGTGACTGCAAAAAGACCTCAACAATGTTGTGAGATGGACAGCAGACAGTTGTATGATAGTAAATAAGATGAAAAGTCAGGTTGTAAGTTTCACGAAGAGGAAATGTTCTCTCGATTTTAATTACTGCATTTATGGTGTTCAGTTTCCCAATGGGGATTATTGTAAGTATGAAGGTTTTAATATAAGGAAAGATTTTCATTAGGATAGCACATAAAAGGGATTGTAAATGAAGGTTGCATATCTCTGGAATAGTGTTATGAGGGTATTTATGGACTGTAGTAAAAAAAAAATAAAAAAAAGTGCAACAGACCTGAAGGGCCTTGGCCTACCAAACGACCGCTGCTCAGCCCGAATGCCTGCAGATTACGAGGTGTCATGTGGTCAGCACAATGAGTGCTCACGGCTTTTTTACTTGGTTTTCTGGACTGGTGATTGTACTAAGGAAAGATGTAAAGGAGAGGGCGTTTAAGTCTCTGGTAGGACACAGAGTATGGTTTTGGTGTATGGGATCCTCACCGTGATTACTTGTTTTGAAAATTGGAAGAAATCCAAAGAAAAGCAGCTTGATTTGTTCTGGGTGATTTCCGACAAAAGAGCACTATGGTCATCTGACGAGAATTTGTGTGGATCCAGCTTAAGAGGTGCGAAGCATGGCTGTCGGGCGTGTGCATATGTCAAGTCTCAAGGCCTGAAAATAAACATCTGTTCCCTCCACGGTGCCTTGTGAATTGGGTTTTTGTCGGGATGTTCCAAAGTGGTGTGCTTTAGTTACACATTTACTACAATTATAAGTACTGCACAACGAAAAGTTGTTTGTAGCTAAGAGTGTAGTATCTGTTTCTCATGCCGTACCTACAAGTTGCTGCAATTTCTCGTGAGATTCAGATAGTAGTGTTACTAGAATGTTGCAAGGTTTGAGCTGGAAAGGCTTGAAAGAAAGGAGCCACACTGCTCAACTAAGCGGTATATTCTGGGCTATCAATGGGGAGATGGCACGGAATGACATTAGTAGATGAATACATTTGAGTGGTGTTTTTAAAAGTAGGAAAGTCACAATATGAAGATAGCCAGAATTCAAGAGGACAAATTTTGGCTAATATTCATTTATGAGAAGGGGAATTAGGGGTTGCAATAATTTACCAAGGAAGGTGTTTGATAAATTTTGAATTTCTTTGAAATTATTTAAGAAAAGGCTAGGTAAACAACTGATAGGGTATCTACCACCTATCAGATCAGTGGTGATTGATTGATTGATTGATTGATTGATTGATTGATTGATTGATTGATTGATTGATTGATTGATTGATTGATTGATTGATTGATTGATTTCACTTTTGCTAGTAGGTCAGAAAGTCCATTTTAGCTGCTGGCAAAGAGAGTAGTGTCATCAGCAAATCTTAAATTATTAATACACTGTCCTCACATACTGTTTCTATTCGTATTCCTGAGACCCACAATGTGGAGGTAAATCATATGAATAGGAATAGAAGCATGGGCAGCAAATAGACCTTTCACTTTCCTAGAATTGCAAGAGTCATGCAGCAGCAGAGATGTAAAGCAAGGACAGTACATAAGTGTGTTATATTGCCGTATAACATCTGTTCAAAATCTCCTCAACTAGTAGTGATGAACAAAGACTGACTAAGGGAAATGATGACGAATTGGTGACACTTAATGGTCAGTCACCTGACCTGGCAAGGGATACACAACACCAAACATGAATGGAAGAAGATATAGAAGGAATAATAGAAAAGATGAACCAACAGATAAAATACATGGTTGAAAATCTGACATATAATATAAAGATGATGATAAAAGTAGAAATGAAAATAATGGTGACACAAAGACAGGAACCAGCTCAAACACATGGCGTAACAGAGACAAAGGTAATAAGACAAAAGCACAGGGGCCAGCAAGAATGACCCAATGACACCGAAATAAATATAATAGAAGAGGAAGAGTGGAAGCGAGCAACAAGGCAACCTAGAACACCAGTAAATGATAAAAGTAAACTAGAGAACCAGGATAGGGAGTGGACAACAGCGGTGAGAGGCGGGAACAGACAATGGGAAAACGAGACAGGGAAAGAAGTGAACGGAAGAAAAATGGGATTGAGACAAGGGGAAAGTAAAATAAAGGCAGCAGAACGATATGCCTGGTTATACATGGGAAAACTGGACAAAGATATGACGGAGGAAGCTATCATAGAATACTTGAAGGAAAACGGAGTAAAAGGGAAAATATACTGCAACCTGGTGAATGACAAAATAGGAAGCAGAGCCTTCAAAATAGGCATTCCAATGTAAGACCTAGAAACAGTCTACGATGGAAACTTCTGGCCAGAAGATGTAATATGTCGGCCCTTTCGGCAACCCTGGAAGTTCAGAGGCCCGGCAACCAGGGACTAATATAATAACATGGAATGTAGAAGGCCTGAGGGGAGTCTTGAGCCTGCTTCTGAGAAATATCATGGCTGATTATAACATTGGAGTACTCACAGAGACAATGGTAAAAGAGGACTCAGAACTGAACATCCCCGAATTCTACAATTTTCATGCCTATGCGATACAGTGTGTGAGAAGAGGAAGACCAGCGGGCGGTATGCTATGCATCATCAAACCACAACTGGCCCCCTTCAAACTACTATTAAGAGAAGAAAACATGCTGGTTGTCAGGACAAGAATTGGAGTTATAGTAGCAGTCTACTTTAATCCAGATCACACCGCGAGACATAATAGATAAACTAGGGATGGCCTTGGATCACAGTAGAAGTATAGATAAGATAATCATTGCGGGAGATCTGAATTGCGCGATAAATAGGCAAGATAGAAAATGCAAAGAAGTAATGGAATATCTAACAAATGAAGGCTTTACAATACACAACAGACAGGAGGACTGGACATACATGGGGCATAATGGAGCTAGCACAATAGATCTAATAATCACAAAGGGCTTTAGATCAAAACCCCTTGCCACCACAGTGAAAAAAGAAGCAGCAGTCATCCGTAAACACATTCCAGTACAATTAAATATAGAAAATGGTAGAAGTAGCAAATTAGAAGAAAGACGAAATATAACATTTGGCAAGATCCTGGACATGGAAAAAATTAAAGGGAAAATGAAAGAAAAAGATAAAGTTGAAAGAGCAATAAGAGCAGGAAATATTGATGAGGCCGCTACATGGCTGAAATCAACTATAATAAGTGGGGGCACCACACAAGATTCAAATAGGAAGGCGAGGCCATGGTTCGTCAGAGAATGTTATGAACAAAGAAAATTGACACTGAAAACACTACATAAAACTAGACAAATGGCAAGCGCAACCACCGAAGGATACCAACGAGAACGAAAGAAATACAAGGACCTAATAAAAAAGAAAAAAAGCAACACCTGGAGAAAGAACATAAGAAAATGGTAGAGGAGGCAGAAGAAGACCCCTACCGAGCTCTGAGGCCAAAAGGGCCGAAAATACAGCCCAACATACCTATGGAAACATGGATAGATCATATCAGAACAGTAATTTGCTCAAAAGAAACAAGACCCATGATTAAGACACCTATGACTGCACAAGCTGATGAGATCTTCACCACGGATGAAATTGCGAAAGCGATACAGAAAATGAGGAATAACAGAGTACCAGGAGTAGATGGAATAAGAAGTGAACACTTAAAGCAGACAGCACAAGAATACCTACTGATATGGACCTCCCTTCTAAATAAATGTTTAGAATTAGGAAGTATACCAGACGAATGGAGAAAGTCAACAATCAAGCTATTATACAAGGGAAAAGGAGACACAGAGAACCCAAACGCGTATAGAGGAATAGCGTTGGAATCTACATTACTGAAACTCCTAACAGGAATCCTCGCCAAAAGGCTGGCAGAGAAGCTAGAACCCCTTCTACCACAGGAACAGTTTGGTTTTAGAAAGGGAAGGTCCACGACTCTGGCAGTAGAGAACCTGTTGGAACAAATAAAACAGACGATAGAAAGACCAAAAGGAAAACTATATGTGGTTTTTGTTGATTACTCAAAAGCCTTCGATATGGTCAACAGAAAGGTATTAAAAGATAAACTGGAGGAACTAATTGGAAGAACGAGCACAACGACCCTGATATCGAATATACTGGCAGAAAACTACATACAGATAGATGATGGAATAGGCATATTTGACTGGCTGTCGCAGACGAACGGTGTCCTCCAAGGCGATCCACTCAGCCCTATCCTGTTTAATGTTCTCACGAACGATGTCACCAAAGGAATGGCAGGAACAAGCACATTCGTATACGCTGATGACATGGCCATCGCAGCGTCAGATATAGATAAACTGCAAGTATCGCTAAACACACTATGTGAATGGGCAGAGAGAAACGACATCCAGATAAACGAAGAGAAGACGGAATTGGTAGTATTTAGGAAAGGAGGAAGACTCACTGAAGCAGAGAACATCAAATGCTATGGCAAACTACTGAAGAGGGCTAACAATTTTAAATACCTAGGTATCACAATTCAAACAACGGGAAAGAGTTTCAGTTTACATATAAGATCTAGAGCAGTGGCGGCCACTAGGGCTATGAATGAAATCAGAAACATCACACAACTATCGATCAGCACAGCTATGGACTTGTTTAGGTTAAAGATACTACCTGTTCTGACGTATGGCCTAGAATTAGTGAGAGAATACCTCACGTACAAACAGCTGGAAGAATTGGAGCGAGTAAAGGCTAGATACCTGAAGAGAATTTTAGGAGTCCCGCAGAATGCAAGATCGAGGCTAGTGTATGAGCTTACCAGGGAGACCTTCTTAATAGAGGATCTGAGATGCGAGCTCATACTTCAAGCTAGTACCAGCTTCAAACAGCTTATACAAGATCTGCATGAGAAGAAAAACAACATACCAGAGGACTTCTATGCAACATCTGCTATGCAAGACAGGACCTGGATGGAAGCTAATCATGATATGCGACACGTGACGGCGAGATTGGCGATCCATGGTTTCCACCACAAGGTGTGCTGCAACAAATTATTTCACGAACCAAATGACGAATGTGTGTGTGAGTTGTGCTTGGAATTCTGTGATAGATACCATATTGTAAAATGCAAGAATAGACAGAAATCCATCGTAGCTTATTGCAAAGAAAAGTAATGTTTATGTAATGTAATGGTATTCTGCACGGCATGTGTGCGTTTTTTCAATAATAAAATCTCCTCATCCACAAACACCAATAAACAGTAAAACTTAACTCAAATTGTATAGATTACAATAAAATCCATTGTTATTTATGTTTTTCATTAAATTTGTAGGTATGTTATAATGTTAGAATAAGTAATTTGCAGGATCATAATGAACAGTCTATCACTATTATTGAATAATAGTGGGGACGACCCCACCCACCCCAGAAAAATTTGAATAGCCATGATGCTCATTACCTCTCCCAAGAGCATAAAGCCTTTTACTTGCGAGATTTATTGTTTCATCTGTGCCTGGTAGCTTGTTTATGTATTTTAAACCTACCTTCAATACTTTTTGCATGTGAGGATGAAAATCCTGGGGCTAGCGGTACAGCACCCAGAGAGCATGTACTCGCAACATTGTCTTGTCCAGAATCCAAAGAAATCGAATGAGCATTTTCATCCCCCGGCTGGTCATCTTCTGCAGTATTCATCTGGATTTCAATTGAATCAGCAGATACTGCTTCATAAAGAAATACAATGAAAATGTGCAATCACAGTAACATTCAGTTATTTCAATTTAAATGTGTAAGTATTTGTTGATTTTTCATAAATTTGTACAAATAATACACTAGCTCAGTTCTGCAAGGCAGAAAGATTGATTCAGTTAAAAATAAGATTAAAATATAGGCCTACTGTCCCCATTTACCAGAATTTGCTTAGCGGCGGACACGAAGATTTCGTGAGGTGAACCATTCGTGTGGCTAAACCAAAATTAAGGACATAAGAAACAGGATGATAAATGGGCATAAATAACACTCTACAAAAAATAGTGCACTATAATTTATCTTAACCGACTTTGAATTCAGGAAATCGGTTAAGAATGTACGGGTTTCCATGGTGTGGGTTGTGTCCTAGTTTGTGAACCATGGGCAATAGCTGAGTAGTGGCCTAGTAAGTGTTCCTGAGAGTCGGGATACCAGTTGCTATGAAATGGGAGTCAGCATCTTGGACATATTCTGTGTGATCAGGAGATCAGGAGGCTAGGATTATACAATCCACCAGTGGTCCCTAACCCGTTAGAGGCAAGATTCTCACTTGGACTATGTGTAAGTTAGGTTAGCATCCTGCTTCACAAAGTTTTCAAGGCTCAGACCTATGGACGTAACGGAGTTCCACTCCCATGTGACTAACAAGGGACTCCTGGGAAACAACTTGGTGAATGAAATGGAATTCAGTGGGGAGCTATCAGTATTAATGGGGCTTATGGAAGGAAGGAAGAAAGAAAGAAAGAAAGAAAGAAAGAAAGAAAGACTGGTTGAGTCAGCAAAGAGGATGTATCTGGATGTGTTTGGAGTTAACGATATTCAGGTAAGTGTTCTTGATGGGAAACGGAAGGGCAGAGGGTAGGGTAGGACTGTTCTTCAGGAATACTATTGCACACAACATAGTTTCTGTTAAGCATGTAAATGAGCAAATGATGTGGGTAGATATGGCAGATGGAGGAATTAGGATGAGAATTGTCTCATTGTATTCACCATGTGACGGTTCAGACGAGGATCAGGGTGACAAGTTTTATGAAGCAGTGAGTGACATTTTAGTCAGGGTCAACAGCAAGGATGGGATGGTGCTAATGTGCTATTTCAATGCGGAAGTAGGAAAGAGAACTGAAGGCTAGGAAAGGGTGATAGGTAAATATTGAGATGTATGTATAGTCGTCCCCGTGTAAGGACGTACCCTAAGGGTGCAACCTTATCCTTTCTCCCCTGTAATATTAAGGTATTGATTTATAGTGACTTTTCTTGCTGTTGGGTCTTTTTCAGTGTCGGTAACCATACAGTTTAGGGACCCTACTTGCCGATACGACGTCTTACTGTTACCGTTAATCTGGCACGTTGGCAACGTTCAGTATCTGTTCTAGCGTGAATTGCGTGTTGCCACCGCATTGCCTTTAAAGTCACTAGCGATACATTTGCGAGAATATTTAAAGTATATTTTCTTTTTCTGTGGGATTGTAAATCTATCTGGCTAATACCAGGTAAGTAAAATTGTGGCATGTTCGGATAATGCATTTAATAACATAGTTTGTGTGAAATGATGAGCACATCATTTTATTAATTACGTTCCTATTTCGTCCCATACTTATACGAACAGAATTCGATTGGGATGTCTAAGAAAACGATAGAAGTAGATAGTAGAACTAATATTCAATTCTGCAGCGAGCTTGAAAGCTGACCTAATTTCCGTTCACGTAGCTTGGCACATCAGTATTCCTATATGTTTCCTGAAAACCGTGAAGATATAACCAGCCTGCAGGCTGAAAATATGCCCAATCTCACTCCTTACTGGTTACCGGTATTGAAGAGAGAAGGAAATGTTCGCGCAAAAGAAAGGGAAGTCACTGGATGTCTGGAACTTTCGAAAATCACACTGCAAAGACTTATTAAATAAATTGCATCGTTTAACACGCCCCTCTTTTCAAGAATATGGTTATAGTACGCCTACTGTATATCAAAATAAAGACAGATATATGTAACATTAATTTGAGTGAGAAAGGGTGTTTATTTCCTTAATTTCTCATTGAGTGTGGAAACCGACTTAATTATGAATATCTTGATTTATTTCATCTTAACTTTTATCATTTACCAGGGTAGGGAAACATTTATTATCGGTGTTTACATTGAGGTTAGTTTGTTATGGTTATGTCTGGTGATTTTAATATGTAACCAGGCAGGTTGGCAGCAGTGATCAGCCATTACAAAAAAGAGAAAAGAAGAGCATCGGGCGGCGATATTTACTTTCTGGGGTATTTCGTTACGTGGCGATTACTATATGTTGGGTATTCAGCCCAAAGGCTGGTTGGATCCTCAACAGGTTCACCGTTAGCTGTCATAGATGGCCTAGGTGTCACTGAAGAGGCGTACTAGGGAAATGAGGAGTGAGGTAGTTTCCCGTTGCTTTCCTCACCGAGCCAGAAGTTGCCATTGCACATCAGTCTGCTAAGCCCACTGAAATGCCTGCACCAACCGACCCTATGAACGACATTTTCACACCATTCATAGCAGGGACTGGCTGCATAAGGAATGGCACTACTAGCATCACTCATACCTCAGCCACTTTCATATTGTCAAAGCCACAGAAAAGACTGAGACAGCTCAATGAAAGTAACAATTTTATTCTAGCCCATACCAGAAGACATAGCTCACTGTAAACACTACATCTTGCCAGCAAAGGCATATTGAGAAGATATGGAAGCTAATAGGAATGAGAAGTGTTGGCTGTGCTAGTATGGGATTAGCATTACAAATAAAATCTTCAAGCATAAGGCTATTCACCACAACACACGGGAGGGTAGGGGCACCAGATCCATAATAGACTATATCTTAACTCTTTGAATTCAGGAAATATATTAGGAATGTGCAGGTTTTCCAGGGTGTTTTTGATGATGCGAACCACTATCTGGTATGTGCTGAACTGAGTATCGCTAGGTCTAGGATAAAAGGAGTGAAATCTGTGTGCAGACGAATAAGGGTAGAAAATTTCCAGGACAAGGATATTGGACAGAAGTGCATGCATATAAGTGAAAATTTCAAAACAATGGACAGTAAGCAGCTTCAGGATATAGAAAGAGAATGGGCGGCATACAGCGATGCTGTAGTAGAAACAGGAAAGTCATGCCTAGGAATAACTGTGTGTAAAGATTGTAAAAAGGAAACATCTTCATGGAATGATCAAGTGAGAGCAGCTTGTAAACTTAAAAAGAAGGCATATCGGAAATGGCTTCGAACAAGGACTGGTGCAGACAGCGAATTGTCTGTAGATGGAAGAAACAAGAGCGAAACAAATAGTTATTGAATCCAAGAAGAAATCGTGGGACAATTTTGGTAATAACCTGGAAAAGCCAGGTCAAGCAGCAGGAAAACCTTCCTGCTCAGTAATAATGAATCTTAGAAGAGGAGGAGAAAGGAAATTAGTAGTGTTTGGGTAAATCAAGTGGACTCATAATAGAACCCAGGGAATCACTGGACAGGTGGAAGGAATATTTTGAAAATCTTCTCAATGTAAAAAGAAATCTACTTGGTAACATTGCAAACAACTGAGCTCGTCTGGAGAAGAACAGTTATGTTGGTGAAATTACGCTTGAGGAGGTAGAAAGGATGGTAAACACACATCATTGTCATAAAGCAGCAGGAATAGACTAATTTAGACCTGAAATGGTGAAATACAGTGGGAAGGCAGGTATGAAATGGCTTCATACAGTAATAAGTTTAGCATGGAATATTAGTAAGGAACATTCTGATTGTATAAAAGCTGTAATTGCATCTATCTATAAGCAAGTGATCAAGAAGGATTACAATAACCATTGAGGTATCTCATTTATCAGTATACTAGGCAAGCTGTTCATTGGTATTTTGAAAGGGAGGATGCAATCAGTAGTTGAGAGTAAGTTGGATGAAAACCAGTGGTGAATCAGACCAAAAAGGGATTGTCGGGATCAGATTTCGAGTATGCGCCAGGCAACTGAAAACTGCTACAAGAGGAATATTTGTTTTGTAGTTCTAGAGAAGACATATGACAGAGTACTGAGGGAAAAGATGTTCACTGTTCTGGGGGACTATGGGATTAAGGGTATGTTATTAAAGTAAATCAAGGGCATTTATGTTGACAGTCTGGCTGCAGTGAGAATTGATGATAGAATGAGTTCTTGGTTCAAGGTATTTACTGGGGTTAGCCAAAGCTGTTATCTTATCACCTTTGTTGTTTATGGTATACATAACCTGTGACAATAAAGTTCGGTGAATAGCTCTGTGCTATCAACATAGATGAACAATGCACGACAGTGACCTTACTGTTCTTCGAAATAGTCCCCTCCCATAACTATGCACTGCTGAGATCGGTGGTACATGTCCTGGAAACTTTGCAAGAAGGCTCCCTTTGGGATGGAGTTCAAAAGCTTCGTCACGTTTCGTTGGATGTCAGGAATATCATCAAATCTCTTTCCTTTCAAAGCGAGTTTGATGCGTGATTTTTCAGCTCTGACACCCTTTTTCAACGAGGGGGTCCCAGAGAACGCACTTCCATGCTTTGCCCTTTCGTTTCAGGGTCGTATCTGAGACACCAGGTTTCATCCTCAATGACAATACAGTTCAAGAAATTTTGTGCCGCATCCGCCGTTTGGACAAAATCCTGTGAAGCCTCTAAATGTGCCTGCTTCTGATCGTCATTCAAGTGATGTGGCACAAGACGAGAACAAGTTTTCCTCTTCCCTAACTTCTGGGTAACGATTTGTTGCACGGATTCATGGTTAATCTGCAGTTCATCTGCTGTCGTGCGCACCGTTAATCACCGATCATTCGTAATTAATATCTTCACCTCAGTGGTTTCGTCACTGGCGGCAGTCGCCGGTCTTCCGCTATGAGGGTTGTCAGAAACACTTTTCTGGCCTCTTCAAAAACGGTGAACCATTTGTACACACACTTCAAGGGCAGTGCTTGATCTTCATAAACATGTACCAGCATCGCATGCGTTTCTTTCGGTGTCTTGCCAAGCTTAAAACAAAACTGTACATTGATCTTTTGGTCGTTCATGTTCCTGTTCGCAGTTCAGAACCAACGCACTTAACACGCACTATGTCAAACAGGTCTTACACGGCACACGCATGATGCTCAACTGAACAACGTTGGGAGCAGGTGGCCAAAACCTGCTGCTATGCAGGTGCAGTGTTGTGTGTCGCCAGTGTTGCCGGATCGACCTTTCTGAGTTCATTCACCGAGCTTTATTGTCACAGGTTGTAGATTGTCTACTGAATGGTACTAAGTTGCAGGGAGGGATTCATTTAGGTAAACATGTAATAAGCAGTTTGGCCTATGTTAACAGCTTGGTCTTAATGACAGATTGTGCTGAGAGCTTGTAGTCTAATATCTTGGAACTTGATAATAGGTCCAATGAGTATGGCATAAAAATTAGCTTTTCCAAGGCTAAATTGTGTTGGTGGGTAAGAAATCCAAGAGAATATAATGTCAGATTGGGGATACAAAGGTGGTACAAGTAGATAATTTCAAGTATTCATGGTGTGTATTCTCCCAAGATGGTAGTATAGTAAGTGAGGTTGAATCAAGGTGCAGTAAAGCTAACGCTGTGAGCTCGCAGTTGTGATCAACAGGATTCTGTAAGAAGGAAGTAATCTCCCAGACAAAACTCTCTACATCAGTCTGTTTTCAGACCAACTTTGCTGTATGGGAATGAAAGCTTGGTGGACTCAGGACATCTTGTTAGATGTGATGGGCTATCTCTCATTGACAAGTATGATTGTCTTCCTGAAAAGCTTAGTTAGTGACTGTAAATGCCAGTCTTAGAACTGCAGATTTTTCTGCATTTTTGACACACATTTGTTCTGTTAGGTACTGGTTGTGTAGTTTGGTTTTTCTTCCTGAGCTCTCATTGTTTTCTTGCATTGCGCTTTATTCAACGTCAAGAATTTCATTATACGAGGTTTGTCCGGAAAATACGTATAAATCCGTCGGGGTGACGTATCACGTATCGTAGAGGCGCCGCCAGGTGGCACTGCTGTTGTTGCCAATCTTCTCAACGCTCAGTTCGAGTCGGAGAGCTCTGCATGTCGGTAGCAGTGTGCGGCTGCTTGTTGAAAGTTACCCGTTTTCACCTGCCGTCGGTATGGAGCTCTCTCTGATTGAGGAACAGCGCATCAACATCAAGTCTCAGAGCTCGTGTGGCCCGAGTTCGACCGGATTTGGCACAAGGGGGCAGGTGGATCCTTCATCACGACAATGCGCCCACTCACACGTCGCTCGTTGTGCGTGAGTTTTTGGCCCGAAGCTTAATCACCGTGACAAACCACCTGCCTTATTCACCCGATTTAGCCCCTTGTGACTTCTTCCTGTTCCCGAAATGCAAAATGGTGATTCGGGGGCGGCACTTGGGTGATGTGGAAGCAACTGAACAGCATCACAACTGAAGACTTTCAACAATGTTATCAACAGTGGAAACGGCGTTGGCAGAAGTGCATCTTGTCTCAGGGAGAGTACTTTGAAGGAGACCATATTGTAATACCTGAATAATTGTTAAATAAAGTTATTATTCAACTTTTATACGTATTTTCCGGACAAACCTCGTATGGTCCGTATTGAATCGAGATTCACAAAGTATTGAAATAAGATATAAGGATCCACCTATTCAATAAAGTTACATTGACTTCTTAGACCTTACAGTTAAAATATACTAAATAACTTGAAATGGATATCCATATAATAGATGATAGATATTCTTCAACTGTGTTCTTGAAAAGATCATCAGAACCTGGCGGGTGAGATTACAGGAAACCAAATACAGTCCATTAAGAATAGGAACCAAATCCAAGGGGATCGCAACAGACTGCTTAGCATTTAATGTAGATGTTGATTCCCATAGGAAACCTAAAATATTTGTCCTGAATGAGTAAATTTATAATACCAATATAATGGTCCGTTATTGGACATTATAAATTTTCCAGGTAACTCATCCTTGGTTGCCTGCATTTCGCCCTCGTGTGCTAAGTTAGGCTCGTCAGTTGGGTGGTGTGCTAAGTCCCAACTGACAAGCCTAACTTAGCACACGAGGGCGAAACGCAGGCAACCAAGAATGAGTTGGCTGGAAAATTTATAATGTCCAATAACGGACCATTATATTGGTATTTTTGCTTAGCATTTGCCGATGAAATTGCTGTTCTCCCAAACGACATAGAAACCGCTAGAGCTCAAGTTGAAATTTTAAAGGAAATTGCCGAACAAACTGGTCTGCAGATATCGTTTGAGAAAACAGAAGTAATGACTAACATCAAAGAGGCTCCACCAAAACTCCATACAAAATACGGGGACATCGCCCGAGTAGACAAATTCAAATAACTGGGTGAGATCATCATGAAAAATGGACTGGACAAAGAAGCACTTCAGGAGCGAGTACGCAAACTGGAAATAGCCTACCAAACATCCCGCACATTCTACAACAAAAAATGCCTTTCCCAAAACGCCAAGATACATCACTATGAAACAGTTCTGAAGCCAGTAGTTCTATATGCAGCTGAAACCCTGTCTCTTTTTTTTTTTTTTCCCTCTAGTTGCTTTACGTTGCACCGACACAGATAGGTCTTATGGCGACGATGGGACAGGGAAGGGCTACGAGTGGGAGGGAAGTGGCTGTGGCCTTAATTAAGGTACAGTCCCAGCATTTGCCTGGTGTGAAAATGGGAAACCACGGAAAACCATTTTCAGGGCTGCCGACAGTGGGGTTCGAAAAACCCTGTCTCTAAATGCCAACAAAGGACTCCTTGAAGAACTGGAGAAAAAAGAACGCAAAATTGTGAGAGGAATCTTGGGATCAAAGTACAGAAATGTAATCCATCAAAAGAGATCCAGCGAGGAAGTCTACAGCAAAATAGAGAAAATTACCGACACAATCAGAAAAAGACGGGCATGATTTTACGGTCATCTGAAGAGAATGGACGGAAGAAAGTTAACTAAAGAAATCTTTCACTTTTTTGATTCAAACTCCAAAACCACAATTCGCTGGTTTAGAAATACCAAAGAAGACCTGCAAATGCTACATATCTCAGCTGAAGAAGCCCTTAACAGAGAGCTCTTCCGCAAGAAAATATTGACGAATGGGCTAAACCGAGACGAGCAACCGAAGAGGAGCGTAAGCAGGCCCACTCACAAAGAATGAGGGAAATTTGGGCTCTAAAGAAGGCCAAGTTCAGTGTCAAATGCAACAAGACTTAACGTGGTCCTTGATGGCCCCAGCGAATTATATATATAATAGATGAATAATGTTATTTATAGGTGTATGACTTGATAGTCATTTAACTACATTTTACATGTATGGGGCACTGTCACTAACTGTTACCTCTACTACAGTGGTAACACCAAACAAGGCACAAACACAGTTAAAAGGGGAAGGTAAGAGCACAATACACAATATAAGAAAACACTACACACTCGGAAAAACAGTAGCTAGGATTACGCGGATCTCCAAGAAACATGTACGTAAATATCAGTAGGGCCAACTAGTGAACAATAAACCGGGAAGATGAAAGGGACTGGGAACCTACCAAAGGCATGGACATGGCTTAGATAGCGGATTCCGAAATAAATCCCAGTGATCCTTAGATTTTAAAAATATTATTTATAAAATAATTTTACAAATACATTTCAAATACAATTCCAAGTTACGAGCTATAAGTTCAGTGATATACATAGCTTTTTCGTAGCAGTGTAAATTCAAATTTCAAATCAACTATACATCTATTTACCAATGCAGTTGTACAATGCAATATACAGTGAAGTTGAAGAGTTTCTCAAAATCTAACGTACCTAAAGTGATACAGAACTACCAGAGGCAAACCCCAAGGGAAATAATATTAAACTTCATTCTACATACGTTATTGAAACAAGAAATGGGAATGCCTCGGAAACAAACAGGTAAGCCTAGCTGAAAAACTAAAGCGTCATAAGTAACTAATTTGGTGAATCTAGGCGGGGTTAGGGCAGACTCCTGTATGAAGAGCAAATCGGAACATTACCGAAATTTTAGCAGGAACAGAATTCAAGAGTGCTTACCCGAGGAGAGTGCCATCCCGGAAACCGGGGGACGTCAACCAGATAGGCTGCTCGCAGACAGATAAACCGAGACCGAAGAATTCAGGATACAGAATTCATTCAAACACTGCCTCGCTTACTATATATAGGAAATTCCGGCCTTGGAGGCAGCCAATCAGCGTGCACGAGTTCCCTATCGCCACCTAGACTCGCCAATCACCACCTTACTTTCGATCGCGAACTTTGACTAACCTTCTAGAATACGCCTGATCGCGAATGTCGTATTTCCAGAACAGACAGAACACACTTTCTAGAACACATACCAACAAAGTAACACACCCTGTACAAAAGTTATGTAACTTTCTGGATCTTTCCAGGAACTATAGACAGAATTCTACTATTTACAAATGCCTATGTTACAACATTATACAGTACAGGTTAGGTCAATAAAAATAAAACTTCATATCGTATTTTACAAACAAAGTCTTCAAAAAAATACATTCCACTCTCATTACATAGTTCACTTGTAACACTAACAAACACTTTAATTGCATCATATGGTACACTATAACTGCGCAGAGCTTCTAAAACAGCAGGAGAGCTGTCGCAGTGATGACAGATTTAAATCATGTGGTTGCGATGGTAAAGTCTGCATTTTCGAACACAAGAAAGCGAAAATATAATTATTTACAATTCTTAACATCAAAGTATGGTGCTTGAAAGGAAGCAAAGCTTTTTCTTGTACTTGTCATAACCTGATGGGATAGCTGGTTTCAGGCTGTCTTCTATTTGAGTGCTTACTTTACTGATGATGTTACATTTTTCAAGATGTCTGACATGAAAGACATCAATAACTGTGGTATTAAATACCTGACTGATCTGAGTGACCGAGAAGTGAATAGGCTTCACACCCATGTGGTTTTTTTCACAGATCATGCAGCTGGATTGATTGACCTCCTTACTGAACTTGAAGGGTCTCTGTATCCTACCTCTCATCTCCTTTACCCCAAACTACATAACCTTGATGCCAGTTTTACCTTCATTTGTGAGGGGATTTTTTCTGCAGCAACTAATGATGCTTTGATTAGGCTCAGTCCTCTACAGCAGACTGCATGTAGAGACACATTTGTCGGTGAAGATAACAAGAAGCTCCCTAGTACTACTGAATTTTATAATGGAACTAAGTATGGTGTTGATGTAGCTGATCACATGGCGCATAAATACACCACTAGGGCTGGATGCTGAAGGTGGCCTGCACATGTATTTTACAACGTACTTGATCTAGCAGCAATAAATTCATGGATAGTCTACAAGGAATTTACGGGACAGAGAATCTCTCGACATGATTATATTTTTGAAGTAATACCAGAACTAAGATCTTATTTTGTGAAGACAAGATCCCTGTTGATTGAACTCTCCCTACACTTCAGCCTGAGCCTCAGACTCAGGCCCAATGTGCCAGCCATAAGCAACAACAATGTCGAGTGAACTCCAATTGTAAACAGAACAAAACGTAGACACATGTTCTTCGTGCAACAAAGTAGTCTGTGAAAAATGTTTGTGTAAGGTAATCGCTTGCATAAATTGCTTGTCAAGTGCCTGAATAGGCTTGTAAACAAAGAGAGACTTATTTTCATCATAAGTTTTCACAAAGGCATTCAGTAGCAAGCCTGCCAAATTATTTCATTGTTATCAATTAGAAGTGACATAATATGAACAATTATTAATATTTAACAATGGATTGGTGTCCTATGTTGTTTTAAAATAAAGTATTTAACATTCACATGTTTCCTAGATCCTGGATGCTAGATATATTATCAGTAAGTGGCAGCGGTCAAAATGACCGCCTGCGGCCTTTATAGGTATGAGGAAAATTTAGGCGTTCTAGTATTACTAGGACCCTTTTTCTTTGATTGTACTGTCACTGGAGCAGTGTGCTTGGAAATGTTATGCACATTAATTTTACCAGCAGTACTTGCACTTTATGGAGCTGATGATGTGGTCTTCTACCAACAGGACGGGGCATCACCACTTTACCATGTAGCAGTACGAACTTTCCTGGATGACAATCTTCAGGGATATTTGATTGTACAGAGAGGGATGGACTTTTACTTACTGAGAAAGATCAAGTCTATTGACTTAAGCCGTGCATGCTGGAGGCCCTTTGCCAGGAGAGTACAGCAGCATGTCCAGTGATCTCCATTGCAACATTGACCGACATAGTTGTGGCAACCACTCGTCGTTCTGCTATCTGTCTGCCAGTGAATGGCAAACATTTTGCAAGTTGCGTTACGTCGCACCGACAGAGATAGGTCTTACGGCGACGATGGGACAGGAAAGGGCTAGGAATGGGAAGGAAGCGGTCGTGGCCTTAATTAAGGTACTGCAACTTGCAAAATGTTTGCCATTCACTGGCAGACAGATAGCAGAACGACGAGCGGTCGCGACAATTATGTCGGTCAATGTTGCAATGGAGATCACTGCACATGCCTGGTGTAAAAATGGGAAACCATGGAAAACCATCTTCAGGGCTGCCGACAGTGGAATTCGAACCCACTATTTGCCGAATTCTGGATACTGGTCGCTCTTAAGCGACTGCAGCTATCGGGCTCGGTGCGAACATTTTGAACATCTAATGTGACCATATGCTTAACTGAAGACAGTACTTCATATGTGATCAATATTTCAAATAATAATAATAATAATAATAATAGTTTTTGTTCCATAAGGAGAGTGTACATGTTCTGCTGGACTCTGTATATACAAATATCTTCTTCTTCAAGTAACCCTTTTGAGGGTATGATAAATCAACTTTGGTTACTTTTCTTTACATTTAACTTTCTTCATTTCCAGACTTCCTTCGTTTTCTGAGAATGCTGTTTGCAACCGGGCTTCAGGTTACACGACTCATAGTAAATAATAATAATAGTAAAACTTAAATTATATGGAATTTTAACACCTTTAACGCAAACCAAAACACCGGATAAACTGCATCAAAATTAAACAAACGAACATCAGGTTGGACAACGAGAAGACTATAAGAAAGGAATTGGAGCAGGCGTGGGAACCCTACCTAGGGCCATGAGGATACATAGGTCGAGGATTTCAAGAAGAATCAACGGTGATTCCTTGATCTGTTAATATTTTTTCCAAAATAGACATTACAAACAAAATTCTCGATTCAAAATTCATATTAACATAGGCCAAATATACAAGTTCAGTAGCAATTTACCAAGGGCTGTTCGCTTAAGTCAAAGAGGCTAACCTAAAGGTACTTTAACAAATATACAGAGTACAATGATTAAAGGTAATAGGAGCCACGTGATATATTAAAATTATACATAACGGAAGCTAAGGCATCTTAATAATAGAGTGGCGAGTCAGGGTGGTAGGGGGTAAACTCCTATGTGAAAATACAAGCAAACTTTAAATATGAATTAAGATGGAAATGAAACCAACAGCACTTACCCCAAGGCACGTCATCCCGGGTGGGAGGACCTCCGAAGTGTGTGTGCTCGCTAGACTGACTAGAACCGAAAAAGTCCATGAAATCTTGCCTCGCTCTCTTAAGAAGGCCAAGGCTGGCCCCGGTCTGATCACCAGGTAACCATTCAGGCCACAGAACCTTACGTCTCACCGCCCAGTTCCACCAGTCAAAACCCCTGTTAATTTCTCCAACGTAACTGTTTATCGAGAACCTTCCATCTTATGAAACTCGTACACAACTAGTAGAATATGCTTCTAATGTTTATTGAGAACCTTCCATCTTCTAGAATCGACAAGGGCAGACACACCCTATTCCGAAAGTCCAAATCACAACGTTTTCACAATGTTCCAGAATATCACCAAACAATAATGATAACCCTTTACGTTTTACTCATAGTTACATGTACAAATGCAACACACTTTTTTCTTTTCTTTCTCTACAAAACCTGGCACATTGTTCCTTTTCCTCTTGAGTCCATTTTCTTCCAGTTGTTAATTTCTCTCTCTCTCTCCTGAAATTCTGCCTTTCGTGTTACTTCTCTGAAACGTGTTCTGTTTTCTACTGTATCTATTTTAATTCCAGCGTTTTTCACATCCTTTTTTTATTTTCAATGAATCACATTGGCTTGGATTTGTAGCTGTTCAATAAGTGGAAGATTTGTTTAGTTAGTCTATTGTTATTCATTCTATAAATGTGTCCCAAAAACTGGAGTCTTCTTTTCCTCATTACAGTTGTTGGTTTTTCAACTTTTAAATATAGCTCTCTGTTCGATCGTAGTCTAAATTCAACTCGAGTTTCTGCTGCATATAAAATTTCTGGCTGGGCCACTGTTTGATAATGTCTCAATTTCAAGTTCCAGGATAAAGATTTCTTATTGTATATATTTTTTGTCATATGAAAAATCCTTTCCATTTTGTTTACTCTTATATCTATAGGTACCTTTTCTTGTGTGTTGTTTATTATCCATTCTCCCAGGTATTTAAAGCAATCTGTCTGAAATATATGTTATTGTTTTTCCAAATGATATTTACAATCCTATTTTGGTCAAATTAATATAATCGATATATGTATGTATATACAGTGTATATATTTACTATATATATATATCTGTGTCGGTGCAACGTAAGGCCCCTAGCAAAAAAAAAAAATATATATATACACACATATATCTATTAATACTGTTCATTTCTTTACAGTACTTATACAGTTCAACACTAACAGCTTTTTATCATCCTTACTTGACTTCCATCTCCCTAAATTCATCATCACTGCTCTCTAGTCCAGCACATTTCCCTGAATGTACCTCCCTATAACTCTGAGCACAGATCCCTATCCACTTCCCACCCATTAGATTAGGATCTGCAATTCTCACTCCGAGTTTCTCTAATACCCACTCCATAGTCTCATTTAAATCTCTGATCACCCTCCACTCAGTATCCCTCCTTAACGTTGTTCCAGTGATAACACTCTCTGCTCCTTCTATATTCTCCTACGCTGTTGTAACCAGATCCCACACATCCCGAACAATGTTAGTACCTGCTTGCCTTATGTTGATGGCACAGATGTAGAAAATTACCACCTTCTCCTTACTCTCCTCGTTCCCTTCTACTTTCCTCCACATCTGCATGAAACCAATTCGTGAATAACTCGTGACCCTTGTTCCCTTTCCACTATACACTTCCCCATATGCCCAGCAGTAGTCACCCATGGCTAGAGCCTCAGTCCAACTCTCCCATTCTCTTGGTCTCCCTCATCTTCCCTGATGACTACAGAACCTACATCATCCTGCCTTCTCTCCCTCCCACAACTCTGTTTCACGTCCTTCTTCATATCCCTTACTCTGCGTTCCCTTTCCTCTTACCTTGCCCCTCCTCTGTAACACTTCCCTGTTCCCCAACATGCAGTGACACATATATATTTATTATTATTACTACATGATATTAGAATAATTCGGTATTGATGGTTTTCACTTTACAAAGGTGCAAAAATGAGTGTACCCTCCTAAATCAATACATCATATATTCCATCATTAGAAGGAGTAATCCAATTCAAACGAGTTTTGGCTCGTTTGAGCCATCTTCAGTGAAAAAAACTTTCCTGAATTCACTTCATGAGGAGAATCTCTAGCCCTCATTTTACTTTCCCTTAAAACATTACCCCATCTTTCTTCCACCAATTCTCCCTTTCCTTCCCATCTGGCTTACCTACCTTCTATATCCTGTACATGTTTTTTTTTTTTTTTTCCTATTGGTTTTACGTTGCACCAACACAGATAGGTCTTATGGCAATGATAGGATAGGAAAGGGCTAGGAGTTGGAAGGAAGCGGCCGTGGCCTTAATTAGGGTACAGCCCCAGCATTTGCCTGGTGTGAAAATGGGAAACCATGGAAAACCATCTTCAGGGCTGCCGACAGTGGGATTCGAACCCACTATCTCCTGGATGCAAGCTCACAGCTGCGCTCCCCTAACCGCACAGCCAACTTGCCCGGTGTACTTGATTCATTCCTATCCTCCATTACATGCCTAATTATCTCCCTGAAACTCACTATTCCTTCCCTCATTTTCCATAATGTCTGCTCACAACCACAGTCCCTTCGCTCTTTAGAGGAAATAAATGGCTTTCCATGAGTTGTTTTCTATTGGAGACTGATCCATTGTTCACATCATGTAATGCTCAGCTGAAGAAGTTGCATGTGCGTTTTTATGCTATTCGTCGCCATTAAATTTCATGAAATTCTTTATTTATTTGAATCTTAAGTACCACAAAAGGAAAGAAGATAAACCTACAGCACATGCAGTAATATACATAATAATGATAAAGAATACAGGTTACAAATAGAGAGGCAATTACACTGGCAGTTACACTGGTATTCTATAGACAAAATGATAGAAAATATGAATAAAGAACAGATTTGAATATTTAAGGAAAAACAGATGAATACCTTAGTTAACAGAATAACAATTTTAAGAATATTAATAAGAATGCTATGTTGTTGGAATACATAAATACTACTCAGCTTTGTAGTAGGGAGGTTTGCTTATTGTTGCTTGCTGGTTACAATTATAAGCTGGGATGACAAAATAATTATACAACTATATATTTTCTATGAACACAGTCTGAAAATGTATACGCTGCTCAGAATCAACATTTTATCTTATCTTCAGATATTCCTAACTACCCTGTACAAATGTATAATGGGTTTGGGATCAGATTATTACAGCAATAACATGTCCTGTTTACATAGCAGAGGGAGAAAAACCACCTCAGAGGAGGATTGTTGTGTGTATCTGCACGCTCTTCGAATTTGCCAACTTATAGCGTGAGCACTACGTATGTACCTACAGCAGGCTTCTAGAGTATGTTAGTGACCTAACAGTCAGAAACAAGCTTATGAGAGGCCTATTTAAGTTCCAGTGACCCGCTGAAGTTCCTGCACTGGATAGACGACATTGTGCCACGTGACTGCAGTTTGCTAGAAATCATCTACACATGCAGCTAAGACACTGGCAGTCTGTGCTGTTCTTGCATGGAGCCCTTTGCACGTTATATTGTTCAGATTGTCTGTGAGTCTGGAGAAGAAATGGGGAATGTTTTCATCCAACAGCTGTACAACATACTGTTCCTTATGGAGGTGGATCTGTTATGATATGGGCAGGCGCAAGTCTTGACTTGAAAACCAATGTGATCATTTGCAATAGATCCTGGACTGCTCGGTGGTACATTGAGGAAATTTTAGTGCCATTTGTTATGGTTTACTGAATGAATATCAGAAATTATACTTTTCTTAGTGGGAATTCTGTCATTCACATCCAAGAAATTGTAAATCACAGTTTGCATGCTTAAACCTCATATCTTTTTACATTGTTTACTGAGCTTGATAGCTGCAGTTGCTTAAGTGTGGCCAGTATCCAGTATTTGGGAGATAGTGGGTTTGAACCCTACTGTCGGCAGCCTTGAAGATGGTTTTCCGTGTTTGCCCATTTTCACACCAGGCAAATGCTGGGGCTGTACCTTAATTAAGGCCACGGTCGCTTCATTCTCGCTCCTAGCCCTTTCCTATCCCATTGTCGCCATAAGACCTATCTGTGTTGGTGCGACGTAAAGCAACTTTAAAAAAAAAAACATTGTTACATGAAAATTGTAAAATCAAGTATCCATCAGTGTGTAAATATTGGAGAATAAAAAAATAATGTCTGTTGATATCGAGTTCAGTATAAGTCAAATTCAAATATTAAAAAAATATAAGTTCATCTTGAGATTAGAACATATGTTTTTAATACTCTAATACAATCAAAATTTCATTGAAAATGGTGTGAGGGGAGCTTTGTAGTCACAATTCAACATCACTGTTCCAGTGCTGCATGAATTGTGTTCGCTCTTTTGGTCGACTGTACAAAGAACACTAGGCACATAGCTGCCAATATTTCAGTCAAGCCAGCCTGGCCACAGTGGTCTGGTCTCAAAAGGCTCCCAGCTGCACAACTTTAGGCTAGTGAGTTGGTAGTTAAATCAGTGTAGAAATCTGAACAGAGTCTGCATTGAAGCTGGTAGTTGATTTGTTGGCGATGCTACCAGTGAAATTGATACTGGTTATATGTAGACAGTGGGTCGCAGGTCTTAGAGTGGTTGTGTTCAGAAGGGTAAGGGCCTATGTGTGCTCTATCCATGTGTACTTGCGCGGTAAGTTGCTGTTGATCATCTGCTTTTTAAATATGCACTGCCTGACAAAAAATTTGAAGCACCCAGAAGAGGAGGAGGAAATGAAACATCACGTGTTGATAGGGTGTGTGATGTTATTCCATTGATTGCAAAATTGAGTCAAATTTAGAAATAACATGGCAGTACGAGCCCACTTATCAGTATGACATTGCACCTGCTCTGGCCTGGATGCATGCAACGATTTGGTTGGGAAGGGTGTCAAAGCCATTGTATCTTCTCCTGAGGCAAGCTGGCCCACAACTATTGTAACTGGTCCTTGATACCCTGGATACTGGCACTGGGACGGAGTTGACATCCGAGCTGGTCCCATGCATTTTATCACAGACAGATCTGGGGATCTTGCTGGCTGTGGGAGTACCTCAACATCATGCAGAGAGTTCATGGAGACACATGCCGTTGTGTGGATGAGCATTGTCCTGTTGAAAAATGGCACGATGATACTGTCGCATGAGGACGCAGGATGTCCATGACGTACCACTGCACCATCAGATTTCCCTGAATCACTACCAGCCGTAACTGAAGTCATGCCCAATGACTTCCCACACCCAGGAGTAACACCGCTGTGCCTCTCTGAAATATTGGAAGAATGGGACCTCTCCCCAGGTTGTCATCATACTCTGGGGTGATGGTCATCCTGGGTAGTGCAGAACCGCAATTCATCGCTGAATGCAATGCAACGCTATTTATCAGCAGTCGATACTTCCCAGTCGCGATACCACTCCAAACGCAGCCTTTTGTGTTGTGGTGTTAATGGCAGCCTGCGCATGGGAGAGTAATTCCCTAGTCCAGTTGCTGCTGCTCTCCGACTAATGTTGTGGGATGACACGGAATGTTTCAGGAAGTCCATTACTTGTTCTCGGATGACAGGCGCAGGTGTGAATGTGTTACGATATGCTTGGTACACAATACAGCGATCCTCCCTTGTGATGATCAGATGTGGTAGACCAGAACCTTCACGACGAGTATGCCTGCCCTCACATTCCGATGCACTCCAGTATTGGGCCACTGTTGTATCTGAATGCCCCACAAATCTGGGTATTGCACGATTCGACCAGCCGGCTAAATGGAGACCCACACTGAGGCCACTTTCAAACTCTGTCAGGTGCTGATAATGCTGTCTTTCACGAGTATGCGGCATCTCCATGTCCTTCACAGTGATCACTCAACATCTGATGCTTTTCATGCCCCTGGTAACAACACAAAAAACAACACCAATGCACTCTGGTGGCTGTTCTACCTGTCACAGGGAATTGCAACTCTAATCATTTACATACCCGCCAATGGTATGTACATGTATGAAGTTACAATGACATCGAACCATTTCTTCTGGGGGCTTCAATTTTTTTGTCAGTCAGTCCATATTCAGGGTATCACCTAAGATGTTACACCAAAACAATTTAAAATCTGCTGTTTTCATAATCTTTCATAGTATTAGGAGGCTCATGAATTACTGTGCTACATTTTTCTGTGGAATTATTAATAACACGGATGTCAACACCAATCTTGTTTTCTTAAATGGAACTATAGCAATTTGTGTCATTAGCACGAACATACAAATAGTTACGATTTAGGACATGTAATTAAATCATACATTAGACAAATACTTTTTGAAATATCAGTAATACTTGAACTTGCACTCTAATGGCTGACAACAGGCCCTGGTCTTGATGTATTTTATGTTGTTTGCTTGTGCAAGCTATTTTCTTGTTGCAAACCCAGCAACAGAATTGACATTTTACAGTACATCTAACTATGTGACATATCCCTTCGGTTTGCAACGTGTTTATGACAGGTAAACTACAGATGGGATAGGGAGATTTTTCCCTAAGAAATAAAATAATGGTGTTGGTTGAACTCATTGCAGCTGGTGCTGCAATATTGAGGGAAAATCTTTGGTCTGTGTCATCATCTCCCAAGAAAGGTCTGCAAATGTGCATTGCCGTTGATGTTAAACATTTCAAGCGCATAATAAAATAGAAACATTAGTGTGAGAATCACATATCAAATATCTTGTAATTAATTTGTATACATTGTTTTTGTAAAAATTCCACTTACATTCAACAAACGATTAACCACAAGCAGAGAATCAGTATAGTGGCTTTATTGCATAAAGAAAAAGGTCTTGTTGCATGCATCATCTCTAAATGCCAAACTCCTGTTAGTATCATAACAGTTGAACAGACAATACTGATCATATTTCCATGCCCAGTCAATCACCATCATTACCATGAAGTTACTCTGATATTATTAATTTGCTTTTCTAAAAGGAACTGTTGAGCTGTACTATGTTATTTTCAATTTACAGTTCACATGTGCAGTTTTCTCAAAACAGAAACAATAAAACATTAGTTTTGTAACTAATACTACAGTGTTAGTTTTTCTTAAAGAAAAACATAAATCTCCCTATACCTTCTTTAGTTCATTTGTCATAAACATGTTATAAAGCCGAGGGATATATCTCATATTTACAAGAGATGCTCGTACGTACTGTAGAATACCAGCTGGGGGCTGGAATCATGACAAGGGAACAGCTTGCACCAGCGAATGCCACCTGATATGACAAGAAGTGGCCACTCTTTGCCATGAAAAGTGTGAGTAGAAGTATTACTGATATTTCAAAAAGTAATTGTCAGATGTATAAATGAATTGCATATCTGAAGTATTAATAATAAAATCTTTTACCAAGTGAGTTAGCCTTGCATTTAGGGTCACGCAGCTGTGAGCTTGCATTTGGGAGATGGTGGATATTCAAACCCCACTGTCGGCAGCCCTGAAGACATTTTTCCTTGGTTTCCCATTTTCACACTTGACAAATGCTGGGGCTGTACCTTAATGAAGACCATGCCCAACCCTTTCCTATCCCATCGTTGCCACAAGATGTACCTGTGTCAGTGCGACGTAAAACAAAAATTCTGCTAGTGTCTGAAATTGCTATTGTTACATTTGAAAAAACGAAGTTAATGTTGGTGTCTCCGTAATTAATAACCCCACAGAAAAACTCAGCACAATGTTTTATGAGCTCCTTAATACCATTTAACATTGTGAAAACAATATCAATATCTTCAATGGATTAGAAGTTATTTTGATGTAACACCTTAGGTGAATAACCCTGTATATTGCTCCCGTTAGCTTTCATACCTGAACATTTATCTATATATCCCAGATATCTTTCTTGGTATTGTTCATCCTTTAGCTGATTCTAAATTAAATTATTGATGCTCGGTCTATTTTTTCTCCTCTTAAAATGCAAAAGGGCCATTGCTCGAATTTGTTTTGAAGGAAGTAAGAGAAAAGTTACTGATGATGTCCTGTAGCGTTGTGACACGTCCTTCTTTGTTTGATTTCTCTTCCTTGTTTGTAATTTCTATTTGTCTTTTTCCCGCTGTCATCCTGATGATCATAATAAGAATTTTTATTTTTTTTAGTATTGTACAATATTCTACTGCAACATTAATGTGTTGCTTTCACTCACCAATATAAACTGTGTCTGTTGTGTGTTCCTATATTATTTAATTTATGACTCATACTCTGTGTTCATCCCTAGAAGTACTACAAAAGTCTTCCTTTATGTATCAATGAGTGTAAGTCGAATATCCCCTTAACAAATCCCATATCCTATTCATGAGGGAAAATTCATTGAAACTTGAAGTTGTCTGTTCGTGTTCCATTTTATTAACGTTCATATTTTGGACATCTATTTCTTTGCATTTCATTTTTCAATAGCACAGTCATTTGTTTCAGTTATTAGAACTCTTCGACTCAGAAGATCCAAGGGAAAGGGATTTCCTGAAGACTACCTTGCATAGAATATATGGAAAGTTCTTGGGACTGCGGGCGTACATCCGGAAGCAAATAAATAATATTTTTTATAGGTGAGAATGGTTTTTAGATTATGGGAAGTATCATGATTTTATTGCTGTTATAGTTGTTAATTATAACATTGTTTTATCCTTTCTAGATCTGTTATGTTAAATTTATCACAGTTTGGTGTGAAAGGATATAAATGTATATCCTCATAGTTGCTGAATAGTTTTATATATCCTCTCTTGTCTCTTTTTTTCTATATAAAATGGAAAATGCAGAATCAGGTATTGTAATAGACTGTCCAAGTGACTAAAAATCTACTTATGAGGCACATCGGGTACCACAACTATCTATTAATTAAGAAAAGCTTGTTCGTATCAGTTATGATATAACCAAATCCATTCTTGAGTGACGGTTTAATGAATCTACCAGTAATTTTGAATAGTAATGAGGATTGAAGTTCAGAATCATTTTTATTTTATTTTTGGAGACTTTGCTGCAAAGACTCTTGCAGGTACGTAATAAATACAGCGTCAAGATTAAAGAATGACTTATTGATGTTGGGCTGATTGACCTTGGAGGAGATGCATGAGAATTGGAGAAATTAACCTGCAGGAGCTCAACATATACCTCTTCTGCAGTGTGCATCTTCCTTCACCAGAATCTTCATATTGACTAAATGCTCAGCAAATATTCTTATCTTTGTTGTTGTTTCATTTTATGAATTAAATGATATGGGTGGTCAACAGCCCTTGTTCATCTTAGGGAGGGGGTGTCATAAGTTGTGAGATTGTGGTGTCTGTGTAAGTAAGGGTCTCTGCTTTAGATATAAAATTGCATAAGAGGCAGACGTTGTCATGAATAACAATCACTGTTATAGTTATTATAGATTAGTGTGATCTATCTTCTCTCAGTATGGGATTTTACTCTAATTGAGATTCACACTTGCAACTGAATTTGACAGCAGGAGGTTTATGTGTAAAATAGTAGCCAGTAGCTTTTATTGTCTTCCATCTTCTTCCTGCCTGTTTTCTTCGTAAAAGATCTTTACCCATTCCATCAGCTGAAAATGGAGATGTAGGTTGTGAAGACCCTTCCAGGAACCTTATATATGGAGGAGAAATTAGAAATTACAGGAAAGCTTTGAAAGGATGATCATAAGTAGTACCTGCTACTACCTCCTTGTAAATCACAGTTAGAGCATGTCAGTTATAATTCTAATTACCAGTAGTGGGCAGATAAATATATATGTTTAAGTGGAAAATTTGGACACAATACGAATGATTCAGTAGTGAATTCTAATGGACTTGGCAAACATTGTCTACTTGTAGCAGCTATTGACAAAGAAAGCGTACCATCCATTACAATAAAAGTATTTTCGCTTATCAATAGGATACTTACTTTTTAGCTAAGTAGTCTTCCAGAATTAACAAAGAGTGAAAACATCAAAATTTATCTCGCAAGGGTTGTTCACGTACCAGGGAATTGCTGATCTAGCATAAATTTTGCACACATGTTAAACGAGCCAAGAGTAACCCAACGGTCAAAACATGTCTTTCAGAAATTAGCTTATGCAACCAATAGAAAGTATTAAATTTTACATGTTTGAGTCAATGGGGAAAAATAAAGGTACAAATATAAATGTTACATCTGTACAACAAGGGACATTACACATCAAAGCAAGTTTCTGCAACAGTAAATGCTCATGGTAGAAATTTTACACCAACTACACCTAATGAAACAAGAATGAAGGCAAGTGGAACATTTTACAACAACACTGGCAAAACAATATCGCACGGGTGCTCAAAGACTCAGGAATTTTTGGCCAAGTGCAGGCTTTGGTGCCACACGTATTGCCACAAAGGACGAAAACGAGGAGATTGTTGAAAAATGGCACCACGATACTGTCTAGATGGTGTTTCTCTGCACCAAAACTATATTCAAATTCAGTAATCGGACAGTGTCGGATAATCTACACACACAGCCTTTCTATATTCTAACCCCATATACACTACCTGACAAAAAAAAAAAAAAAAAGGAAGCACCCAGAAGAAGAAGAGGAAACGAAATGAAACTTCACGTGTTGATAGGATATGTGATGTTATTTCAGTGATTGTAAACTTGACTCAGTTTTGTAAAGAACTTGGCAATATGAGGCCACTCATCAGTATGACGTTGCACTTGCTCTGGCCTGGAAGCGCGCTCTGATTCGGTTGGGAAGGAGCCGTTGTATCCTCTCCTGAGGCAAGCTGGCCCACAACTGTTGTAGCTGGTCGTATATTCTGGATACTGGCATTGGGACAGAGTTGATGTCCGAACTGGTCCTACACGTGATCTATCGTGGACAGGCCTGGGGATCTTGCTGACCATGGGAGTACCTCAACATCACGCACACAGTTCGTAGAGACACGTGCCGTGTGTGGATGAGCATTGTACTGTTGCAAAATGGCACCACGATACTGTCGCATGAGAGGTAACGCGTGAGGACACAGGACGTCCATGATGTACCGTAGTGCCTTCAGAGTTCCCCCGGTCACTACTAACCATGCCCTGAGTCTACCTGATAGCTCCTCACACCATAACGCCAGGATTAACACCACTGTGTGTGTATGCAACATTGGTAGAATGGGACCTCTCCCCAGGTCGTCATACTCTCAGACGATGGTAATCTGGGGGTAGTGCAGAACCGCAATTTACCGCTGGACACAGTGAGACACCATTCATCAGCAGTCTATGCTCCCTGGTAACAGCACCACTCCAACTACAGCCGTTTGTGTTGTGGTGTTAACAGCAGCCTGAGCATGGGACAGTAATTCTCTAGCCCAGCTGCTACTAGTCTCTGACTAAGGGTGCAGGATGGCACAGAATGTTGCATGGAGTCCATTACTTGTTCTCGGATGGCAGGCACAGATGCGAAGGGGTTATGATGTGTTAGGTGCATGATATGGCGATCCTCCCTTGACAAGAATGCCTGCCCTCACGTTCTCATGCAGTCCAACATCAGGCCACTGTCGCATCTGGATACTGTACGATTTGACCACCCAGCCAAATGGAGGCCAACAATGGGGTGTCTTTCAAACTCTTTTAGGTGCTGATAATGCTGTCTTGCACGAGTATGCAGCATCTCTATGTCGTTCACAGTGATCACTCGCCATCTGACGCTTTTGGTGCACCTTATGTACCCTACCAGGCCTGGTAACGACGCTAAACAGAAACACCACCAATGCTCTCTGGTGACTGTTCTACCTGTCACAGAGAATTGCAGCTCTAATCATTTACATACTTGCCGATGGTGTGTACGTGTACGAAGTTACATTGACATCCAACCTTTTCTTCTGGGTGCTTCAAATTTTTTGTCAGGCAGTGTACATCAATTTGTTGACAGGAGTCTGTGGCACCTGAAGGGATCATCATCAAATGCACATACCAGACTCCTGCAGCCAGACCCACCGTGCAGCACTTCGAACCCACGGGCTCCGGCAGTCCAGCCCGTGCAGTGCCTTTCTCTTTCTGACGCGGCAGCGTACTGGCCCACTGCACTGGGCTCATACGGCCCACCGCAGTCCACCGCACTGGGCGGGCTCCGTGGAAAAACCTTGAGTAGTTCTCAACAATAACATGTGCGCTGTGCACAACGAAATGTTCACGTCACACTACTATTCGGATCATTCACTCTACGAATTCCGTACGCTACTAACATATTGCAAAGTAGGCTAATCGCATTTTGAAATTAAACGGTAGATATTTCTCCTGCACTATAATAATAAATAATAATAATAATAATAATAATAATAATAATAATAATAATAATAATAATAATAATAATAATAATAATAATAATTGAAAACAAACAGAAACTTTATTATAAACTAACATTCGTTTGCAATTGGCATCAAGTTAACTGAAAATGAATCTAAATAACATGAAGCATATTCATAGGACTTCATTCGGGTTTACCTCAAAATAAAATATAAACGGAAATGACGTGCAATTTGCCAACAACAAAAACAATCCTGAACATAGCTTTTACTTAGTGTGAGTAGTTTATTGGTCACTGTTAATATGGTGGAATGGAATTACTGTGAATGAAAAGAAGAGCATCAGCATTGTCGTGCGTTGAGAATGAAGCCCGCTGAACTGCAATTTATCTCTGAAGCTGAACATGATGCTTGCATACATATTACTTTCTTAGTGATCTGGTGAAATATTGGATAGTTTTGTCCATTTGTTCTCCAATAGGACGCTTCTTGCATTCCACAATTTTGCTTTAAATATCTTTCCAGCTCATCTGTTGGAATAGGAGCATCATGAACGTCAGTCCACGAAGAAAATTTCATTACTTTGGCAGGTTGTGGCATAGTCGTGGAGTCTGATGAAATGGCGTATGGCTTTTAGTGCCGGGAGTGTCCGAGGACATGTTCGGCTCGCCAGATGCAGGTCTTTTGATTTGACTCCTGTAGGCAACCTGCGCGTCGTGATGAGGATGAAATGATGATGAAGACGACACATGCACCTAGCCCCGTGCCAGCGAAATTAACCAATTAAGGTTAAAATTCCCGACCCTGCCAGGAATCGAACCCGGGACCCCTGTGACCAAAGGCCAGCACGCTAACCATTTAGCCATGGAGCCGGACACTGAAATATTAGAATGCTAGTCATTCAAGCACGCCTCGTTCATCGTTTTTTATCTAATCATAAAAAAGACAAAATCAGTCCGACTCCTTTAATCTACACTAATATAATAAAGAGAGACCGCAAATTTTGTTAGTTTGCGTATATCTGGAGGGTAATCTCGGAAACTACTGGACGGATTCTAAAAATCCTTTAACTAATGTAAATATACATTATCCCTGAGGGACATGGGCTGTATTTTATTTTCAAAACAATTCGATGTGGGGGCGACAGGGAAAGCATAAAAATAATAGGCTAATATAGGCAAAATATCGAATTTGTCGTGCAAGGGCAACACTAAGCTCATTTTAAGCCCCTTGACCCAAAGAACAAATCTCGGTGAGCCCCATGGGCCCGAAAACTATGTTTTACGGCCCTGAAACCGACCGTTATGGAGATACTGGCACCACACTACCCCTGCTCTCAGAATCGGATAAGGAAATGAACTGCCGTAACCATGGCAACGCTAGCTCCAGGGTTCTACAGCAGTGGGATTATGCGTGTACGTTTGGGCATAGCTGCCAACCAAAATTTGTATACATAATCCCTGAGCACATATACAATATATCTCCAAAAATTAATATGTTACAGATGTGAAGTGGTATTTATAATCTCTTTTAAAAATAGAGACATGTCTCTCTTTTTTGTTTTTGGAAAATCCAGGTAGGAGGGGGTGGAGGAAAGGCTGATAAAGGGGTTGAATTCTTTTTATGTGGATACTTATATCTCAAAACCTGAAGATGTTACAGATGTGGAAATACGTATTTGTAATCTCCTTTAAAAATAAAGAAACATTTTTTTTACTTGGGAGAAGACGTTCTCACGTGTACAGTTCTATGTCGCATGGTCATCTCAGCCCCAAAAGGCAATACGACAAACTTTGTTTACAAAGAGTTTCTGGGGTAATTGAAACTCAATTTTTCAGTGAGGTTTTATACTTCAGGGATTTTCAGATAATGTCTTAGTACAGTACCGAGGAACGATTATTTTTATCAAATTACTAAATCCATGCGAGAAGCCACGAGTAACTGCTAGTGTGTACATAAAGTTCACCGCAGATCGTGCAGCACACAAAATTAACGTCTTTCCCATCACCGTCAACTGCAGACTTGAATACCAACCAAATACGACTTTTAAGTTTAGGATCCGGTTCAGAAGTCTTGTATTGTGCGGTTTTTAGTTTGTTTGTTGCTTCTTTTTTTACTTCACGATTTTTTGCCACAGTTTCTTTTCTTTTGGAATTACAGTCCACATTCGTTTCCGATAACAGGATAGACGGAGAAGTCAAACTGAAAACCACAGCAAATTTGATCGGCTCCACTCGACCGTACTGCAACGCACTCCGGTGACACGCAGTACACTGTACACATTGAAGCAGTCAGCCCATAGAACTACCACAGCGCTGTCCTTGGCTCACTGCATACGAATGACAGAGCGCTGGCCCAGACCGGCCCGTGCGATGACGTCACGGGCTTCGTTTGTTCGAGCCTTTCAAAGCCCATTGCAGTGTACTGCTGAAGCAGCTCATGGGCTGGGCCTCGCTGCAGGACTCTGGCACATACTGTAATCTTCATTTTGTTAGATTTATGTCCAGAGAAGGAATTCAGAAAGAGCACACGTTACCGGTTGGTACTTGAATATTGTTCACTTGTATAGATCCCACATTTTTGGACATTGTGCAACCAACTCAACATTTTCTTTGCAAAAATATGTTCTTCATACATACCTTTTGTCTCTTTTAAAGTGATGAATGAAAGCCACAGTAGTTTGCCATTTGTGGAAACTGTCGGCTTGTGGTGTAAATTTGTGTGATGGACCTCACAGAATGCATACCCTGCGGTGGTAACGATGCTATAGAGCCCAACATCCCCGAAAACATGTGTAGCAGTGATCAGAAAGGGTTCGGTCTGGAGGTGTGTCTGGAAAGGACATTGACTTTAAAACATACATCTTCATTATAGACTGTTATGCCTTTGAGCATTCAGTTTGCAAGCCTCTGTGACTTAACTAAACACTGCCACAATCCTCTGTGGCCACGTTTAGTTGTATATAGTTGTATACCTCATATCTCTAAATCATTAGAAACTGAGTCTAACGATTGTCATCTTGGTCTTCCACTGCTTCTCTTACCCTCCAAGACAGAGTCCATTATTCTCCTATAGGTCATTCTACTTTAAGCAAACAGTATTGCTCTTATGGACCTACAAGGAGTGAACACACCCCCTCTGAGACACCCATAATTCCTCGTGATTAAGGGATATTATACTGTAATGAAAGACAGATAAAAAGGATGAAGCATTTTTGCCTGGGAGTTTTCAAATAACTACATAACATTTTCTTTTCCATAAATATATTCATAGAGAGGAAGCACAATGACAGGAACAGCCTTCTCTTCGTTGCCTTCCTTCATTTTCCTTCATCTGTGTTGCTCTGGTACAAGCCTTGTGTAGTCCCACATTCTGTAAACCGCCAGCAGCTCACTTCTGTAATGAAGCCATCTACAGTGTTCATTTGTTGCGTGTGTGTTTTTAGGCTTTAAATCAATGCGTGTCTTGTGTTGAGTGAGAGTTGGTTATATACTGCACAGTATTTGTGTGTGTTCTATTATGGTCGTACTGTAAAGAAGCTGTTACTGAAGATTTTGGTGTTGTGGTGTGCAGCGATACATCACGACATAACTTGTACTGATAAAAAAATATTTGCCGTATGTTATTTGTGCCTGGTTCTTGTTATTTAGCTCTTCTTTCTTAAAGGCATTTTAATTTTACCACTTTTTATGACTGCATTTAATTTTTACTATCATTTTCGTGAGCGATACGACAGCACAGTAGTACCCTGTGTTGCCTGGGGAAATGTATTAAATGCAATTAAATGCATCCCTCACCCCTCGAGCCCATAAAAATATTATTTTTCTATTTTCTCCCCCAGATTGCCTTACACTCAATGCTGAGGTTTTTTTTATGTGCCGTAGTTTACCTCTGATTCTGTACAAACCAAAAATAGCTCCTGTAAAACTCCCATCCCCTTTAGTTCATAAAAATAATTTGCAGCTTAGTTTTTCCGCTTTTTATCTTGAACTTAAATACTGAATTTCACAATTAACTTATGTGCCGACGGTGTTGTGCAGAGCCGTGTGATATGGCAACCCTGTTGTTAACATGGAATGAGCTATAGGTAACATAACCTCCTCCATTCACCTCACATGACCTCACAACTGAAGCTGGTTTATGAGTACAGCTTCATCATTCAACTTCATTCCTAACATAGCCTTTATCTGCACATTCTGAATACCCTCCTGCCATTGTTCCTGCCTGTTTATACCAGCAATCATTCTCGCTACTTTCATATCTATTACTTCTAACTTTTGAATAAGATATCTTTAGTCCAGCAAGTTTTCACTTCTGTGAAGCAAAGTTGGTCTGAAAAGAGACTGGTGTAAAGATAGTTTCGTCCTGGAGCTGATTTTCTTCTTACAACTGCAAACTCACTGCATTAGCTTTACTGCACCTTCATTCAATTTCTTTTACTGTAATATATTCTGGGAGAATACACATTCTAAGTACTTGAAATAATCTACCTACTGACATCACTTTAATCCTGGAAAGGCTAATTTTCATATTATACTCATTGCACCAATTTTCAAGTTCAAAGATGTTAGACTGCAGACTTTCAGCACAATCTGCCATTAAGACCAAGTTGTCAGCATAAGACAAACAGCTTACTAAATTTCCAAAAACCAAACCGAACCCCATGGCACTTAACACCCTTGAAAGGGCCGTGGCCTGCCCAGCGACCGCTGCTCAGTCCGAAGGCCTGCAGATTACGAGTGGTCATATGGTCAGCACGGCGCATCTTCTCGGCCGTTATTCTGGGCTTTCGAGACCGGGGCCGCCATCTCACCATTAGATAACTCCTCAATTTTAATCACGTAGGCTGAGTGAACCTCAAACCAGCCCTCAGGTCGAGAGAAAAATCTGACCTGGGCGGGAATTGAAACCCGGGGCCTCCGGGCGAGAGGCAGGCACACTACCCCCTACACCACGGGGCCGGCTTATTAAATTTCCACCTAACTGAATCCCTCTCTGCCTCTAAGTAGATGATACATGTAAACTATGAACAACAAAGGTGAAAGATTACGACCTTGTCTAACCCTGTAACTACCTTGAACCATGAACTCATTCTACCATCAGTTCTCACTGCAGCCAAATTTTCAACATAAATTTCTTGGATGGCTTTTAATAATCTGTCCTTAATCCCATAATCCCCCAGTATGGTGAACATCTTTTCCCTCAGTACTCTGTCATCTGCCTTCTCTAGATCTGCCAAACACAAACATAACTGTCTGTTTCTCTTGTAGCATTTTTCAGTTACCTAGCACATACTGAAAATCTGATCCTGACAGTCCCTCTGTGGTCTGAAATCCCACTGGTTTTCATCCAAGTTCCTCTCAACTACTGATCACACCCTCCCTTCCAGAATGCCAGTGAACAGCTTACCTGGTATACTGATCAATGAAATACCTGGATAGTTTTCGAAAACCTTCCTGTTCCCTTACTTATAGAGAGGTGCAATTACTGCTTTCATCCAATCAGGAACTACCTTACCAACATTTGTGGGCTACTGTAGTCTCATCCTAGTTCGTGAACCATGGACAATGGCTGAGTGGCCTAGATGGGATACCAGTTACTGTGGAATAGGAGTGGGCATCACGGGCATATTCTGAGTCTTGGCCCTCCCTTTGCTCAGACGGGTAGGACTATACTATTCACAGGTGTTCCTTGATTTGTTATAGGAGAGATTCTCACTGGGACTATGTGTATGTTGGGTAGCTTCTTGCTTCACAGAATGTTTACTGAGCACACTTGGAACGTTATAAACAAGCCTCGGATCTGTGGGAGTAACAGAGTCCCACTTCCGTTTGGCAGGTGAGGGACTCCTTCAAAACATATTTTCCTTTCAACACAGAAATTACTTTTCCTATGTTGTTGCCATTAACAACCACTTGTTCCACAGAAACATAAGCATACGTCAGATTGGTCTGAAATCAGCTGTTGGATGGTACGAATTGCATATACATTATGGAGTAGTGACCTCTTGATGAGTGAACTCAGCACACGCCACAGTTTTGCATTACCAAGAGCGTTAATTTCAAACATGCAAACTGTAATGCCTTCTGTATGTCGCATGAGCTAATTTCCTAAGGAAATATTTTGGCCATTTTGTTACTCTTGGCCCATTTACCATGTGTGTAATATTTATGTAATTTAGCGATTTCCTTGTATGCAAACATCCCTTGTCAGTTTTATCTTAATGTGCTGCAAACAAATTCCACTATAATTCTATTTCTGTCACCACATTTAATTGTTATAGTTGAAAGAACTTTAGCTATATGTTTTGCTTAGTGAACAGTATTTTGTGTTAGAAATTCTCCTACCAACATGCTGTGTTGACAGTGCTAGAAATATTATGGATACATCCTCACACTGAGAATTGCAAAAGTAAACAATGAACAATGACGACTTCACTTGAGATTTTCATGGGGAACAGTTTACTTAATTGGGGAGCTTATATACGATCTCTTCCATGATACTCCAGATCTTATCTCAAATGATACTGCCATATGCTTTCTTAAAGTCTGTGATGAATTATGGACTGATGTCATATTTCCCAACTCGTACAGAATGGTGCAGAGTAAACATGTGATCAACTATGGATCCAGATGTATTGAGCTGAAGAAAGCCTGGTAGGCCCCAGTGATCTCTATAATATATAGTGTGAAGCATGAGGCATGCAAGTTCAAAAATGGAGAGGATTTTGTATACATTGCAGGGAGATTCCCTGATAGTTCTTGTAGGGTCATTTTCTTTTTTTGCTTCCCCCTTGACAATTTAGCAGATCCCAATCAGTTACCCGTCCTCAGCTCAGTAAGCTCTCATTTTTGTCACACCTTCAGAATGAGTTGATGAATTCTGTTGTGCAGTATTTCTCCTCCTGACTTAAGTTCTATGGGGATGTCTTCAACACCTGCTGCCTAGTTATTCTTGTGCCTGTTTAACTACATGTTTAATCTCTTCCAGTGTGGGCTTAGCAGAGTAGTGCTGTGCTGTGTGTCTTTTCACGCATTGACCTTTATCACCTCTCATTTCTTCTTGCAGGAGGTTTTGGAACCTTTTGGGAAATATTTTGCATTTATCTGCATAGGGTTATTTTTGCCTTTCACTGCCTGCGTGATGGTTTGTAATCCCTCCCTGAAGCTCTTCACTTTCTCGTACAGCCTGGGAAAAATAAAACTGCCCCAGAAAATATTTATAAGACTGACACAGAAGTGACTCTTGTTAATGGAACAGGAGAACCACATTACAAATCATCACTCTCATTTTTGATCCATATTGAAAACAGCGATCTCACTTAGTTTACAAAAGGAGTACATTTATTGTTCCACCTATTCAATACAATCAGTACCACATTATGTGGTTAATTAGACATAGAAAATCTGAATATTATGGGGACATGTTTCGCCCTTCTTATTGGGCGTCATCAGCCATATTAATTTAATCTTAAAACAAACATTGTTTAAAGGACAATGACATTTATAATTTGTAAAAATTGAACTGTGATTTCTTATGATATTAACTTTACAGAATAGTGGTTATAAAATATTATGCTGGGACATACAATACATGCTAAAATTATTGTAAACTAATTTAAAATCTTGTCTAAAAGAAAATTTGTGTCAATATAAAGTTCTAAAAACGGCACATGTCTGGTACTGAAGTGGATCCACTTCGTTATAACCCTTACGTCCAATCCTATTCCCTCCAATTTCTTTAATAATATTCCATATTCCTCTCTATCAAAGGCATTGGAAAGATCTATGGCTATGCAATCCAACTGACCTCCTGAATCCAATTGATCTGATATGTCCTGCTGAAATCCCACCAGTTGTGCCTCACAAGAAAATTTCTTTCTAAATCCATCCCGGCTCCTCATGAACCAATTTTTATCATCACATATCCCTCTGATGTACTTTGATATTAAACTCTCCAGTATTTTACAAACTATACTGGTCAGGCTGATTGGTCTGTAGTCCTCTGGTTTCCTTTTATCACCCTTTCCTTTATAAATTGGTATTGTTATAGATTCCTTCCATTCCTTTGGTATTACACTATTATTTACATATATTTGCTGCGGCAGTTACCAACGTAAACATGAGGGTGAATTTTGTGTATATTTTGCGTTCCAACATTAAAAGATTGGTTAAGAGATAAGGCGAATGTTATGATGTTATCGTCATAAAGTTGATTGGTCTAAAATATTATCTGTTATAACCGTTGCAAACAGACGTTAGTGTGCTGGTTGAGGATCATAACATTCGTCTTTTCTCTTAACCAATCTTTTAATGTTGGAACGCAAAATATAAACAAAATTCACCCTCAAGTTTATGTTGGCAACTGCCACAGCGAATATATGCTGACTTATATAACGAAGAGGATCCACTTCATTACCAGACATGTGCCATTTTTAGAACTTTATATTGACACAAATTTTCTTTTAGACAAGATTTTAAATTAGTTTACAATAATTTTATCATGTGTTGTATGTCCCAACACCATATTTTATTACCACAATTCTGTAAAGTTAATATCATAAGAAATCACAGTTAAGTTTTTACAAATTATAAATGTCATTGTCCTTTAAACAATGTTTGTTTTAAGATTAAATTAATATGGCTGATGATGCCCAATAAGAAGGGCGAAACATGTCCCCATAATATTCAGTTTTTCTATGTTTAATTAACCACTTAACGTGGTACCGATTGTATTTAATAGGTGCAACAATAAATGTACTCCTTTTGTAAATGAAGTGAGATCGCTGTTTTCAATATGGATCAAAAATGAGAGTGATGATTTTTAATGTAGTAGCCAACCAGGCAAGATGTCGATTGAATAAATTCCTCAATCTTAAAACAAAAATATGTAAATTAAAGAACTGTCTGAGACTGAAATTGATCCCAAAATTCTTAAAATCAACACAAAGAAAGAATTTAATTTTTTTTTTCTCCTTTACGTCGCACCGACACAGATAGGTCTTATGGCGACGATGGGACAGGGAAGGGCTAGGAGTGGGAAGGAAGCGGCCATGGCCTTCATTAAGGTGAAAATGGGAAACCACGGAAAATCATTTTCAGGGCTGCCAACAGTGGGGTTCAAACCTACTATCTCCTGAATACTGGATACTAGCCGCACTTAAGCGACTGCAGCTATCGAGCTCATTTTAAATGATATTAATACACACAGAGTTCAAAATAGAGTAAATGACATCTGGTTAAAGAATGACATCAAAATAATGTACCAAAAGAAAGCCCAATTGAACCTACAGTTATATAGAACACATTTAATAGTAGCCCAAGAATTAGTCCCATTAGAATGGAAATCGTTCCAACAACATGTAGACAACAAATTGACGTATTTGATGGGTAAGAAACAGGCGACACTAGACAAAACACTAATGCAATTAAGAATATCTCAAACACAACATTCTAAGCAAAATACAGACAAACAGAAGATAAATCCATTACGTACCAACACTCCTACAGTAGTAAATTTGACGGACAGACAGTTTTCAGATAAAGAGATAGAGCTTGGAAGATAGGAAACTTAAAAGTGTCCACCTTTTCAATACAAATAAATGTTATAGTTGGAACTAGTTTCGACGCTGTTTGGCGTCATCTTCAGCCAAAATGTGGGAAATAGGCTAGCATGTAGACATTTATATTACACAAGGTGTTACATCAGTGTGATTAAATGAGAGAACATGAAGATGTGAAGTACAATGTCAGTTTCAAAGTGGTCATGAACGGTGAGTCAAAATTGTATAAACATGAGATAACATAATCACTTAAACAATAAACATATAAACTATAACGAAAGCATGCGGAAGTAAGAGATGATTGGCATTGGCATTAGGTGATCGTCGAGAATGTTCTATGGCCGATATACTTTATATTGATGTGTTGTAAGAACTCTTGTCATTAAAATTTTTTGAAAATTGAGTATTGTGCAATTCAACTGTTGATGTACTCCAGTAAGTTTTATATATACTGTGAGACAGGGTTTGGTTTTAGAGCAGTTGGTGGCGGCACCTCTCTTGTCTATGCACGTTATGTGGTAGTTATCTGTAAAGATAAGTTAATGTAAGTATAGTGTTCGTATGAAGGAATGCCTGGTGTATGTATGAAAATGAAAGGAGTACTTACTATTGTTATTGTGGAGGTTGTGTACCGGTATGTTTGGAGACTTGCTGTGTTCTGCTACAAGTACGTCTGGGGCTCATGTTAGCTGTGGGGAGGGATGTAGGTGGAGGGGAAGGAGGAGTGACTATTTTGGAGGTAGGGGCGGGGCTAGGCCTGTGATTCGTCGGTTTGTTAGGACGTGTGTTTACTATTTTGAGATAGTCATTCTTTATTGCAGGAATGGCTTTATCAAAAATGATGCTAGTTTTCTCTGTAATGTCGTTAATGTTATGATTGGGGTTATGTTGAGCAGGGGGCCCTTAGAGTTTATGTTTAATATCGTCATGTCATTATTGATGTCTGTGAAACTATGTTGACCTATTGATGAAAAATGGCTGTGTTTTACTGCATTTATGTGTTCGTTGTAGCGGATGGTGAAGTTTCTGCCGGTACGTCCAATATAACTTGTGTCACAGTTGTTACATTTGATACGGTAGATACCTGATTGGTTGTATTTATTATTATTATTATTATTATTAACTGTTTTGGTTATTCCATTTATGAGTTGGAAGCCTTGGCTGTTGAATTCTCTTTAGAATGCTTCAGAATGTACCTGGAACATCTCCCTTTCGATCTTGAAACTGGTAATCAGGCATTGAGTTGGGTACAGGCCAAGCCGCGAAGGACCGGTCGTCTTGCACGTTGGACAGTGCGCATCTCAGTCTTCCAATTTGAAGCTCGCCACATTCGTGGCATGGAAAACGTTGTGGCTAATGGCCTCAGTGGGATGTTCTATCCAGGCAGCTCTGACCCTCAATCAGAGCCTGCAAACCCCTCTCTCGAACAAGTAGCGGCCTTTGTGAATGTAGTTCTCACTTTTCAGAGGCATATTTGAAAATAATTAGTACTTATTTAATCAAGATTTGAAAACTATTTATGAAATATAAGTAACCAGTTTAACCTTCAACCACAGACATGCAGTCACTGATACTGCTGCTGTATTTAATTTGTCAGCACAAGAAGAAAATAATGGATATGGAATACATTATATGGGGTCCTTTTACATTCCTTTGCCCAGTTAATAAAAACAGGGATGTAATATATTGTAATCTTTAATTAATACATTTGTTGTTCATAAATTAAGGATAATGCTGAGGCATGTGCAAAGAAGACTTTGGTGTGCAAGTTGTGGCTTGAAATCACAGCTGGGTATTGTACCAAACAACCTGTGGTGACTGTGGTCTTGGTTGGATACATGATGGCACTCTAAGCACACCAATGACTCACAGGTGCGAATCTGCTGTCAAGAGTTTGATGCCGAGTTGAAGTATGCAGTTGTTTTTGAATGTGCAAATGGTGATTGTGTGTCGGAAATGACTCGACAAACACATGTTGTTAATGCAACAATGGGAAGGATAATAGATGGAAGGCTGTCCACTTAGCGTCACTCCATGATTATGGCAATGATTCCACCAGACAGGGAATGTGTCTCAGCGCTACAGCAGAAGACGTTCACATTGTACAACACGAGAAGACAAGCGCCACACCATTAGTGCCCAAAGACATGGATGGAGTACTGCAGGGGACCTTGCTTGGGATCTGGAACAGTTGTTTTCAGACACACTGTGTACTGACACTCAACAGGCATTGGTTTATTTGCCCAGAGGCCTGCAGTTCTGTGATGTCGTTCTCCAAGACTACGTATGTCCCACACTACCACTGAGGAATGACAGCGCATGGCCACACCGAGCTACTATCATCGAGGAGTACCATGAAACAGAAGACATCAGGCAAATGGCCTGCCTATTCCCCCAGCCTAAACCCCATTGAGCTCTCGATTGTCATTTTGGTACATATCTTCAACCTCCTTGGACTCTTCAGTGACTCAAACTGCCGTTAATGCAAGAATAGGAGATCATAACCCAACAGCTGCCTGACGACCTCATCCAGCCAATCCCTTTTCCTGCATATGTTAATGTGTATGGTCATCACGTAAAATATTGAAACTGGTGTACTTGCTCAAGAAGTGAGTGGACACCAACTTACAATCTCCCTGGTGTTGTATCACATGTGTTCTTTTGGTGTTGTTGGGTTTTTTTTGTTTGTTTTGTTTTTTTATGTGTTTTGTGCAATAACCGGTGTATGTGGATGAGTTTCTTGTGTGTTCATTGTGTGTATACTGTCAGCACTAATTTGATGCAGTGCCACGTTGTGACACCAGAAGCTCCAATCATCCTTAGTTTCATCATCATCATCATCATCATCATCATCATCATCATCATCATCATCATCATCATCATTTCCCTTTATCCAGCTGTAGCCGGGTAGTTTAACCTTACTAATATACGCATACGTTACACTAATAAGCACATCAGAGAAATTCCATTAACAGTCAATGAACATGAAATTAAATTAGTTGAGTAATAAATGTTCATGATGAAATGAAATAGAAATTGAACTAAACACTGACTTATTTAGCATATATTGTGAGAACGAATAAAAACAATTGCTTCAACTCTGTTGTACAGTCTGCATGACTGCTGGTGGTATACTATGCCAGCACTCACAAAATAAACTGCACAAATGGCTTCCCACCAGAAAGTAGTTGTGATATTTTCAGTTTTGGCTCAGTTAAACTTTTGAAACTGTTTTGTAAATTAAAACATTTATGAACTACCTGAAAAAAAAAAAAAACTTACTTAAATAGAATTACATGTTTTGTTCTTGAAAGAACATCATCAGATTCTATCAAATTGCATTTGAATATAAATGCATAAATATTGATGTTTAAATTCTGTTTAAATACTAAAATATTTGTAATTTGGAAATTATCATAATCAAGTCCTCACTTCTCTCCACTCTAGCATAGAATGCAAGATTATTGTATATGATAATACAGTTTTAATAATAATACTGGGTGCACTAAGAATGTGTTTGAGTCATCAGTCCTTAGACTGGTTTGATGTAGCGCTCCATGCCCCCCTATCCTGTGCTAACCTTTTCATTTCTACGTAACTATTGCATCCTACATCTGCTCTAATCTGCTTGTCATATTCATACCTTGGTCTACCCCTACCGTTCTTACCACCTACACTTCCCTCAAAAACCAACTGAACAAGTCCTGGGTGTCTTAAGATATGTCCTATCATTCTATCTCTTATTCTCGTCAAATTTAGCCACATCGATCTCCTCTCACCAATTCGATTCAGTATATCTTCATTCGTGATTCGATCTATCCATCTCACCTTCAGCATTCTTGTGTAACACCACATTTCAAAAGCTTCTATTCTCTTTATTTCTGAGCTAGTTATCATCCATGTTTCACTTCCATACAATGCAACGCTCCACACAAAAGTCTCAAAAACATCTTTCTAATTCCGATATCAATGTTTGAAGTGAGCAAATTTCTTTTCTTAAGAAAGCTCTTCCTTGCTTGTGCTAGTCTGCATTTTATGTCCTCCTTACTTCTGCCATCGTTAGTTATTTTACTACCTAAGTAACAATATTCATCTACTTCCTTTAAGACTTCATTTCCTAATCTAATATTTCCTGCATCACCTGCCTTCGTTCGACTGCACTCCATTACTTTTGTTTTGGACTTATTTATTTTCATCTTGTACTCCTTACCCAAGACTTCATCCATACCATTCAGCAACTTCTCGAGATCTTCTGCAGTCTCAGATAAAATAACAATATCATCGGCAAATCTCAAGGTTTTGATTTCCTCTCCTTGGACTGTGATTCCCTTTCCAAATTTCTCTTTGATTTCCTTTACTGCCTGTTCTAAGAATAATAGTAATAAAACCTAAAAGTACAGTTCAGCATGTCGTTGACCTAATCAGCTGACCTACTAGTCAGCTGTACTCACATTAAGTTGTTCCTTTTTCAGTTATAATTGTGATATCATATGGGTTTTTTTTTTTTTTTTTTCCCCCCAAGTTGTTTATAAATTTATTCCTTCATAAACTAGTTTTGACAGACTGAAGAACCTAACAGTTATTTAAAAATCAGTATTTGCATGCTCACATTCATGAAGTACCGAGATGGTTTGATTTACACATCTGAATTTTTGGGACAGTTAGAGGAACTGCAGGTCTGTGGTTCAAAGTTTAAACAGAATTTTTTCAAAGCAGCATTGCAAAATTGCATTAAACAATCTTGTTAGAAACACAATTATACAATCCCAATCCTCTTTAGATGGCTGAATTAGACAGAATCATGTTTCAACATCAGCTTAATCTTTTTAATTAATAAATTCAGTCTTGGAATTATTTATTTTTAAAGATCTTTAATATTATTAAAATGCTTAATAATTCATATTTGAAGAGCTATTGAACTTTTTAACATTTTTCGTTTAATTTTAGTTTATCTGATCCTGGTGGTTTAGGTTATTGTTTCAGTGCAGTTTGAATGATTTAAATTATGGCAGATGTATATTGTATCTGCAATGGTATGTTAAAAATTTATGAATTTAAATTATTCTGAATCAACAGAATTCCTTTCATTACAGATGATAAACCTTATTTTTCTAGAGCATAACAGGCAAAGCATGTTGCCTGTCTAGTCAACTGAATGGTTGAATTAGGTTTAAGATTACTTGAACCTGACATTGTTTGTGACACAGGAAAGGATATTATCATTTGACAGAACTTGGCGTGGTCAAGTGAGAAGTGTTTGAAATATGTATTATATGTTTCTATTATGTTTCTGTTTTTTATTTCAGTATATCAGTATTTGTCCTTTAATGTTCTGGGCAAAATGGTTAAACTGTACTGTTGCCAGTAAACAAATCTCCTGTATCATTAAAATAATGTACATAAGTTGAAAATTTGTGATATTTAATTGCATTAGCATGTTCATAAATGATATGTTTGAATTCTTGACACGGTGCCTAGTATTATTTTATACTGATGACATCGCCTCTGAAATATGCTCTTTGGCATAAGTTACATGTGCACATTTCAGAAGAACAGTTGGTGACCACTACATTGATAAAAAGTATGCAGAGTATTGTGATGGCTTGTGCACATCATATGAGGCTCTTCTGTTACTCCTTGCTTGTGAACAATTATCAGAAATCAATCAATCAGTCGCCACTGATCTGCATTTAGGGCTTTCGCCATGTAGCAGATTCCTTGTCAGTTGTTTACCTAGACATTTCTTAAATGATTTCAAACAAGTGGGAAATTTATTGAATGTCTCCCATGATAAATGATTCCAATCCCTCATTTCTCTTCCTATAAAGTAAGTGAATATTTGCCTCAATTTGTTTTCTTGAATTCCAAATTTATCATCATATTGTGATCTTTCCTAATTTTCAAAACTCCATCTACTAATGGCATTCTACAGCATCTCTTCGCTGACAGCTCGGAACATGCCACGTAGCCGAGCAGCTCATCTCCTTATTTCCAAGTCTTTCCAGCCCAACCTTTGCAACATATTTGTAACACTACTCTTTTGTCAGAAAGAAATCATCCAGAATACATCATGCTGCTTTCCTTTCAATCTTTTTCTGCTCTTGAATCAAATAATTCTGATGAGGGTCCTATACACTGGAACCATACTCTAATTCGGATCTTACTGGTAACTTATATGCCCTCTCCTTCATATCATACTGCAACCCATAAATACCCTCTTAACCATTACTCCATGCACATTTGTGCCCTTTCAGCAACACAGGTTGGATTGTCTTCACTGAACCCAAGAATTGTGCCTGCTTTAAAAGAAAGTGGAGGATTTCCATATCTCATCAATATATTGCACTGGGAACCTTATACGGCGCGGTACATATTTGAATTAAGCGCAAGGTGTTGCACAACAGAATCCTGTTCATGTTTGAATCAAGTTTGAAGCTACGTCATGTGAGCATGATGTTAGCTGGAGGTTCGCTAGGCTATAGCGGTGATGTCAGGACCCGATCACTTGCACACAGTGAGGTCTTGCAGCAGAAGATTCTGAAAATTTGTTTTGTATTTCTGCAACCAGAAGGGATATCAGCAAATAAAATAAGATATCTTGTAGCCGACATTTAAAATGGCCAAATTTCTGAATTTCAAGAATATGACTTGCATATTGATGAAGTTATTAAGGTATTAAGCAGACATAGTTTCAAGCATCATGTGACACACTCAAGACCAGATTTTATATAAAAGACGAGAGCTCAGAGAGGGTCAACACATTTTGTCACTCGCAGTGGCCAGTACCTGTCATCTGTCAAGCCTGCAAGAGTCGTCACTCTTAAAGACTTGTGATATTCTATGTGACGGCGAGTTCGAACTTCAACAAATTAGTCGAACCAGTGTGCAGTAGAACTTGAAGGGAGTATAATGCCAACAGACTCGAAATATTTCCAATCTTCTCAAACACTGTGCGTTTTGAACGTTTTATAAAAGCAACTTCTAAAAGATTTAGTGTATTTTAGTGCATAGCAACACTTAGACATTGATACTTTCACGGCCTGTACTTATAGACATGATATAGGCTTTTGGGCTTATGCCGTGTCAAGAAAATAAGGTGAAATTCTTTACGTTTCGCAGAGAACTATGCTCTGCGTCATCAGAAGAAAATCTCTACTGTCCTCGAGAAAGGCTTCTAAAACATTGAATGAGCTTTGAATTCAGACGTTACCCAATAGAAGTGGAAATGGTACGTTCATTCATCACCAGATGGCTCCTTGGACGTGGTACATCGCTAGCATTCGAAGAGGAGGCTGACGGAACTATCAGAATCATTCTGAGAGGGTCACATAACATAACAGGTGTACGACATTGATACAAGTCTGGAATGAAACATCTGGCGATGAGGAATGTGCGAATTTGGAAAACACCAAAACGAAATAACAATAGTGAAGGGACAGGGAGGGAACTAGCTACGTAAATCTGTAATGGCTGGCAACCAAGTATTACTTAATTGATAGCCAGTGTCCCCTTTGAAATTGTTAGGATTTCTACGTATTTCTGCAGCTTCCCATATAATCCTGGACCTGTAGTATCTTGTGTGAGTAAGAGCTCGAGCATCTTGGAACATGACATCATGACCCGACGATAGAACGTGCTCAGCTATTGCTGATTTGTCTGGCTGGTTGAGACAAATATTACGTTCATGTTCCTTGATGCGAGTACCAATGGATCGGCATGTTTAGCCAATGTATACCTTGCTGCAAGTACAGGGCATTTCGTATAACCCAGGATGTAAAAGTGGGGACAATTTGTCCTTGGTTTTACCCAGACTATGAGCAATTTTATTGACGGTGCCAAACACTGTTTATACATTGTGTTTGCGGAGGACCTTGGCAATTCGATCTGTGGTATTATGAATGTAAGGCAGGTAGGCAGTTCCCTTTACTTGTTCCTTCTGTGAGCTCTGCTTGGTCATTTCTCTGGGATTCAGGGCTCTATGAATCTGCAAATCGCTGTAAACATTACCCTTGAATGTGACTTTGAGTGTGTTCATTGCCACATGGATGTTTGATGGCTCACAAATTTGTCTCGCCCTTTTGGTGAGTATCAAATTAATCAAATTAATTTAAAAAACCACCTAATCGATACTTTTTTTTTGCCTTAGGCAAAATTAAAAATACACTAGCACACACAGAACATGTTTCGACCACTTAGTGGTCATCTTCAGCTGTATATAAATATCTTAGATGAAAACATTTGGACAGTAAGCATGTTAAACCTTAAAACTTTGTCCCATGGGATCTTAAAAACTATTGCTCTAGGTGCTTTAATGGATGGAGGTGGGGGGCATGGGAGGGGTTTGGGGGTAAGGCAATATGTGTGAATGATACTTAAATTACAATGCGCATTTACAATTGTGTTTAAAAACTTATATACTAAAATATTTAAATTATTTAAAAGCGTCTATAGTGAAACACATTTGTAATAACACTAGGTGGCGTGTGTCAGTGTTTGTAACAAACTTCAGGCTTTTTAGAGAAGTATACTTAATTAAAATTTGCGTCTACAATGATGTTAAAAAACCTTGTTTACTAATAAACATATTTGAAAAAATATCTTAAAGTGTCTATGGTGAGCACTTTTTAAAAAAACACTTGTACTTGAATAAAAGTCTATCTACAGTGTATACCAGTCTTCAGGTATTTGTTGTTTATAATTTGTATTGAATGTCATCCTTAATTGTTCCTCTTGTGGTTATTGTCAAAAGGTCGTGTTGACTGTTTGACTTCCGAAAATCGCTCTTTAGATTGTGGTAAAATGATGTGATGACCATTTGACTCTTGGTGAGTGTCATGAGAATGCCTTGTTATTGTGCTGGATGGTGGTGAGAATCTGCATGTAGATAGCGATTTGTGTGGGTAGGCTTACGATAGACGGTATGTCCTAAGGAGCCGTCCGGTTTCTTTCTTACTAGAACATCTAAGAAAGGAAGGCATCCATCTGACTCCATCACCATAGCGAATTTAATTGAAGGATGTTGTTGATTTAGGTGGTTTAGAAATAGATGAAGTATCTCAGGGCTTTCTGTCCAGACCACAAATGTATCATCAACAAACCTCCACCATATCATAGGTTTGATGGGCGCCGAAGCAATAACCTCCTCCTAAAAATGCTCCATAAAGAAATTAGCCACCACAGGCGAAAGTGTACTTCCTATACTGACTCCATCCGTCTGTTCGTAAAAATTCCCACCCCGCAAGAAATAGCTGGAGGTCATGCAGTGGTAAAATAGCTTAGTAATGTCCTCAGGGAACAGGTTTTCAATGAGAGACATGGCCGAGTCAATCGGCACTTTAGTGAACAAGGAGTCCACATCGAAACTCGCCAAAAGTGCATTAGGTTGAAGGGTTATGGTTGACAGCTTGTTGACGAAATACCGAGAGTCCCTGACGTATGATTCAGTACGTCCTATGTGTGGCTGTAGCAATTTGCTTAGATATTTAGCCAGAGCATAAATAGGAGAACCTATCGCACTAACAATAGGTCTGAGGGGAACATCTTTTTTATGGATCTTAGGAAGTTCATTAATCTAGGTGGCACAGCGTCCCCCGGGGACAGGTGTTCAGCCTCCTCTTTTGGAATTGAAGATTGCCTTAAGAGCTTCACGGTGGCGTTGGACACACGAGTGGTAGGATCACGTGAGCTCAGTCTGTAAACAGGCTCTGACAATATAGCTGAGATCTTATTCTTATACTCGTCAGTGTCCATAACCACTGTTGCATTACCCTTATCAGCTGAGAGAATGGTCAGTTCTGAATCATCTCTAAGTTCCTTCAGAGCTCTCCTCTCGCCTCTTGTTAAATTGGGCGCGTCACGGTCCGAACCTTGCGGCCTGTCTTATCTAGTGTGGCCTTGTCAGTACGGACTTTATTTGGTATAAATCGTGGTTGTATCATTTATTACTTGTGTGTTGTATGATCTGTCTTGTGTAACAGAACATGTGAGATTATGTTACAGTACTTCTGCTGTATGTTTATTAATACGACTTTACATAATGTAAGAACATGTAATTAATAGTATATAATTTATTATTACTTGTAAATATGATGTATAAATCCAATGTATGTTGTGCAACACAGGGTAAGAGTCTAGAACAATGCACCTTTGTCCTGATGTCACTAGAGTTTTACAGAATGTTCTATTCATTTGTATATAGGTTGTTGGAGACTCAAGAAGATGTGAGAAGGCATGTTCTGTCATACTTTTCTGGAAGCCTGGCCAGGCAAGGTATATAAAGGATAGTCTTGGGTTGTTGAGTCGAGTTGTTAGTGAGAATCATTAGTCGAGTTAAGTATGTGAACTCGTGATCTTGTCAAGTGTTCCATACTTGGTTGACATGCTAATGTGGCAGTCGATTGAGTTCAAGGTGGTGGTTCATTTGATGTGCAACTATGAATGCGTATATAATTTGTAAATAAAACAGTGTACACAATTGACAGCATCTCATGTGTGCGTCTTTGTGAATACAATATGGTTAGGTTTAAATCTTGATAGGTATTTATTGAGTAGTTTGTGTTTGTTAAGGTAATTTATCTGGTTGTGAACGATCTTTTCTAATATTTTACTAATACAAGGAAGTATGCAAATTGGTCAAACGTCTTTGGGTTTTGTCGGATTATCGATTTTTTTCTAATCAGTCGTATTACAGCATTTAACCATATATTGGGAAAGATCCCTGTCATGAGTGAAGTATGCGTAATTGTTGGGAGAGCAGTTTCAGAGAGTCTAATTAATGACAAATTTATTTCATCACATCCAGTAGCCTCTGACTTTATTTCATAGATTGCATTTCTGGTTTTATTAAGAGTTATATGTGAAAAATTAAATTCTACTCCATCGTGTTTTCTTTTCGCGTGTAGTCTGTAGATTGTTTCCTTTTTTGATTGTTGTCTGCTGGCAAAGTTTGTGAGGAGAAATATTATTTAATTTGTCTAATGGCAAGTCAGTATTGTTTTTGTTATCCAATGGTGTTGCAAGAAATAAAATTCACTTTTAGATTCAGTTCCAATGTTGCGAAGAATTTTCCATTCATTGACAGAAATGTTATTTTTTAAGATGTCGTGTGTATGGCGTATCTCGTTATTTCTGATGACGTGAGTTGTTGTGCAATTCTCTGTACTTTTCAAATTTTTTAATATAATATTTGTAAGCTGCATTTCTTTCCTCCATTTTTGCTCGTATGTCTTGCGTCAACCAAGGTGATGTTTTTTTTTTTTTTTTTTTTCCCCTTCGTGCTGTCCATATGGAGGCATACTTGTCATTCAGTCCTAAAAGTAGTTCATTAAACAGTGTTATTTTGTCATCAAAATCATGTACCATCTGTACGTTGTGCCACAGTGTCCTGAGTGTGACCTCAATGAACGCCTCTTTCTTTAGGTTTTTTCGATAGGCAGTTAATTTAGGCTCATATTTGGGGCATTTCAGTGAGTGTGTGGCGTAAATAGTCATGTTGGGAAAGTCTGGGAGCTGGCTGTTGTCCATGAGTCTGAATTCTATCAGTGTTGTTTGTAATGATTAGATCCAGTAGTGTATGGAGAGTAGCTGTGAGGTGTGTAGGATTATGGGGAAGGATCATTATATGACTTATTCCAATCAATTATTAACAAACTTTGCCAATACATGAGAACATATTCGTGAAGTTTGAGACACAAGACTTAACAAAGTGTAATTTTTACAGCCGTTATCACTGTGTCAGTAATAAAATCACAACAAACAGGTCACATTTACAAATCACAGTAGACAATATTCTTTGTCCATATTAAGAATCAGAGTCTAAATTAGAACCACACTCAGAATCACAGTATCAATAATAGGAGAATGATCGCATCACCACAACACTAGCCCTTATAAATCCATTAACTATGTATTTTGGTCTGACGGACATCATCTCTGCCTTCCAGAACTACAAGCTTCTCACAGTCTATGATGTGGAGGTTCCAAATTCGGATTGGCTACAATGACATGTAAATATACAATGTGTGAGGCACTATTCATTTGTCATATTCATGAATATACATCTATAACCTTACTCTTGTCCGGCTCCATTGCTAAATGGTTAGCATGCTGGCCTTTGGTCACAGGGGTCCCAGTTTCAATTCCCGGCAGGATCGGGAATTTTAACCATCATTGGTTAATTCCACTGGTATGGGGCCTGGGTGTATGTGTCATCTTAATCATAATTTCATCCTCATCATGATGCGCAGGTCGACTACTGGAGTCAAATCAAAAGGCCTGCATCTGGCGAGCCGAAGTCCTTGGACACACCCCGACACTAAAAGCCATACGCTATTTCATTTTTACCTTACTCTTGGGACATTTTCCATTGTTGCTATGGGAGATGACTCATTCTATATGAAAAAACCCCAGGCTAGCCAACGGCTGTTTTAAATATACAGTACCTCGGGACTTTCCATGTTTCAACATCTTGAGCAATACCTTATCCCTTCAGACTTCTTTTAACATAAAATATTCTACAGTATTATACAAAATCCCTTACTCTAAATAATTTGACATGCTCAAAATGTCATTGATTAATAACTTAACCTAATAAAATTATATCAGTTTACATTTAAATAATTAATAAGTGGAGTTTTTATATTAGTCAAATCTATGGCTTCGTACAATCGTACATTACATCCTTATAGTCCTTCTTTCACAACCTTCCTTTCTGGGAATTTATTCTTAGCTATTACAAAAATAGCTTCATGATCGCTTACACAATCTATCAGTTTAGTTTCTCTGTAGCGCTCATCTATTTTATTAGTGTCCCTCCCGTTGGTTCCATCACTTTCTGATTCAGCTCTCCTTCCCAGATTAATGTATTTACCATTTTTGGCCTTGCTTTCTGATATTCACATTTCCTTCCCAGTTAATACATAGTTCAAAAAAATTAGGGAACATGTTTTTGAACAAATGCCATGCTCCACAAAACAATACCTCACACCCAGGTATATTACAAACTAAAACTTAATTCTTTACTGTTAAAGTATACAAAAGAACATGGATGAATTCGCGTTCATTTTCAGTACACAAACTGAAATGTCAAAATAGGGACAAAAACAAAGTGATAACAGTCCTCCAGGGTGGATTTTTATCACAGTTAGAGAGCTTCAGTATGTTGTATGTCTCCGCGAGCATTTATCACAGCTTGGCACCTACGTGGCATGCTCTGTATAAGTCGACGTAGGTCACGTTGCGGTATCAGGTCCCATTCTTCAATGAAAGCCTGTTGGAGGTCTTGGAGAGTCTGTGGTGGAGCAGGATGCCCACAAACACTTCTGTCAAGGCTATCCCACACATGCTCGATGGGATTAAGATCGGGACTCACTGGGGGCTATTCCATCTCTTGAATGTCCAGTTCTCGCAAGACAGCTCTGGTGATGCGCGCTACATGTGCCCTGGCATTGTTGTGCATGAGTATGAATTCAGTGCCAACACCGTATGTAGCAACCAATACATGCTGTAGCATTATCTGCTTGATGTACCCCGCAGCGGTAAGATTACCACAGGCGACGACAAGATCCATACGGCCATCAGTAATGATGCCACCCCACACATCACGGAACCTTGTCTGAATCGGTCACCTTTCTGGACAACATTTGGCATGTACTGCTCACCACAGCGCGCCATCTCCATATACATTGACGTCCATCACGCCATGTCAGGCGAAATTTGGACTCGTCTGTGAACACAGGTCCCCACTGGCGAAGTTGCCAGTTGATGTGGGTACGGGCAAACAAGGCAAGCTGCGCAATGTTGCTCATTAAACGGAGCACTTGAACAGGACGTCTGGGTCGTGAGGACACTTCTCTTAACATTTTCCTTACTGTCTGGTCAGACACCGTGACTCCAGTGATCCTCCTGAGGTCTTGCAGTTCTCTGGCAGTTGCTGAATGACATCGCAACTCACTGATGGTGAGATATGTCATCCTGTGGGGTTTTCATGTGTCCACAACCTTGTCCAACCCTCCTTGTGAAGTGGCCTGTCTCATTGTAGCAATTCCACAATTGTTGAATAACTGATGGAGAGACATTGAGATCCTCAGCAACACAACAAAAAAAGTCCATCTTTCCTGGATCAAAGTGACAGTCCTTGCGACTTGAACATCGTTAAGATATCTCATGCGATGTGCTGGTCGATGTACAACGTGCTCAAATGACCGCAGTAGTCTGTGTACCTCACGACGACACACGGACGCACTGCTATTCACTTTGTTTTGTGGGTCACCTGACAGTTTAATGCATGGCTATGCCTACAGATGGAGTATCACTTCGATTTGACATACCCTGAGTAGCTAAGGTCTCGAGGTATGTTGTACGACCATTGGAACCTCATCTACCAAATTAATTTCACATACCAGACGTTACAAAACATGTTCCCCTAATTTTTTTGAATAGTGTATTTGCTAAATTGAAGTCAACCACTACATTGACATTCCTTTGCGTGTCATTCCACGCATTCCTGATTATCTTGTCAAATAATTGTCAGCACCACCTCTTCCACGTCTGTACAACCCAAGAACATCAAGTTGGCTTTATCTTTAATGATGAGCTGTACACCTAGAACTTCATGTTTTTTGTAGTTATCATTGTAACATTTTCATAGCTTACAAATTCGTCTTCCACGAACCTACTACACTGGCATAGTAGGGGGAGAGGTGATACTCTCACGCGGCGTGTCCTAGGTGGCAGATAGGGGAGTCCTAACCGGCTTGCCGGCGGACTTGAGGGAAATAAAATACCTCGCGGACCAAAAACCCAACCCCTGTGGGTGGGGGGCGCAGACGAACAATACACCCACGGCATCCCCTACCTGTCGTAAGAGGCGACTAAAAGGGGCGACCAAAGGAGGATTATCTTAGAACCATGAAACTACTTGTGATTAGTACCACCACGCGGGGAACACCATGGGTCGCTTTTACTTGCACGTAGTACCACTATATTAAGTACCAAATAGGTTTGTGATTAGCAGCACACAGGAGCACCGTGCGGTCGGCTTTTGCAGTACCTGTGATTAGTACCACGATATGAGCAAGACCATAGGATGATAGCTACCATGGTTCTGCCTTACCTATGATTAGTACCCACTATATGAGGAACACCACAGGATAGTGCAGGTCCCTGTGGTTAGCACTCTTATGTGATGAACACCATAGGTTTGCGTTGCCTGTAAGTGGCGCCACAATGTGAGAAAAACGAAATTTCTGTATTATATGTCGAATTTCATAACCTGTGAGTAGTACCATAATGTGTGGAATACCGCAAGTCTCTGCTACTTTTGATTAGTACCGCAACATGACAAATACCATGGTTCTACTTTCTAGCGATAAGTACCATTATGAGGGGCTGATAACATGGATTTTGGACCTCCTTTAGACTGCAGGTATTATCGATTCAGTGTTATGGTATAGCAGCAGTCCTTTGGTCAGTAATACTATAGTTTTACGTCAGTTCCTGTGAATGTAAGGCATTGCGGGTCGCATCCACTGATTGTTTTAAATTCATGTCCATCCATTCATTTCTTTGTCCTCACGTTTTGAATTCTGGTCAGTGGAGGATTTTGGTTTTTTAATTTGTCATTCCATTTCGTCTCATTTCGTACCATTAGGGGCCGATGACCTCGATGTTTGGCCCCTTTAAACAACAAGCATCATCATCATCATCATGAAATTCGTCTTTCACCAGTATGAATATGCTCCCTATTATTATGAAATCTATTATGTCTCCACAGTAAACACTACATTTTCGAGAGAAAATTTCTGCTTTCCTAATATTACTTATTAGTCATGATTAAACTCCTGTTACAATATTTGGTAAAAATAATGTACTTGCTAGTCTATTGGACCCCTGCTGCCTGCTAGTTTTTCTCAATTCTTCCTTCCAGATTTGAGGGGTGGGGGGTCCTATAGATGGAAACTTCATAAAAATCCATTGTTATCAGAGGGGTGGGTCAAAATAAATTATTTTATTTTGAATAATTTGAGATATTTAATTAAGATGAACAAAGTTTGGCTTTTATCAACAATGATCTACCACTAATGTCCCACGCAGCAATTAGTTCCACAAAGAGTAAGGAATGTTATTGTAATGTGGTGGATTGGCGTGACCATTAGTAGAATGCGAAATGGCTACCTGTAACACAAAAACCTTTTTTTTTTTTTTTTAATTTCTACTGTATGTACATGCTTCACAAAAATATTTTGGCCTAAATAAGGGGAAAATAATAATATAAAAATTAGGTAAACGTTAAACTTCGGTTATCGTTATTTGAGTCTACATCTTTATTTTTAGTGTTCTTTCCAAGGAAGATCATCTTCAGAGCCATCTAATGCATTTTCCTTGTTCGGGCCTGTTCTTCAGCCTGATGAAATAACCGTTTGAGAAAATAGTTTGAAGTCAAAAATAGACTTTGTGTCGCAATACCTTTCCCTAAGAAAGATCGTTCAGCTCTTTTGTATCAACTACCGTAATACAATATAATGGAATGATTGTGAGAAACCTGTATGAAAGAAAATCCCTATAAATAAATACATACATACATATAGATAATATTAAATAGCGAGAATCTCTCTAAAACTCTTTAGAGCAATTGCAGGAGTGCTCGCATGATCTATTTGCGAATACAGTACATTGAAGTGAAGGCAGCATGATTTTTCCAGCGTTTGTAATCTCGTGCACGTCCACTGTCCAGTTGGTGTGAATCCTTTTCATATAGTCTTTAAAAGGCTTGTTTATTAAGATGTCTAATGGCTGCAAAACTTCTAGAATAATGACTGGATAGGTTTTAATTAGTGATTTTGGCCGCGAAGGATGTCCACTACAAGGATCAATTTTTTTATTAGGTAGGACTCTTTTCGGAAAGTCTCCTTTAGGAAGAGTTCTTCTTTGAAAATACCATGTGGCACGAATTTGTACAGCAGGAGTTTCCTCCCATCTGCAGTCTCAGCTAGCATAACTGTACATCATAGCGCCTGAGCTCCTGAGGTTTTCATGAAATTGCTTGATGCACATGCTTTGTTTATCATTGTTCTTGTTGGCGTGTCAAAGTAAACTGATGTCATCACTTTATCTACGTAGTCAGCTGGAGCCATTGACATAGTGAAATTCTTCTTCATAAACTTAAATTGTTTTGACGCGTAAATCATACTACTAAGCCTCAACTTGCTTCAAATTCTAAAGCTGGAATGCCTTCTTTTTATACAATCTTGCACACTTTGAATTGTAGCATTTCATGCATAACAGCATGATCATTGTTTGTTTCCACAATCCACTGTTAACACTTTTCATTGACTTCTTTGTTCTTTCCTTCATACATTCCATGAAATGATGTACAGTCCTCCTTCTAATTATGCCAGTACCGAATCATTTTAGGCTGTTTCAAATTCACAAGCTACAGCTCTTATGTCTTTTTTTCTTTCCTGAATACATGCTTGAGAGTACTTAATTTAAAAGAGGCCTTAAAACTCTTTCTGAAATTTCTGGTACTCATCTTCTACGTTTTCACATTTTACATGCAAGATTTAAAATAGATGCGAGAAGAAAGGTATTTTACGAGTCAAGTAGCTGAACAAGTGGCTGGCTGTGGGAAAGGGGGTCGTGAAACAATCCTGGAGCCAAGACCACATTCCAGCACACTCAGCTATTCTGGAGCCAGGAAGGGATGGGTTTTACCATTATTACTGCACTGTGTGTGCTTTTAGACAGGCAGCGTTACTAGATTTCATTGGTAGTGGGTAATTTGTCACTTTCCAAGAATTTTGTATTCTGACTCTCAAACATTAAGCAGGGCTACCGTAGGTAATGGGATCTTAGAGCCGAGTAAATTTGGGATGTACTCGTATTACTTCATGTAGTTCTGTTACTTTCCTTACAATACTTCTACAGATTATCTTCAACAACTTTGTCATCCTATATTGACTTCCAGCTCCTGGTACTCTCTTTCGTCACTACTCCCTAGCCCACCCTGTTTTTGTGAATGTAACTCCCTACAACATTTCTATACATACTACTGCTGTTCAAGTGGAGGCCGTCTGATCGCAGATCCCTTTCTCGCACCCACCTATTAGGATGTAGAAATGTTGTATCCAGTTTCCTGCATACCCGCTCCGTAGTCCCATTTAAACCCCGATCATCCTACAGTCAGTATCCCTCCCACACAGTATCCCACTGATAACATCTCCATTCCTTTAAAGTTCTCCCGTGCTGTCGAAACCATATCCCTGATCCCACAACCCCCAACTACTGTGGTACTTATTTCTACAGTTTGTCAATTTTTGAAGTGTAATATATCACTGTGATGAGACTCAAATTAGCTTTATTTGCATAAATGCAAAGGTTAGCAAAAGCCTGCATTACAATATACTCCAAAGTGGCCTCTGGCGCTGTGGTTGAACATTAAATCAAGCTTGCAGTTCTACGCGACTGTTGATAGTGCGATCATAACCGTAGGGTATCCAGTCTTATGTGGAATCCGAACCACAAGGACATAATTTTCCTTTTCAAAAATCCCACGTGCACTGGTTAGGATTTGAATAACTTCCTCCTTTGCGGGAAGCCAGCAACGATGCCATTCACTGAGCAGAAAGAAGAAACAAGAAAGTTTGAGATGTGTTTTTAAATGTAGGAAAGATTAAAATCTGAGGATAAAGTTGAAAGCTTGGTATAATTTATGCTATGTCAATTGGTTTAGTAGGATTTGTAGTATGAGCTCACATATACATTTCATAATACTGTACAGCATTCAAAAAGAACTAATGCCCTTAATACAATGACATGTCAAAAGTAATGGGATAGGGGTCTAGTAACATGTAGGCCCTCCTCAAGCTCGGCCAAGTGCAGCAACTTGTTGTGGCATCAATTCCACAACTGAAACAAACCCTGTGGAGAGATTCTGAGCCATGTCGTTTGGATAGCTACCCACAGTTTCCTGCTATTTGTGGATGCAGGGCCTTGGGTATGAATGGAACAATGTTGTGATGGGACAGCAGGCAATGGTATGATGATAAACAAGGTAAAAATTTAGGTTGTAAGTTTTACAAAGAGGGAAAGTCCTCTCACTTTTGATTACTGCTTTGATGGGGTGAAAGTTGGAATTCAAGATGGCAAATTGCTATCTGCCATGGTTGTGTTGTGCTCTCAAGGTTATCTTCCACTCATAATCCTGTGATACCTGAAACATTTATCCATTCCTTTCCTCCAATTTATGTATTCAGTCACCAACACAGGAGGAGGAATGTAGGAGGTCTATGAAGTCTATGGAGCTGGGCAAAGAAGCTGAAATCTAGTTAATGCACAGTAAAGATAAGGGTGTATTCTGCCCGAAGGCAGGTCCAAACCTCCGCAGAGGTCTGCCTGAGCTGGAGTTTACGTACGGTAGGGTGGCTGGTTCCTTTCCGCACCTCCATTCCCTTACCACCAACCAACAGCGCGTGGCAACCCATCCAAACCTTGACCATGCCCAATGTTGCTTAACTTCGGAGATCTCACGGGATCCAGTGTTTCAACACTGCTATGGCTGTTGGCAATGCACAGTAATTACCAATATTTGTTTACTAATGTCATGTGCCATGAAGCCATGGATACCAGTTTTTAACAAGGTGCCATACAGGCTGGTGGTAGCTCCATAATGGTATGGGGTGTGTTCACGTGGTCACAGGTCCTTGACCAGTGACTGTGCTACATTGAACTGCTTGTGACCACTTGCAACCCTTCATGGACTTCTCATACTCTTACAATAATGAGATAATCCAGCAGGATAATGCACCATGTCATTGGGTCCAAGTTGTCCAGAATTGGTTCAAGGAGCGTTCTAAAGAGTTTCAACAACTGCTATAGCCACTTTGTTTGCCATCTCTACTCTGACAGCTTGGAACGTACTACTTAGTCAAGCAGCTTGCCCCCTTTCTCCAAGTCTTCCCAGCATGAACTTTGCAACATGTTCATAACACTACTCTTTTATCAGAAACCACTCAGAACAAATCGGGCTGCTTTTCTTTGGATTTTTCCTAGTTCTCAAATCAAGTAATCCTGGTAAAACAAAATGAAATGGCGTATGGCTTTCAGTGCCGGGAGTGTCCAAGAACATCTTCGGCTTGCCAGGTGCAGGTCTTTTTTTCTTTGATGTCCTAAGAAACATGCACATCGTGATGGGGATGAAATGATGATGAAGACGACACATACACCCAGCCCCTTTGCCAGCGAAATTAACCAGTGATGGTTAAAATTCCTGACCCTGCTGGGAATCGAACCTGGGACCTCTGTGACCAAAGGCCAGCACGCCATGGAGCCAGACAAGTAATCCTGGTGAGGGTCCCATACACTGGAACCGTACTCTGTTGTTTTCCCAAAGATTATATGCCCTCTCCTTTTCATCTTTATTGTGTTGTGTTTGAGTCATCAGTCCATAGACTGGTTTGATGCAGCTCTCCATGCTACCCTATCCTGTGCTAACCTTTTCATTTCTACGTAACTATTGCATCCTACATCTGCTCCAATCTGCTTGTCATATTCATACCTTGGTATACCCCTACCGTTCTTACCACCTACACTTCCTTCAAATACCAACTGAACAAGTCCTGGGTGTCTTTTAAGATGTGTCCTATCATTCTATCTCTTCTTCTCATCAAATTTAGCCAAATCGATCTCCTCTCACCAATTCGATTCAGTATCTCTTCATTCGTGATTCCATCTATCCATCTCACCTTCAGCATTCTTCTGTAACACCACATTTCAAAAGCTTCTATTCTCTTTCTTTCTGAGCTAGTTATCGTTCATGTTTCTTTTCCATACAATGCCACGCTCCACACGAAAGTCTTCAAAAACATCTTTCTGATTCCGATATCAATGTTTGAAGTGAGCAGATTTCTTTTCTTAAGAAAGCTCTTCCTTGCTTGTGCTAGTCTGCATTTTATGTCCTCCTTACTTCTGCCATCGTTAGTTATTTTACTACCCAAGTAACAATATTCATCTACTTCCTTTAAGACTTCATTTCCTAATCTAATGTTTCCTACATCACCCGCCTTCGTTCGACTGCACTTTTGTCTTGGACTTATTTATTTTCATCTGGTACTCCTTACCCAAGACTTCATCCATACCATTCAGCAACTTCTCGAGATCTTCTGCAGTCGCAGATAAAATAACAATATCATCGGCAAATCTCAAGGTTTTGATTTCCTCTCCTTGGACTGTGATTCCCTTTCCAAATTTCTCTTTGATTTCCTTTACTGCCTATTCTATGTAAACATTGAAAAGGAGAGGGGACAAACTTTAGCCTCGCCTCACTCCTTTCTGGATTGCTGCTTCTTTTTCAAAGCCCTCGATTCTTATCACTGCAGACTGATTTTTATACAGATTGTAGAAAATTCTTCGTTCTCGGTATCTGATCCCTATCATCTTCAAAATCATAAATAGCTTGGTCCAATCAACCTTATCAAATGCCTTTTCTAGATCTACGAATGCCATGTATGTGGGCTTGTCCTTCTTGATTCGATCCTCTAAGATCATCTTTATTACAATCCTTAAATACCCTCAACCATGTGGAGAGATATATAACCTTTATTTACAGTCCCATTTTTGTGATTACCCCAATAAAGATCTTTCCTTATATTAACGCCTAGGTACTTAAAAGTGATCCCCATAAGGAACTTTCGCCCCATCAATGCAGTAATCAAAACTGACAGGACTTTTCCTCTTTTTTAAAACTTACAAGCTAAATTTTTACGTTGTTTATCATCATACCATTACCTGCTGTCCCATCTCACAATATTGTTGAGGTGTTTTTGCAGTCACTCACAATCTTGTAACTTATTGATTACTCTGTACAATATATCATCCCCAAAAAACCTTATCTCTGATTCCAGTTCTTTACTGGTATAATTTATTTATATATATATATATAAGTAAATATGCAGATCGAATAATGCTGTTTTGTGGAATTCCTGTCTTAATGACTACAGGACTAGAAATTTTTTCACTTACTCTAATTCTCTGAGTTCTGTTTTCTAGAAATATAGTCACCCATTCGCTGACCCTTTTGGTTAGTTCAACTGCACTCATTTTTTTCAGTGGTCTCTTATGATCTACCCTATCAAACGCTGTAGATAAGTCAGTCCTGTTGTAGTCCACTTGACCTCTTGAGTCCAAAATCTCTCCTGTATCTTGCTGCAATCTAAGAGTTAAGCTTCAGTGGAATAAATTTTCCTGAACCCAAACTGCCTGTTTCCAAACCAGTTAGTGACCCAAAAATTGCCAGAAAATACGGCTTTGCCAGCACTAAAACCTCGGCTGTCCTTGCAGAAATGTGCAGTGAAGTAGAAGAATAAAAAGAAGAAGAAGAGATATAAGGTTATTGCTTGCGTAGAAAATGGTGTTTTTTCAGTTGGCAGCAGATTGTAATAACCAAAGTGATTCAAAGTCACACCCAATCGTGATTACTTTTTGCACCCCACGTCGAGAAATTGAGTTGCCAATCTTCTACTCACTAACTTGAAAGAATACATGCCCTTAAAACATTGCATTGATCATGGTACAGATAATGCCCTAGTGATTATAGGGTTAAAGATAGTTGAGAAGGGAAGTGTAATTGTAGGATGCCCTTATCATTTAAGCAATTTAGCTGCCGTAAAGGGATCGACATGTCTGCCTGTTAGTGTTGGACTTTGAATAGATATTTTCTCTATTATTGGGAAAGAAGTTCATAAAGAAAGGAGAATTTTTAACAGTTTCAGGAATTGCACAGTACAGAGATAGGAAGAATTCTCAAACATGCCTCTACATGTTGGCTATCAATGGGAAAGTACTGGTACTTTTCAAGTCTGTTACAGCATCGGCAACTTCTGACTAGTTCTTTTAGGAGTGAAATCACATGGAAGGAGCCCCGGTTAGAGAATTTAGAATCCTACAAAATACCAAAAGTATCTTAGAATCACCACCGTCTCGATCCTCTTATACTGCCTGCTCTATGCCACTAGTTTAATGCAGGAAGGCGCGAATACCATTATTTCTTCAAGTCGCTTTAAGAGTGCAGTCATAGACACACAATCTTCGCTGCATGTGAAAAGCTGAGCTATTTCATACAGTGAATAAATTTGCCTGTTCATTTCTGTTTGTACAAGTGATATTTTGTATAGAACTGTGACATGAATTAATCATGTTGTGCTTGTAGATATTTTAAAAGTAATTTTAAAATGTACTTGTTTTCTTCCTTTGTGTTGTGCAATTTTTTTTAGAACTAAAACATCAGATTTTCTCCCTAAATATCCAACCATTGTATACCATTTTGCAAATCTCGGCAAGGTGTTCCAAAAGAGATACAATACCAATGAAATACAGTCTAGAAGGAAATTAATAGAAACGTGGCTGTTGGCTATATTTAGGCAAGATCCTAATAAAGGAAGTAGTTGGATATCCTCTGATTACTCTTGCATCTGTAGCCTTCACACTTTATTTCAGAAGGTGATTAAAGCCGTGGAGGATATTGGATTCCTTGTGATAAAAATTGAGACGGACAATCACAAAATAAAACTTCTTCATGTTTAGATATTTCGGACAACCTCAAATATCCAAATGATAATGTCCCTGTCAATTAGACACACAAAATTAAATCCTATTTGCAGATATTTGGTTCGAGTTGTTGAAGACAGGATGGAATGGGACATTTGCATCAGCAACATCCCACTGCCTAGAGCTTCGATACCACTAAATGGAATTAGTTATGCATCAGGACAGAGGAGGACTTCAATACCCGAAACCTTGTTTTGTTGCTCTGATGAAGCATCTGTAGGAGTTTCTTGAAGCTGCTGTGTTAGAAGTCCTTGAAACTTACTTGTGTAATATGAGGACTTGCTACTTCTTCCTTTTCAGAATTTTTTCTGATACAGTGTGAGGTCAAAGAATATCAGCAAACTGTTAGTGAGATTATCCTAACCAAGTTCATAAGACCTCCATTAACTGATATTGTATCAATCAGTCACTACTGATCTGCATTTAGGGCAGTCGCCCAGGTGGCAGATTCCCTATCTGTTGTTTTCCTAGCCTTTTCTTAAATGATCGCAAAGAAATTGGAAAATTATTGCATTGGCAAGGACACAAAATGTCAGCCACCCGATGTATCACTCCAAGCCTTCGTCCATGGAAAATCTTTAAATTGTACCATGTAGAGGCCAACGCGACCTTCATACAGGTAATATTACAGATATTTAATATTACTGATGTAATTTACGAGCTTCAGTGAACGTATGACTATACTGCATAGTGTTTTGTAGGCTGTCGTCACAATAATGCGTTAAGAACTTTGTCCGTCTATGCCTGCCATCTAGCGGAGAATTTTTGTCGCAGCCTATTCACAAAAAGCATCGCATAGAGCAGGCAGTATTGGAGGATCGAGATGGCGGTGCTCAGAATTTAAGTAGTACGTGTTCTGCTTTGCCATCATCATCTCCAAAGAGCAACAAGAAATTATCTCCTCATTCCTGTGGAAAACAGTAATCGGACAATTTTCCAATACTCCAAAAAAGATCATAACCCTTGACAGTACCAGTCAGGTTTTATCACGAGAGGAGAGACTGTTCATGTTCCTACCATCAGAACTTAATGAGGCATTATGCTTGTTTCTCTCTAGTTTCTGCCACTGTTTGACAACCCAAATACAGGGCGAGTTTTAAGTCCACCGATGAACTTCACGGGGTGATTTCTGACTGAAACTGGAGCACAAACGTTCATATCACCTTGTGCCCAGAAATGTATGGTTCCCATGGTAGATTGCACTGAAGAACATCAAACGGAGAGCCCTGGCACACAGTACATGGCCTGAATTCCATCCATGTCACAACAGATGTTCAAAGTTGCCTCCATCGGATGCAATGAACATGTTCATACTTCGTATCATGGATTGCCTCACTTGATCCAATGTTCCGGCCTGTGTCCAAATACGTCACGGGCCGTGTGGACATGTTTTTCGAGGGTCTCAATATCCGGAACAGGACTGTACACTGTGCCTTTCAGATACCCCCACGAGTAAATATCCAGTGGTCTAAGTCCGGTGATCGAGCAGGCCATGCAGCATTGCCTCCACATCCTATCCAACGTCTGGGGATGTTGAGGTGTTGGCGAACAGTAATGCGGAAGTGGGCTGGCGCTCTATCGTGCTGCAGCCACATTGCCCATCGTATTGCCAAAGACACGTTCTCCAGCAATGGAGACAGAGTGTTTTGCAGGAAGTCCAGATACGTTTCTCTGTTCAGGCGTTGTGGAAGAAGAACTGGTCCAGTAGGCAGTCACCAATTATCCCTGGCTGAACATTGGTATGGAACTGCTGCTGATGAGATGTTTCAACCATTCTGTAAGGATTTTCTGTAGCCCACAGATGACAATTATGTAGATTAATTATGTCATCTCTACCAAAGTTCCCTGTATCGGTGAAGCAGATTGAAGACAGAAATCCGGTAATGGTGATAGTCTGTTGCAGAAACCAGCGACAGAATCTTTCCCATAGAGGAAAATCCGCACATAATAATCCCTGCACATGGCGGAGGCGATAGGGATAATAGCGGTTATGTAAGAAATGGATAACTATTCCTTGGCTTACACCATGTTGGCAGACCACTTGTTTGGAGCTTGTCCCAGGGTTGTTCTCAAAATCTTGGTGACATGTTCCTCCTCATCTGGTGTATGCACAGTGTGCGGCTACTCTGCACCTTCTTTCACAAAAGACTCATGCTCACATGAACATTGAAAAATGGCTCCAAATGTTGTGTGATGTGGGTTGTTCTGTCCGTCAGGGTATGTGGCTCGGTGTGTCCATGCTGCCTCTCGACCATTTCTACCTGCTTGGCCATACACAAACACCATCTCTCCTTGTTCCTGCAATGAATACTGACCATTGTGATTCTCGATTGCTTAAATCACACTATCTGCAACACACAAAACTCGCACAGCAAGGTATGAGAGAATGTCATTAGTGCCACCTACCGTGGAAACTATGCATTTTTGGGCACAAGGTGATATGAATTTTTGTGCTCCATTTTCAAGCAGAAATCACCCCCTGAAATTTGTCGCTGGGCTTAAAACTCACCCTGTATATTGCTTCCAAGTGTGCCTCACTTCCATGTATTGAGGTCAGTTCTTCTTGAAGTATTGTGAAGATGTTGATAGCTACACAACCTCTAACCAAATTTGATAGAGGGACATTCACCTAGTGTTATTGTTGATGATCTAGGGCAAGAGGATAAGTGCTGCTTCTTTAGTTCTGTGAAGAAATGTTTTATTACTTCATCTGCTAACTTCTTTTCAATAGTGATCTTTTATTGAATGCAGAAGTAGCAAACATCGACAATATTAGTGAAGTATCATTTTCCAAAATTATGCTTTTTATAGGTACATTTCCCAGCATTCGAATCAACACACAAGACATTTTAAATGAGGAAATGGATGCTGTACATTCTCAGTTCTGTAACTTCCAACTGGAGGATGTGACATCTATTCAGGTAGAAGAGAATCGATGTGCAGTGGTCACTGGTAGGCCAGATGAAATCTAGTGGTGGGGTACTCTAGTATGACAAATTGTCTGAAGAGATGCTTTCCATTCTGACCATTCTGTATAGTAATGCAGAATGTGAGAGGATGTTCATTGTAGTCAGAAAGAAAGAATGCAATTCAAGTCATCTCTCTCCAACATGATTTTGGATAAACCTATAACTCTGAAGTAGATTCAGAAAGGCAAGTGTTTTAAGCAACCTTTTTGAGGAGAGCAAAATTACCTGCAGTCGCTTGTAACAACAACCGATAATGTGATGATTTGTACACTACTAGTTGTTTGCTTGAATATGATCAGAAGAAAAGTGCGATCAGTTGATAGAACTTAAATATACTCAGTGTAACTTAATGCATTTGTAAACTGGTATGTCATAACATGTTAGTTACATACTGTTTTAATTCTGTATGTATATATTTGTGGTAACTTCATAGCATGTCTGTGTATTATTATTTTATTACTAGTGGCTTTACATCGCACCGACACAGATAGGTCTTATGGCGACGACGGGATGGGAAAGGCCTAAGAGTTGGAAGGAAGTGGTCGTGGCCTTAATTAAGGTACAGCCCCAGCATTTGCCTGGTGTGAAAATGGGAAACCACAGAAAACCAACCCAGTTGTTTATTGATCTTAATCGAGACCTTGTGTTGTGCCTTGTGCTATTTTTGCACTATAACCAACAGTTAAGGATTTGTTTTTTGAATATTATACCAATACCTACAAGCTGACCTGCTGAAATCCAGTATGTATGATGTAATAAATCTTAGAGTACTTACATATTTGCATTTTCATGTGTGCTAAGAAAAAATATTTTTGCAAAAAATAATTACACTCACAAGCACAAACTTACCCGCTTGGCAAGGGTTAAAGGATGGATGAGGAAGTGCTATAGAAATTGTCGGAAGAATACTCGATGTGAGTAGTTCTTGCACACTGAAACTTTTTCTCTCTTTCTAGGCATAGGTAATATTTTGTCTACATAAAATACAAGTATAACTGATTATTAGAATGTCTAAGCCATTATTTATGAGGTTTACAAATTGATCCAGAGTTGCCTGATTGAATATGTACTTTTGAACTAATCTCTGAACCAGCATGTGGAAATGAATGATACCATGGTTACTTCTCTACGAACATTAATTTAACACTTTCCCATACTTTTTTTTTGTAGTAACGGTATAAAAATGGATTTTTGGGATTGGATTAGATCTGTGCAGAGAAGAAATTATTGGACATCTAGCTCACATTATTATGGTGGGAACTATACTTCTGCTCTGTCATCTGGATCTCTGTTTGAATCCTCCATGTCACTAGGAAATGCAATATACAACTCAAAAGCCTCCTGGTGTATATTTTATACGTTCGCTGTATATTTCTGCTGCAAGTAAGTAGGTGATTATATGTGGTTCACTGGAAGACAAAATGGTGTTAGTACTAGAAACTGTTGTACACAAACCAGAAGTCTACTTACCAGAACATTACTTAACATCAATAAAATCAAACCAAGTCTTTTTGAAAACACAGTCTAATGCATACGGTAAATACGTGTAAAATACAGCTTTCTGGCACATTTTCTTCTCCCCCTTATAGTGCTGCTAACTCATCTTGAAGGGTTACCAATTTTTCTTCATAGATAGTGGTTGCCTGCATATGGCAGGCATAGTCAGTGGTGGAGAACTTACCACAGACATTTATGAATAATGAATTGGGAGGGAGGTATACTTTCAACGGCCTGCATAGATTGATTTACATCTGGAATCGCTTAATATTTCTGGCTATGTTTGATATTTTCTTTAAATATACCAATGCGTAGGTGGCATGTTTTCACTCTGCTTATGACACTGAGCTATATGGAACACAGAATGACCATCATTCTGTAACAGGTCGAGGAACATTGAGCAGGAAATCTTCTTAGCCACAGTGCAACTTATTTACACTGCTCACCTCTAAGTGAATGAATTTTAGGTTAAAACATACATGTCATTTACCAGTATGTATTGGGAGCCTATAATATGTGACCAGTCTGTCTAAATAAATATAAATATATTCTTCTGGGAAAATACACTAACAGAGAATGTAAAGAGAATTTAATTTAAGAAGTGAATTAGAAAGCCCTTCTTTACAGGTGGCAACCCAGCTGCCTGTTGCCGGGCTGAGTGGCTCAGACGGTTGAGGCACTGGCCTTCTGACCCCAACTTGGCAGGTTCGATCCTGGCTCAGTCCGGTGGTATTCGACGGTGCTCAAATATGACAGCCTCGTGTCGGTAGATTTACTGGCACGCAAAAGAACTCCTGCGGGACTAAATTCTGGCACCTCGGCATCTCCGAAAACCATAAAAGGGTAGTTAGTGGGATGTAAAGCAATTAACATTATTATTAGCTGTCTGTCAGCAGCCCCGAAGATGGTTTTCCATAGTTTCCCATTTTCACACCTGGAAAATGCTGGAATTGTACCTCAACTAAGGCCACGGTCACTTCATTCCTGCTCCTAGTCCTTTATTATCCCATTGTTGCCATAAGACTTGTCTGTGTCGGTGCAGCGTAAAAAGAAAAAAGTGCATCTGGGAGATGGTGGGTTTGAATCCCACTGTCGGCAGCCCTGAAGATGGTTTTCCGTGGTTTCCCATTTTCACACCAGGCAAATGCTGGGGCTGTACCTTAATTAAGGACACGGCCGTTTCCTTCCAACTCCTAGGCCTTTCCTATCCCATCGTCGCCATAAAACCTATCTGTGTCAGTGCAACGTAAAGCCAGTAGCAAAAAGAAAAATGGGCCGCGCTTAAAGATAATTAATAGCAACATATTGTTGAAGAACTAGGAATCAAATATCAGATAGACAGAGAGAATGTATGATATTTTTATGTACTGAGTCAGTACTTCCTTACGTTGTTTAATTTTATGTTAGCATATTTTAGGCGTCCAAAGTGCTAACTAGTATCTTTATAAACAACAGTTTACCCAGAATTAAGGAACCATGTAATTCTATGGGCTCTTCCTAAACAGTTATGTACTTTTAATTTACTGAACAAGGAAAATTAAAAAAATTGAAAAATGTGACTGATAACTTAGGTATACAACACATGTTCTAAGACAACCGAAACATGCTGATTCAGAATATGCAAACCATTTGCCTCCATCATTCACTGTTCCATGACATCAACCATTTATATATATTTCACATTGTATCAAGGGAAATAACATACAAGTTTCACTAGGGCACTTATTGCTACATGAAGTACTAATTGATGTAGCCACAAAGACGCACACAAAATGCTGTCAACTTGCATATACCGATTTTTATTTACAGTTAATTATTTACACATTAATCACACACAGCCTTATCAACTGCCATCACAAACAAAACACACACATCAACAAACCACCATCTTTAACAGCTGCCTATCACAAAGCACATGGAGATTGCAACCTTGAAACAGTCGACTGCTTACATTAGCATGTTGACCTAATCGCAACACGTGCTCACGGAACAACTCCAACTAAACAATAAATCCCCTCCACCATTAAGACCGCTTCCTTATATATGTCACCTGGCCAGGCTTCTAGAAGGATTTTTCACATCATATCTTCTAGTAAATTCTAGAGTGCTTAATACATAGTTACAATAGGAAGGAAGGTTCCACATAGTTCTCGTCTTACCTAGTGTTATTCTGAATATTACAATGTGTTAGATAATAATACTGTAGTGAATTACACATCATATATACAGGTAATAATACATTATATACTATTAATTACAGTTTCTTGCATTAACTAAACTTATATATATATATCTCACATGTTTCATGACATAACCTCACAAATAGTATGATTGTAAATAGTATTAATAATAGTAATACTAATAAGTCGATGTAAACACTTCATAGCCATACCTCACAAGTCATAATAATGATAATAATCATAATCATGAGTTGAGAGGCGCGCGGCTGTGAGCTTGCATCCGGGAGATAGTAGGTTCGAATCCCACTATCGGCAGCCCTGAAGATGGTTTTCCGTGGTTTCCCATTTTCACACCAGGCAAATGCTGGGGCTGTACCTTAATTAAGGCCACGGCCGCTTCCTTCCAACTCCTAGGCCTTTCCTATCCCATCGTCGCCATAAGACCTATCTGTGTCGGTGCGACGTAAAGCCCCTAGCAAAAAAAAAAAAAAAGAAAATAATAATATAATAATGATCATTCAAGCTCGATATTGTCATTATTTACCCATGGATTCAAGAATATTGTTTGTTTTCAAGTTATATCAGTTCATCACAGTTGCATCAATATCCCCTCTATAACCTGAAACAATTCCCACAGTCTGTCACATTCATCGACCTTGTCTTGGATGTAGATTGTATCTTCTCTCTTCCCCAACGTCGCTAGATGTGTTCTCCTCTTCACCGGATCATGACGTGTCGGGGGTCAGAGATGTCTCGCTGCCAGCCTCTTCCTCGATGATAGTCGATGCATTCTCCTCATGACCAGACTGTGTTGCGTCATTAGTAGCCTCTCCTCCAGGTTGACCCGTGGCAGTACCAGGCATACTCTGTACGTGCAGCAGTTGGTTGACTCGCCACAACTCTGATGCGTGGACCTTGACAGGAGGATTGGTCTTGAGTAAGTAGATCCCATGGCCCAGCTGCTTATCCACCTCCACGGGACCAACCCACTTAGGTGCGAGACCTGCGTGAAACCCTCCAGTACGTCGCAGTACTTGTTGGCCTGGTAGGAAGATCTGGGTCTCTTGGGCATCTTGAGCCTTGGGCTGGGTAAGGGATCTCTTCTCAGCCAAAGCTTGCTTCTCCGTGATGGCCTGCTGCTGCTGCTGCTGCTGCTGCTGCTGCATATTCTTGACCGGAAGTGGGTGGTGGACGAATCTCCCATTCCCTGATGCCGTATAGCTGTCGACCAAGGAACAGCTCTGCTGGTGAATAGCCATGGACACGGTCGGTGCGTCATCGCAGGGCAAAGAGTGACTGTGGTATCTGGCGGTCCCACTGTCGAAGTTCTTTGTGTATTAGGTGGTCTTGTAGTATCCCTTTTAGCTCCTGGTTTCATCGTTCCATTGGATTGACCCTTGGGTTGTAGATATGGGTGGTCAAGTGCTGCACTTGCTGCCACTTCCTTGTCGTGAACTGACTCCCATTGTCTGACAGAATGCACCGTGGATAACCGTAGCAGCTGAATACCTCAACTTGTACAAGGCTGGTGGTGCGCCCCATCGTGGCTTCTGGTATTGGAAAGGCCTCAATCCATTTTGTGAAGGGGTCGGTGATTACTAGTAACGTATCCACACAGACACACAGATGATGCTGTCAGTTGGTACAATTAATTTTATTCACATATATTCACAAATTAACACACACATAACCTTAATCACAGTATCAAAACACTTCACTTCGAGAATATCAACAAAGCCGCCATTATTAAAAATAACTCTCAACACTTCAATATGGAGGTTAGAACTTTGAAACACAGTTGAAAACAGATGACTGCGTATTTCAATGTGAAGACTGCAAATATTGCATGTTGGCCCGGGATATATAATTGCTACACACCATAACTCTACTAAACAACTACTAACATTTACCGTCAAGATCGTCCCCATTTATATGTGCCTGGCTAGGCTTCTAGAAAGTTACATTACAAAATATATCTTCGTGAAAATTCTAGAGTGCGTAATACACAGTTTACAATGGATGGATTATTCTCAATTGTTCTCGTCACCTATTACCATTCTGGAAGTTACAGTGTGTTTCACAATTATGGATTACAATTTATATACTGTATATATAGGTAAGAATAAATTATTATATTAATTTACAGGTATTTACATTAACTGAACTGATATAAATGTTTATATACAGTGCCTGTTTCATGACATAACCTCAAAAACAACGCGATTATTATTATTATTATTATTATTATTATTATTATTATTTGAGCTTGATATCTGCATTAGTTACCCATGGGTGAGAGAATATTGTTTTCAAGTTATACCTGTTATCGCACTTGCGTTGCTAGGAGTCCTGTTTTACCCCGTGGTGTTCTAGGGTAAAGACCCATCAAGTCCAGGGCTGTGACCTCCCACGGGCGTTGCGGCTGTCTTCTTTGTTGATTGGAATCCGCCTTCCTCTTGCTTGTAGGTTTAAAAAGTAGCTTTTCGAACGAATAACACACTACAGAGACACTTCAGCAGGTACAACTTAAACAAAAAGGACCCTTTCTCAAAGTCAGGAGTGTATGAACTCAAATGCCAAGAACCTAACTGCAACGCCACATACATAGGTCAAACAAAACGTAATTTCCATACAAGATACAAAGAACACAAAAACGCGATCAGATATAATCGGCATTCAGCCTTCGGGGAGCACATCTACGACTGTTCACACCATTTCACAGACATCAACACTGATCTAAAAATTTTACACTTCGAAAATAAAAGTAAATCTTTGAATATAAAAGAAGCAATAGAAATTTACGTCGCAAAAAATACTAATGCCAATAACCTGAATGAGCATACACATTTAAATAATTCCCCCCTATTCGCTCTACTCACATAATATCTAACAACAACTACTCCTTAATTTGCTTCTATCGTAAATAATAATAATAATAATAATAATAATAATAATAATAATACACATTTAAATAATTTCCCCCCTATTTGCTCTACTCGCATAATATCTGACAACACCTACTCCTTAAATTGCTTCTATCGTAAATAATAATAGTAATAATAATAGTAATAATAATAGTAATAATAATAATAATAATAATAATAATAATAATAATAATAACGTCCCTTACTTTATTCAACTAAAAATTTTTAATTTGCATTCATCCATATTACATAAAGGTACATTCGCATGGAAAAGGTCAATAACCTCTCTCCCCTCTCCAATGTTAACGGAAGGTGAATTGCTTTTTTCATAATAATAATAATAATAATAATAATAATAATAATAATAATAATACCGTTCCGTACTTCATTCACCTATTATAAATAATGAAAATTATAATAATCACATTCATCCATATTACATACAGGTACAATTAACATGAAATAGATCAATAACATCTCTCCCCCCCCTCCAATGTTGATGGAAAGTTCCACAGCGCTCCAGCCGCTCCGCCCTGCATCTCTCCCCCCCCCCTCTCCACTCTATAGTCTACCCGATTTTATCATCCAATAGGAGAGATCCACATCGATCTACTAGGCCCCTCCCTGTCCTGCCCTCCCCTCCCCACGCACAGCGTGGCTCACCACAAACTTTCCATGACCACAGTTCTGAAATAGTGTTTGGTGACAACAGACTTAACATCGGCAGTCTAGATAAATACGTAAGTTTTTCACTATATTATAATTGTATATAATTTATATTTTTTGTCATTACTGTTTCATGTTATCACTCATCTCTCTATCATTGACAAGTTTACGCTACGTAAACAATACTGTACATATATAAGCTTATTTTAAGTGATTTGATAGAATCTGAGGATGTTCTTGTAGAACGAAACATGTCATTCTTTGTATGTTAGTGTGTGTTTTACAGATATGCTTTTAGTGTTTTAATTTACATTGTATTTGCTATGTGTTTGACAGACTGAAAAGCCTTTGCTACATTTAACTAAGTCAACACTGGAAAACATGGCTTCATTTTTAACAAATTCCTCTTGCTTGCCTTGGTGCAGGCACAGATGACAGATGTAGCACCCCTTCACATAGTCCGGGATGTCTTTCGGCATGTTGACCCAGAAGACTCTTCATCGAATAGACTGGTATGTCTCTTCACCTCCTGGATGTCCGGGTTCAGTGCTGTCATGGAACTTCTCAAGGATGTCCATCGTGTGCTGTTTAGGGATCACCACTACTGCAGGCGCGTCGGAGAGGTGCGATCTGTACATCAAGAGTCCTCCATCAACCTGGAAGTTCTTGTAGTACATCTTGAATTCCCTTGGGATGAGTCGACTATCGGTGCTCTGTCTCCTAATCCACTGTGTCATGGTCCTACAGGGCTTGTCTTGTCCTTGCCACTGTTTGATTACTCTCAGATCAATTTCCTTCTTGATAGTCATAAGGAAAGGTTCCTTGGGCTCACTTTGGTGTTTTTGTGGAATCTCCCTCTCGACAGTAGTTCTCCTAGCTTCAGGTTCCACCGCCGGGTGCCTAGAAGATGCCTTGCCTTGAAGCTGCATTAACTGGATTTCTCCAAGGTCTACATCGACTTGCGCATCCTTACAAGGCAACCCTCAGACGTCTGTCTTTTCCCAGAAAGACCGAGCTGCATAGTCCGGGATCACCTTGTATTCTTCCAGAAAGTCATGACCTAATATGTCAGGTATTAGGTTGTGAATCCCTGAGATGTTAGCTACAATCGGTAGTTCCATACATTTAGCGGTTAGGTTAGTCTGTCCTTGGATGGAATAGGTTACCCCGTTCGCTGCTCCCACTTCTCTTCCGACATGGCGAGACTTCATGGGCGATAGTAATCTGGCAACAGTCCCATTTATAAACGAGTGACTTGCTTGGCTGTCAAGTATGGCTGAAAAGTTCTCGTTGCCTATCCTCAAGATGATCGCTTGTCGAGATTGGTCTGTTCTGCCCACAGTTGGACCAATCCCTCTCCTACTTGACCAGAGTTTGCTAGACTGCCGTGTCTTGGGGCGCCTTCCTGTTCCTGGTCCCATCCCCCCGCAATCCAGAATGTTCCGGACCTAGTTTCTCCGATGTCAAGGTTGGGCACTTGTTCTTCTGGTGTCCCATTCTTTTACACTCGTAGTACTTCCTAACTGCGCTGGTCTCTTCCGTAGCTTTGCTTTTGTGTTCCTCCTCCAACTGGGTGATGATTCTACGTAGATCATCAAAGGATTTTGGGCTGGGCTGAGTGGCTCAGACGGTTGAGGCGCTGGCCATCCGACCCCAACTTGGCAGGTTCGATCCTGGCTCAGTCCGGTGGTATTTGAAGGTGCTCAAATATGTCAGCCTCATGTCAGTAGATTTACTGGCATGTAAAAGAACTCCTGCGGGACAACATTCCGGCACCTCAGCATCTCCGAAAACCATAAAAGTAATTGGTGGGACGTAAAGCAAATAACGTTATTAAAGGATCTCGGCTGTGATACTTTCACTAGGGATCGAATCTTATTGTGGAGTAGCTCTGTGATGTCTGGTAAGATTTCGTTCTTGCTTCCTTTCGGGTGCAGACACTTAAGAGCTGGTACTTCTGTAGGACGAAGGTGCTAGCTCTCATGCCGGTGAGTTGTGCCTCAGTCAGTAGCTTCCTCTTCACAGAACTCTTCACCCCTTCGGAATTAAACCTAGCAAGGAATTCCCTCTTGAAGTCCATCCAGTTTAAATTTAAGCCCTTCAAGTTATTCCATCAAATAGTGGCTTGCCCCTTTAATCGTAGTGTGATGAGTTGCATGAAGATGTCCTCTGGTAGATTAGTCCTTCCTAATAGGCTGACCGATCCCTCGACGAAGCTAGCCGGCTTCTCTTCCAGTCACTCATGGTATTCCAAGGGGGGCTCTATAATCACCTTCGGGTCTAGATGTCCCGTATTGCTGGTTAGGTTTGAAGGGGTTAGAGGTGTGGCAATACGTCCTGTTTGAGTTACATATATAGACACAAAAGATGTCTGAGTTAATCTATCTTCTACTGCGTGAAGGATGCTTTCCCTTATATTCTGCACATCTCCCTTGATGGTCGAAAACCAGTTTTCTAACCTTCTTTCGACAGCAGAAATATGGCTCCCAAAATTTCCCTCAGCGGCAGAAATATGGCTTTCAAAACTTCCCTCGATGTTAGAAATTCTCCCCTCAACCTGTTTCTTTATGCCAGAAACCTGGATTTCCACCTCCTCCTCGAGGTTCAAGATACCCCCTTCCAGCTGGCTTACCCTACTATCGATCTGTTCAACCTGTCCCAGTTTTGACTGATGTCCGATATCTGCTACGTTAATCGATTGGTGACGTCGCTAATTTGTGATGAAATTTTGTCTTTTACGGTTGAAATTTTTGATTCTAGGCCCTATTCTACTTTGTAAACCTGTGTGTACACTTGTGATATTTGTCCAGTTAATACTGAATTAGCTTGGGAAATTTCGAGTGAAATTTTGTCTGAAAGTTTGTCATTTACTTTCGAAATTTGGTGTGAAAGTTTGTCATTTACTTTTGAAATGTTGTCTGTTAAGGTGGAATTGAGTGTCTGTATCATTTCCGTTGACTTAGAACACATTTTGATAATACCTCATCCTCCGATGTTTCGTCTGGATCTTCATCGACCTCAATTAAAAACTTTTCGGAAGATTTCACTTGGTAGGTTCATCTTTGAGTTGTTGCACGTACATATTTCCTAGTATCACTTGCATTTTGATCAATTTCGCATTTCACTTGTATTTACTCGTAAATTCTTACGTCCTGTCACGGTCGCCAATGATGTAGCCACAAAGACTCACACAGATTGCTGTCAACTTGCGTACACTGATTTCTATTTACAAGGAATTATTTACACATTAATCACACATACCCTAATCAACTACCGTCTCAAACAAAACACACACACCAACGAATCTACATCTGCATGATGCTGTGCGAAATTAAGTTGTTACAATGTAATCTATGTATTAGCATGCTGGCCTAAACACAACACGTGCTCACGAAAACAACTCCAACTAAACAATAACTGCATCCGGGAGATAGTGGGTTCGAACCCCACTGTCGGCAGCCCTGAAGATGGTTTTCCGTTGTTTCCCATTTTCACACCAGGCAAATGCTGGGGCTGTACCTTAATTAAGGCCACGGCCGCTTCCTTCCCATTCCTAGGCCTTCCCTGTCCCATCGTCGCCATAAGACCTATCTGTGTCGGTGCGACCTAAAGCAACTAGCAAAAGAAAAAAACCAATAACTGCACTCCACTGTCAAGACTGCTTCCTCATATATGTTGCCTGGTCAGGCTTCTAGAAGGATATGTCACAACATATCTTCTAGTAAATTGTAGAGTGCTTAATACATAGTTACAATTGGAAGGAAGGTTCCACATAGTTATCATCTTACCTAGTGTTATTCTGGATATTACAATGTGTTGCATAATACTGTAGTGGATTACACATCATTTATACAGGTAATAATATATTATATACTATTAATTACAGGTTTTTACATTAACTAATCTCATATACAGTGGAACCTTGGATTGCGAGCAACATGCTCGTAATCCAAATCGCTCGTATATCAAAGCAAATTTTCCCATAAGAAACTATTGAAACTCGGATGATTTGTCCACAACACACAAACATTTATTTGCATAACATTTCTAAAACAAAATATAATGTAAAACATTGTTGGTGTGAGGGAGACGAGAGATTACATGAGAAGAGTTACTGTGTAGCACGAATTTCACTAACGGAATCACTGCTATCGGTTGGCTCATTGGAAGTGTTTTCTTTTCGTGCAACTTTAACGAGGAACCTGTCCAATGAGTGTTGCTTTTGCCTCTTTTTGAGGATTTCACAAAAATGTGACATTGCATTGTCATTGGACAGATTCATCCACTGTAATCATCTCCTTCTTCAGACAGAATTCCTTTTTAGCCTTCTTTTTGTTCACAGGGCCCATCGTTGCAGAACAGTTATATCACAGATGACAGAAACAAAACATGTACACTCGTACGGTGTTGACTATGCGAGCGAGGCACGCCAACTGAAGTCCAGCGCGGGAAATGATTACACACACTTTCCCAGGAAAGAGAGTGGCAGGGGGAGGGGATAACAAAGGCACAGGGGAGGTGGAAACGTACGTAATCGTGACGCTCGTATTGCGAAACCTCACTCGCCTATCAAGTCACAATTTATTTAAAATATTTGCTCGTCTTGCAAAATACTCGTAGACCAAGCTACTCGCAATTCGAGGTTCCACTGTATATATATGTGTGTGTCGAGAAGATGAATTTTGGGGGACATGTTGCAACCCATATATATACAGCACATGTTTAATGACATAACCTCACAAATAATACGATCAGTAATAATAATAATAATAATAATAATAATACTATTAAGTGGATGTAAACACTTCAGAGCCATACCTCACAACTCATAATAATGATGATAATCATGAAAATAATAATTCAAGCTCGATATTGGCATTATTTACCCATGTGCTAAAGAATATTGTTTTCAAGTTATATCAGTTTATCACACTTGCACCATAATGAACATGGCTTTAGCTGAGATTATTGCAAATGCACCACATGGCACATGTACTGTACAGTAACATCTAACTGAAAGTATAGTACACATATAAAATATTTACTTCAGAATATACTTATATATTTTAAAGTGTGTTTGATTTGCATTTCTTGGCTGTAGACTTGCGTTTGTGCTGACCATTTGGTATGTTGTGCTGAAAACGTCCAGCAGTAGTCAGCCAACATCGCTCCACTCCATCGACCCTGATAGCATGACTCCATCACCGAGGTGTCCTGATGAAAACATTCACCATGTTCGTCGCTGACTGATCGTAGGTTCTCAGGGAAGAAATCAAGATGTGAGTCGAGAAGATGAATTTTGAGGGACATGTTGCAACCCATCTGTCTGTATGCACTAATGCACTTCTGCACTACATTCACATACTCAGCAGATTTAAAACTTCCAAAGAAATCGGCTTCAACTGACTTAAATACCACCCATGCATCTCTTTCAGCAGTGTCACCCATTAAGTCTTGGAAGTGGTTGTCAGCAATGATCTTCCTTATTTGTGGACCTATGGACACATCATCTTTCACTTTTGCATAACTCAAATCCGGAAACGTGCTGCACAGGTGCGGTAAAACATCTGGTTTATTGTCTAGTGCCTTCATGAAATTCGTCATGATCACCAGCTTTATATGAAGCACTGGCATGGTAACTTTGTCATGCTTGATCAACAGCACACAAAGGATGTTTTTAATTCCTGGCTGTATTCTTATCTCTCATCGCCAATTCTCCTTTACGTAGTACTGCTTTCTATCTTTGCTGTCCCACTCGCAGATGAAGCAGCAGTACACCTTCATTCCCATGAGAATAGTGATAACTTTTAAATCACTACAGACAGGCCACTGTACTCACGATAGCATATTTTTTTTTAAAGTAGCGACAAGTTTTCGTATGTCTCTTTCAGGTGATTAGAATATCCAACCAGTACTGGCGTAAATCTGTTTCCATTGTGTAATAAATTGCCTTCAAGCTTGTCTTAGAAGAATCGATGAACATTAATCATGCTTCAATGCTGTGTTCCATCCTGAGCCTTGACGTATGACCTTCAGTGTCTGTGCAGTAGCAGGTAGTGTCACTCATTGCAGTTCCTTGTGCCTGTGCTGGAAGTGTGAAGTCGTCGTACCTAATGCATTGGGATGAAATTCTTTAAGCCATGAACAGAGCAGTTCAGTTTGGCCTTTTTTTAGTGCCAGGTCCCATACTAGGTCACAAAGTTCAACATGATTCATCAAATAAATATCTTCTCCAGGTTGGTAGTAATCAGAGTATGAGTCATTGGAAGGACATGAATGAGGACTTCCTTCTTGCATTTCTTCATCAACTGTGTATTCTGCAGGTGCTGTTGGTATTGGACAAGGGAAAGGATCATCTGGAATTGGTCTAGAAATCAAAGGAACATATCAATACTTAACAGATTCATGATTTTAAAAATATTTTTTTAATAGGAGATTCTGGTGATGTTAACCAAACAGAAATAACAGTCTGGGTGTGGTTGCTTGACTTGCATTATATCATGGGAACTCCAAATGCCAGATGGTGGTTGTTCATCGCCTTCCTAGTCCAAACAGATGAACTTTGGTGCCCATGACTTACACTATCCACCTTCGAATCAAAGTATAGTTCATTTACTTCCATCAGGAATGGTGTAGAAGACCTCCAATCAGTTGTTTTCTGTTACATAACTGCACACTTCACAAAACAGATCTGCTGAATTTATGCAACCTCTGGATGCCATAATATCCACTGTCGCTGATAATAAAAGAAATTAATTATCATTTTTGGAGTTGTATGAAAAATAATATAGAAATGGTGAAACCAATTTTTAATGGATGCTGTTCCATTAAAACATAAAATGTTGTCATCATCTTCAAAACCTGATGTAATAGAGAAACCGATTTCAGATTAGAAATCGACATGAAAATTGCACAATAAACAGTAAGCATCATGTCAGATATCTTCCCCTTGCAAATCAGTGTTATGGATGATTTTAACACAGCAGTGAGTCTTCAGAGAGAGTTGCATGCATTTGAATAAGGTATGATTACATGGGGATCCATAAATTCAGGCATTTCATCAGATTTCTCAGCATTTAAATGTGCTCCCGTCAACTGTTAGCTTTGTCATTGAAAAGTGGAATCATCACGGAAGTATTGAACTATATCATTGCTTTGTTAGGTCCACGAAACTAACTAATCTGGACTGCGGGCCCTTTTCTACTACAGTACAAGAACATTTTGCCCATAATCCAAGGTCAGATGCATCATTAGTTTGAAGAAAATCTAGTGGACCTGCATTAGTAGTCTACTCAGCACCCTAACTTGAGCCCAGCAAAACATTTTTGAGATGAACTTGTGCTGTGAATGTATGTCAGGCTCACTCAATGAATATCCATTCATCAACTCTTCACTTGTGTGAAGTTAAGCCTGTAGCTGAGGAGAAATCTTATGCTGAACAGGCAATATACTGTATCTCTTTCTGGCCTTTCCCTATTATCTGGGGTGGGCATTAATGTTTAAGTTTTACAGCCAGTTGTCCTTCCTGATGCCAAACCTATGTGGAGTGCTGTATTCACTATTGCATGTTTGTGTGGTGGTTGGTAGTGTAATGTGTTGGATATAGACATTTATTAAGACAATTGCAAACACTCAGCCTCCGAGTTAGAGCAACTTAGCAAACATGGCTAAAATCCTTGACCTTGTCAAGAATTGAACCGGGCCATCGGAACCAAAGGCCGCTACACTGACCATTCAGCATCGGTTAGGGAAAAAAAAAGGCAGAGGGGCAAACCGAACTATTACACATTTAAAGAATTAATTTCTTTCCTGGAAATCTCTTCCCCTTCCGTTTGTAATACAGCAAATACAGTAGAACCTTGGATTATGAGCATAATTCATTCGGGCATCATGCTTGTAATCCAAAGCGCTCGTATATCAAAGCAAATTTTCCCATAAGAAACAATTGAAACGTGGATGATTCTTCCACAACGCAAAATATTTATTCGCATAACATTTCTAAAACAAAATATAACGTAAAACAAATTAAATTGCACTTTACCTTACAATAGAATTATTGTTGATGTGAGGGAGACGAAAGATGACACGAGAAGAGTTACTATGTAGCACGAATTTCACTAACGGAATCACTGCTATCTGTTGGCTCACTAGAATTGTTTTCTTTTAGTGCAACTTTAATGAGGAAACTGTCCAATGACTGTTACTTTTGCCTCTATTTGAGGATTTCAAGAAAATGTGACATTGCATTGTCATTGAGCAGATTCACCGCTCGCACTGCTACAGCCTTATTCGGGTGGTGTTTTTCTACAAAATTTTGCACCGTTTCCCACATTTTGCATTTCTCCCGAATCTCAGTTGAACTGAGAGATTCCATTGACTTTTCCTCCTCCTCTTCCCCGGACGAGATCTCCACAACCTCCTCCTGTTGTTTGCGATGCAGGTCCATCAGTTCGTTGGTGGCGAGTTCCTGGCTATGTTCTTCCACCAGTTCTTGAATGTCCACGTCATTCACCTTCAGCACCATGGTCTTACCTAAGGACACAATTTCATCGACAATCGGCGGCTCATTGTCACCAATAATCCCCTCAAAGTCACGTCCAAGAACACAGTCAGGTCACAGCTTTCCCCAAGCGGAAGTGAAGTGGAAGTGAGAGTTCTCTTGGTGACCCCATCCCAGGCTTTACCAATGATCTTCAGGCAGTTCACGATGTGGAAATGATTTCTCCAAAACTCTTGGAGGGTAAGGTTTGTTCCTTCGGTCACTTCGAAGCATTGCTGAAAGAGTGCTTTGGTGTATAGCTTCTTGAAGTTCGAAATGACTTGCTGACCCATAGGCTGGAGAAGTGGAGTAGTGTTGGGTGGAAGGAACTTAACCTTAATGAACTTGAATTCCACTAGTAAGTCATCCTCAAGGCCAGGAGGATGTGCAGGAGCATTGTCCATAACCAGCAAGACTTTGAGCAGCAGATTATTTTCTGTAAGGTATTTCTTCACTACAGGACCAAAGACCTCGTTCATCCATTTAATGAAGAAAATACAAGTGGCTCAAGCCTTAGTGTTGGACCTCCACATGAACTTTAACTGGCTCTTCTGCACCTTGCATTTCTTGAAGGCTTGTGGATTCTCGGAATGATACACAAGCAGGGGCTTTACTTTTAAATTCCCGCTCGCATTAGCACACAATAACAGGGTTAAATGGTCCTTCATGGGCTTGTGACCGGGCATTAAATTCTCTTCTGCTGTAATGTAGGTCCTCGTAGGCATCTTCCCGAAAAAGTTGCGTTTCATCGCAGTTAAAAACTTGCTGTGGCAGGTAACACTCGGTAACAATGAGCTTCTGGAACTCAGCAGTGAATGCCTCAGCTGCCTTAGCATCCAAACTGGAAGCCTCTCCGTGCTTAACAACACTATGGATGCCACTTCTCCTCTTAAAGTTATCAAACCATCCCCTGCTGGCCTTGAAGCTTTCTTCGACTTCTGTTGACGTACGTGAACTTCATGGTAATTTACTTACGAGGTCGCGTATGACGTCTTTATCTTCTCGCAGATTAAATTATCGGTCACAGTCTCGCTTGTTAGTTACTTATCATTTATCCGAAAGAGAAGCAACTTTTGAACATCTTCCAAAACACGTGGCCGTTGCTTTGATACTCTTGTGACTCCTTTTGCTGTATCTACCCCTTTTATTAGTTCTTTCTTCTTTAATATTGTGCAAATCGTTGACGTAGACTTGTTATGATCCCTCGCGATATCAGCCACTCGCATACCTTGTTCGTGTTTTCCGATCATTTCCTTCTTAACTTACATCGTAATCATCTCCTTCTGACCGAATTCTTCTCTAGCCTTCTTTTCATTCACTGGGTCCATTGTTGCAGAACAGTTGTAACACTAATGAAAGAAACAAAACGTGTACACTCGTACGGTGTTGACTATGCGTGCAAGGCACGCCAACTGAAGTCCAGCGCGTCAGATGATTACACACACTCTCCCAGGAAAGAGAGAGGCAGGGGGAGGGGAATACAAAGGCACAGGGGAGGGGGAAACGTAGGTGACACAGGTGTAGAATAATATATTGGAAGTGGAAAGAGTTCGTAGAAGATTTTACTTGTAAATCTTTTTAAGTTGTACTTACTGTATGATCTGGAGTGTTGTGCTACAATATTTTATTCCATTCTGGTACCTAACCTGTACAGTGTAAATATTTTGGTAACTAGTAGATTTCATTTCTACATTTACTGGAACTGTCCAGAAAGTTGTGATATTAATTTTTGAACAGGATGTGTTGGCCTTTGTTAGTTATGTATTCTAGAAAGTATATTCTGACTATTCCGGAAATGGAGGATTCGCGATCGTATGTATTCTAGAAAGTATTTAAACATCGTGACTGAAGAAAATGTTGTGATTGGTCAATCTGGGCAAGCTCCTATGTTGTGATTGGCTACTCCAATGCCAGGGTTCCCTTTAAAAGGGGCGAGGCAGCATTTCGTGAGGTCTGAGGTCTTAGGTCTTAAGTCTCTGAGCCGTCTTGGTCTTGGCCTGCCGAGCCTGCCGAAGTTTTGGACGCCTTGAACATCTCCTCGGTACCAGCATGGGTTGATACAGATGTTGATTCCCATAGGGAACTTGAAATATTTGTCCTGAATGAGTAAATTTATAATACCAATATAATGGTCCGTTATTGGACATTATAAATTTTCCGGCTAACTCATTCTTTGTTGCCTGCATTTCGCCCTCATGTGCTAAGTTAGGCTCGTCAGTTGGGACTTAGCACACCACCCAAGACACGAGGCTAGTGCATACCGTGGAGGCCACTGCATAGGCTACTTGAAGCCACCAGCAGTGCCAATGCACTATGAGAGCTATGTCTCATTTCCAAAAATTGATGCCTGCCTGGCCATCAGATGATACAGATGTTGATTCCCATAGGGAACTTGAAATATTTGTCCTGAATGAGTAAACTGACGAGCCTAACTTAGCACATGAGGGCGAAACGCAGGCAACAAAGAATGAGTTAGCCGGAAAATTTATAATGTCCAATAACGGACCATTATATTGGTATTATAAATTTACTCATTCAGGACAAATATTTCAAGTTCCCTATGGGAATCAACATCTGTATCATCTGATGGCCAGGCAGGCATCAATTTTTGGAAATGAGACATAGCTCTCATAGTGCATTGGCACTGCTGGTGGCTTCAAGTAGCCTATGCAGTGGCCTCCACGGTATGCACTAGCCTCGTGTCTTGGGTGGTGTGCTAAGTCCCAACTGACAAGCCTAAGCCGGAAAATTTATAATGTCCAATAACGGACCATTATGTTGGTATTACCAGCAAGGGTTGCCTAAGGGTAAGCGCTATTGCTTTCTGTCAGATTTTAAGTCCCATTTAGTTTTCGTTGGTGTAGCACAGGAGTTTGCCCTAATCACCACTCTTTTGATCAGATGTGAAAAGCTAGTTTTGATTTCACTCTAAAACGTAATAGTATTTTGTGCTGCTTCCTCTTACCTTCAATATTGTATTTGTGGAATTTGATTTGTACTGAGATGTACATGCTTAACTCTTTGAACTTGTAGGAAGCTCTCGTCAAAGAATATATAACTTATGTCTCTAAGAACATATATTTGTATCATACGAAAGGTGTATCGGTATTTTCCACATTGACTGAAACTGTTCGTAATTTATATATTTTGTAAAGTCCATTTGATAAATAATATTTTGAAAATCAAAGATCACTGTTAATTTTTCCGAACCGTAACCTAGACATATCCATGCCCCTGGTAGGTTCCCAGTTACGCCCCACGTTCCTTGTTTGTTATTGTCAAGTTGCCCTCGCTGATATTTACTTCTGCTGTTTTCACTACAGTTCATTACATGATTACGGTGTGTATAGTGTTTACACTCAGTAATATTCCTCCGCCTTGCTTAAGAAGGTCTGAAGCTCTTCTAAAACTGTGGAAGAAGACCAGCCAGGACTCCAACCTCCCCGTTCACCAGGATATTACTCAACCTGCCCCTCCTCGACTTAAGTCTAGATCTCCACCCTGGTGCACTGCACTTACACTGGAAGAATCTGGGTTCTCCATCACGAACGCCTGGTTACACTAATGGCAGCAGTCTTCTGTTCCCAATCAACATCTTGTGACTCTACCTCATGTTCAACCTCCTGGATTCCATCTACCCAGACGTCAATGGAGGACTCTAAACAGGATAAGAGTCAATCAAGGAAGATGCGGCTATACGCTTTATAAATGGGGCTGGCAGAAGTCTTCTGGGTGTGATTGTGGAGCTACCTCACAGACCATCCACCACGTAATTGCCGAGTGTCCACGGAGAGCATTTCAAGGTCCTTTGGAGGACATTCATAACCAACTGAGGAGGCCTTGAAATGGATCAATGGACTTGATTTGGAACTATAGGCTTCTGCTTGTATATATTGTGTATATATTGTATACTTATTTATATAATCTATCTGTGCACATCATACGATAAATAAATAAATAAATTTAAAATGTTTGCTCATCTTGCAAAACACTCGTAGACCAAGTTACTCGCATTCCGAGGTTTCACTGTACATATAATATGTATGTATATAATTTTTTCTCCCATATATATGAATTTGAACCTTGTGAGCTAATCTTTGACGGAATATAAGGAGAAATTTTTGGACAGACTTGAAACATGCTATGCTGGTTGACAGACATGCGTGAGATCAGCTCCTCGGTTCAAGTGAATTAGCAGGTGTTATTTTGTAGTAAAAAGAAGTCTCAAATGTGGTGATCAGGTGTGTAATTACAGTCTGATTGTGTTATAAGTGGAAGTGTCTCCCTGTCATGGCTAGAGATTTGTCATCTTATTGAGATATTATGCAGCTCAGGAGGATGACCAGCAGCAACAAATGCAACAGCAAGGGCGTGAACGGTAGTGCCAACACAACCTTGTGTAAGAGACTGTCATGAGGATCCTAAGCATAACTCTCAACTTGAGTAAGTTCCTTGAAAAAATTATAGAAGCAGTATCGAGCAAGTGACCATACTTGTCATTAAGGAACAGAAGAAATCTCTCTAGTTCAACTCTGAACTCATAACAGACCTAAATAAGAAACTTGACTGCCGGGTTAAAGAAATCCAGGCACTCAAGGGAAGAGCTGAAAGCGAGAAGTGACTCTTTCAAACAATGTAGCAGGAGGAATAACATTCAAATTTTTGGGGTGCACGAGAACACCAGCTAACTGGTCACAAACGTCTTCAGAGAGATAGGTGTAAATGTGAACATAAATGGGATGGATAAAACTCAGTGTTGGACCTAAGTCTGTAGAGAAAAATCAGTCTATCATTGTTAAATTTTGCTCATGCCATACGCAACAGGAAGTGTTTTGTAATAAGCGGAGACAAAAGGTCGCATATGTTACCATCCACGAAGACCTCATGTCCGTCAGAATCCATATTGAAGGCTGTCATTCAGCAATTCCACCAAAATAATTGTCAGACTGCAGAAGGTGATATCATTGCTAAGAAATCTGGTGGGGGGGGGGGGGCAAGTGCACATTAAGGGGAGACCAACACCTTTGACCGACCAAAAATGCAATTTTTAATATATTTTTTTTTTTCATTTCAAATAGAACTTTTCCCTTTATAACAGTGCAAAATGTTTGTTAATATAACCAAAACTTTTGGAGTTATGACCAAAAATCGTGAAGCCCTGCCACCCAAGCAAGCTCTTTATCGTTAAGTTTGCTGCTCGTCTCCCATAACTTTTGTTTTTCGGAACCATTTCCCTGATAACTGTGAATGGTTTTAAGATATTAAGATGGAATTTTGTGTGTATGTATACTTCATACAGAAGAAGAATATATTCTAGAATTATTGAGCTAGCTTCATTGGTTAAGTTTAAAAAAAAATTAAAATGAAAATTAAAAAATTTATACTTGACGGACTTCACTGATACTGGTACATACTGTAGCTATAGCATTACTAATCATAATACAAAAAAATCATAGAAAAATATTAATGTGTTCAGAAATTTTCATGGAAACGACAAAATAGTGGCCATGGTACACCATCATTTTGAGTAATTAATTATATATAATGGCATAGGTTTATATGATTTCTAAATATGTAGCCATATTATTAAGGAATAATGAGTTTGCCATACTAAGTTTCCTTTCAGTATTCATTTCCATTGCTGCGGGGGAAAAGAAAGGTTTAATGCATCCCACTTTTCTATGTTGAAAGTTGTAGGTCACCCCTTAACCAGATGTGTGACTTACCGAAGGACATAATAGGCAAATCACTTAACTGTCCTGATCTCTATGTTTCATAGCTCACTTTATTTCAATATTGTGTAATTTAGTTTAGTTCACTCTAGGTTAGGTACAGTAATTCACTAGTTTTAATTTTTCGTAAGGTGGCTGCAAGAACTATCGGGTCACTTTCTTCTGAGGGTAGCTAACATTTTTCCCTAGGTATAACCCCCTTCAGGGCCTCTCCCTCCTCTCACTCATGACTGACCACAGCCATGGGACAACTGTCCACTAATCCTGCCTGCAATTATTCCCCTTCCTTCCTCCTCAGTGAGAGACTGGCTCATAGCAAAAGTTGCTGCTTTCCGTAAAATTCTTCATGTTGTTTGTCTACCGGTCTGTTCTGTTTCTTGAGATGGGGTCGGGGATGACGCAAGATAAATTTATTTGGCTTTTTTAATGGCTGGATGCCCTTCCTGATGCAAATCTTGGTCGAAGAGCTAATGAAGTTTAAGGCTGGTGAATGAAATTGGGTAAGGAGGTGGAAGGAATTTGCTGTGGCCTGTGAATAGGAACTGTCCTGGTATTTGGCTGGAAGTGAAAATTGAAATCCATAGCAAAACATTCTCATGACATCTGATGATGGGGTTCAAACCTACGTATCTTCTGAATGCAGAGCTTGGTTCCATAGCCATAACTCATTAACACGTGCAACTACTCTGCTCAATCATAAAATTTTTCATGTAGCTCATCTAAAGTTCATTCCTTCTCTGCTTATTTCCATGAACTCTAAGAATTTGTCCTAGACGTATTTGGTTTTTGCCTTCTGACTGTAACCTGTCTCCATGACTTGATCCCTTCGAAGACTTCCAACTTACATGGTTACAGCATAGCAAGAAAGAGAGGAGGAAGTGTAGCAGCAATGTTAAAACCCATTTGAAACTCAAGATGATTGCATGTTCAGATAGCCACTACAATAGACAAACCAAGTTTGTGTTTTTTGAAGTAATCATAGTCCATCAGAAATGTGCTCTTTGTGTGGTGTAAAAACCGCCTGTGAGTGGGCATTTAGAGGACAAAGAGAGCACATTGTTACAAGTATTTCCTCAGTATGAACATGTAGTTGTCATGGGTGACTTCAATACAGATGTTGGAAACAAAAATGCCAAATCCCAGCAGCTAATAAACATGACTAAATCATGTGATATGTTTTGAAAACCACACACACTCACTCTCTCTCTCTCTCTCTCTCTCTCTCTTAATGATAGTAAAGAACTAAAGCTCACGACTTGTTAAGATTAAAACGAGGACTAACATATGCAGAGATCTCTCTATAGTTGACTATATTATGCTTACTGATACACTAAATGTTCCATGGCACCATGTACTGACAGCTAATTACATTGACGTCTTAAACACATTTTATGAATGTATGACGGACATGTTCCTCTGAATACAGTTTGGACGACACGAGCCCCAGCACCGTAGCTATGCTGTGAGCTGAAGGAACTACGGGAAGATGAGATGCCGCACCCAGGAAGTTTAAGCGATAACCTATGCAAGACAATTTCAAAAATTTTATACTACTACGAAATAAGATGTCGCAAGCAGTATGCAATGCTAGGATCAGACATGCACATACCTTTTTAAAACAGTATAGTAGACCTGCTGTGGTATGGAAAGAACTAAGAAACATGGAAATAGATTACAAAGAGACGCTCATCCTATTGACATACGGCTGGAGTCCCTCGACATATACTTCACCACTCCAGGATATAAACCAACAGAGAGAAGAAACATAAAACATTACATAGCAATTACAATTTCCCTGCAGCTGACAGAAAAAGGTTTCTTTTTTTCATGTCACTCCCTTGTAAATTAAGCAAGCCATATTTGGAATGAAATCTAAGTTCAACAATGAATAATACTGTTATTGGTTTTACGTCCCACTTACTACTTTTACGGTTTTTGGAGATGCAGAGATGCTGGAATTTAGTCCCGCAGGAGTTTTTATGTGCCAGTAAATCTGTCGATATGAGGCGGACGTATTTGAGCACCTTCAAATACCGACGGACTGAGCCAGGATAGAACCTGCCAAGTTGGGGTCAGAAGACTAGCACCCTCAACTGTCTGAGCCACTCAGACTGGCTAGACAATATTGAAATAGAACATATTAATAGAAGAACTGCCATAATTTGACCTACTGTAACTCACAAATTTAAAGGTTCACTAATGACTGGCAAGTTTCCTTCCTTATGGAAAAGTGCCGGTGGCCTCCCGCTCCCTAGAAGATCACCTTGTGACGACGTTACTGTCAACCAGTAACTGCTTATCGGCTCTCTCAAAAGCTCTGGAATATCTTCTACAACTATTTTCGAACTACGTGCAAAGTCTCAGTATTCTTGACGAACATCAGTCTGGTTTTTGATGCAACCATAGCACTACTTAAATTTACAGGCAACATTTGCAATGCAGTGGATAAAAGGCAAACAACAGACATCATTTAGCAGCTGCAGACACAACATGTATGCTGATGATATACAATTATATCTGCTCTGTAAACTGGAAAGACTATCTGATGAAGTTAAAAATTCAGTAGAGATTTAGCAGTAATTTGTAACTGGACTGACATGCATGGACTAAGACTAAATAATGCAAAATCTCAAGCTATAATCATTTCTCACCCACGACTTTGCTCAGGAATCATTTAAAAAATTCACTTTACCGAAACTCTACCTTCATAATTAATCAATTGAGTTCAATGAATCAGTCAAAGATCTTGGTAAAGTCACAGACGATCATCTTTCGTGGAAGCATTTCCAGAAAAGTATTTGCAATGCTTAACCCTTTCACTTCAGCGTAGCGAGTACGGTGGCATGACCCGCTGGATGCAATCGGCGAGTGGTCCACCGAGCCTGCAGTATGGGATACTAGTCTCGCTCTGCTCTCCAGTCCGCATACGGCTCGCGACATGAGGAAAGAACAGAAAGATGTTAAATGTATTTTATTATATTTTTATTGTGGAAATCCACCTGCAGCCACCTTCTGAGAAAATTATCTGTTAGTCCCCTCGTACTCGTGTTAAAAAACAGCTGAAAGAAACTTAACTTTTCAGTCCTGAATTAGCTGCATCAAAATTATGTTTCTTTGGATTCAGGTTCTTCTTTTTCCAGTTTAGTTTTCTGTTCTATAGTTCAGGGACCTATGTTCATCCTCATTATCTTCATCTTCAGTCGACCGGGCGACTTGGCCGTGCGGTTAGGAACGTGCAGCTGTGAGCTCACATCCGGGAGATAGTGGGTTCGAACCCCACTGTCGGCAGCCCTGAAGATGGTTTTCCGTGGTTTCCCATTTTCACACCAGGGAAATGCTGTGGCTGTACCTTAATAAAGGCCACGGTCGCTTCCTTCCCATTCCTAGGCCTTTCCTGTCACATCGTCGTCATAAGACCTATCTGTGTCGGTGAAGGAACTAGCAGGGAAAAAAAAGAAAGCATCTTCAGTCGAATCGTCGAAGTAGGCCGACCTTTTAGACAAAGAAGCAGCAACTGAAGAAGAAACGTGCCTGAAGTGGAAGGAGTAGAAGGTATGATTAAAGTCTTTCCATCACCAGAATCAGATGATAAATCACTATCATTGTCATCTTCTTCAAATAAATGCTTACAATATAGTAACTATTTCAAGCCACCTATTCAATACTATTTGGTTTTATGTTGCTAGTTCATAATATTACAACATGAATTTGCAGGGACATGTTTTGCTTTATTTACAAGCATCTTCAGCCTACACAATTGTCTTAAGGTTAAGACCTGTCGTGTTTGGATTGTTTTTACAAAATATTTAGCTTGAGTATATGTCCATGTTTGGTAATAATATAGGAAATATATACACATTAAAAGTATAACAATATGAATTACAATGTTGGATAGAAGTAACCCTTAAATTCTAAAATACATTGACGTCCAAAACATAGTAACTACAATTTAAAATTTCTTTTTTGGTTGAAAATTGTTTTCACATTTACAATGTTGAATTGGAGTAATCCTTAATTCTAAAATTCATTGACGTCCAAAACATAGTAACTACAATTTAAAAATTTGGCTAAAATTGTTTGCACAAAGCTGTGGTTGATTTAAACAAGCGTAATATGGCTTTCAATTTGAGTCATGAATAAGAACTGAAAGTTAAAATATATATAGGAGTCATGTTTTCTAAAACCGTTGAAATCTGAAACACAGTAACTTCCGATGTTGAGAATTTGGATCATAATTGCGATCTCCAATGTAATTATTTAAAAACAACTATGATTTGACTCCATGTGTCGTTAATATTCTAAATTTAAATCTTGGAACAGTTGGAGACTAGCTTCTAGAATTTACGACGCTTGCTGCAGTTTGGTGTTTTGATCAGTGAAGTATTGGAATAATTAGTTCTTGTTTATTGCAACATTGAATATCCGAAGGTAGCAGATTGCATTAATGTAGTTGTAGTTAAAAGGAGTGGCTTCATTCAAGTCTTGAATAGCTGTTTAGGTTTCTTTCGAGGTAATAGAATGAGTGAAGCATCTGGAACAAATGGAGATTAACTTGAGTACTGTTATGTGTTGTGCTTTGTAATGTGAGTTTGATGTTAAATTTTCACTTACCCCTTTGACTGCTGCTACAAAGTCTTGTGGTCTTTCTTACTGTGACTAATGTCTGTTGTGGTTCTACTCCTCGTGTTGTATGTGTGGAAGGGCTGTTGTGAGGGGCAAGTACGGGGTTGAGGGGGATGGATGTTAGGTGGGGCGTTTGCTATTGGCGTATCGTGTAGTGGGGAGTTCTTATCTGTTGTAGAATTACTTTGAAACTTGTAATGCTTTTTGAGGAACTGATGTATAAATTTTGATATTTTATATGTTGGGCTATTTCTGCTATTTATGATTGGTCGAATGGGTGTGTTGTTTTTGTGTACTTTTGGTAGTGCCTTTGCCTTAGGCAATGTTGGATTCATATTGACCATTTTTTGTTTTTCTTGTTCATTAAATAAACAAGTTGAATTTTTAAGGATTGTTTTTAAATTCCGTTGAATTTTAGAGATTGGGTCTTTATTTACTATTGTATGAGATTCATTAGAGAAGAATTCTTCAGTTTTATTAATATAGTCACTTTTATTTATTGGGACTATTGTTTCGCCTTTATCCGCCTTACTTACAATAACGTTGTTATCCTTTATTTTTGTTTTTAATTCTTTTATTTGGTTTAGGAGGGCTTGGTCAGGATTGGTTTTCATTTCTTTTATTAAACTTGGGAGTTTCTTTTTTAATTTCATATTTAATGTCATTTTGTATTTCTGCCGGCAATTTTCCTATGTTTACTTCTGATTCCGCTATTGTGGTAGTTAATTCTTCCATTTTTTGCTGGTTAGGCCAATTGAATTTAGTTCCCGTATTAAGCATGTTCATTTCATTTTCAGAAAAATTGGTGCCTGATAAATTAATTGTCGCGGAGGTGTTTTTTATTAAAGGGTTCAGTTTTTTTCTTTATTTACGTATGCTGTTGTCTTTTTTGTCTTCTATTAGATGTTTTAATTTGTTTACCAGGGTTTTTTGCTTTCTATCTAAGATGTTGGAATGTTTTTCAATGGTATATTGTTGAATGGAACTCCCGTCTAAAGGGGATGTAAAATGGGATGTACTTAAGTGCACTTTGTAAAGTTGCAAATTTGGTAACGATTTCTTTCTGTACAGTAACTTTATTTCGTTTTTTAGCCATATTTTGTTTACTCTGTTTTGGGTGTCAAGAGATTTTGAACCTGATATGTTCCTTCTTTGAGTAGATCTTAAGAATTTAGGTATAGCCAACCAGGCAAAAACTAAGACAAACAGATACATTAACCTCAAGGTTAAAGTCAGTAAGATAGCTAAAGACATATGGTTTTTGAAAGAATGTTTAAGATGTGGTGTAATACCGAAATTCTTAAGATCTACCCAAAGAAGGAACATATCAGGTTCAAAATCTCTTGACACCCAAAACAGAGTAAACAAAATATGGCTAAAAAACAAAATAAAGTTACTGTATAGAAAGAAATCGTTACTAAACTTGCAACTTTACAAAGTGCAGTTAAGTACATCCTATTTTACATCCCTTTTAGACTGGAGTTCAATTCAACAATATACAATTGAAAAACTTTCCAACATCAATCAAATCAAAATCAAATCAATCAATACTGATCTGCATTTAGGGCAGTCGCCCAGGTGGCAGATTCCCTATCTGTTGCTTTCCTAGCCTTTTCCTAAATGATTTCAAAGAAATTGGAAATTTATTGAACATCTCCCTTGGTAAGTTATTCCAATCCCTAACTCCCCTTCCTATAAATGAATATTTGCCCCAGTTTGTCCTCTTGAATGCCAACTTTATCTTCATATCGTTATCTTTCCTACTTTTATAAACGCCATTCAAACCTATTCGTCTACTAATGTCATTCCACGCCATCTCTCCGCTGACAGCTCGGAACATACCACTTAGTCGAGCAGCTCTTCTTCTTTCTCTCAGTTCTTCCCAACCCAAACATTGCAACATTTTTGTAACGCTACTCTTTTGTCGTAAATCACCCAAAACAAATCGAACTGCTTTTCTTTGGATTTTTTCCAGTTCTTGAATCAGGTAATCCTGGTGAGGGTCCCATACACTGGAACCATACTCTAGTTGGGGTCTTACCAGGGACTTATATGCACTCACCTTTACATCCTTACTACAACCCCTAAACACCCTCATAACCATGTGTAGAGATCGGTACCCTTTATTTACAATCCCATTTATGTGATTACCCCAGTGAAGATCTTTCCTTATATTAACACCTAGATACTTACAATGATCCCCAAAAGGAACTTTCACCCCATCAACGCAGTAATTAAAACTGAGAGGACTTTTCCTATTTGTGAAACTCACAACCTGACTTTTAGCCCCGTTTATCAACATACCATTGCCTGCTGTCCATCTCACAACATTTTCGAGGTCACGTTGCAGTTGCTCACAATCTTGTAACTTATTTATCACTCTATAGAGAATAACATCATCCGCAAAAAGCCTTACCTCCGATTCCACTCCTTTACTCCTATCATTTATATATATAAGAAAACATAAAGGTCCGATAACACTGCCCTGAGGAACTCCCCTCTCAACTATTACAGGATCAGACAAAGCTTCACCTACTCTAACTCTCTGAGATCTCTTTTCTAGAAATATAGCAACTCATTCAGTCACTCTTTTGTCTAGTCCAATTGCACTCATTTTTGCCAGTAGTCTCCCATGATCCACCCTATCAAATGCTTTAGACATGTCAATCGCAATACAGTCCATTTGACCTCCAGAATCCAAGATATCTGCTATATCTTGCTGGAATCCTACAAGTTGAGCTTCAGTGGAATAACCTTTCCTAAAACCGAATTGCCTTCTATCGAACCAGTTATTAATTTCACAAACATGTCTAATATAATCAGAAAGAATGCCTTCCCAAAGCTTACATACAATGCATGTCAAACTTACTGGCCTGTAATTTTCAGCTTTATGTCTATCACCCTTTCCTTTATACACAGGGGCTACTATAGCAACTCTCCATTCATCTGGTATAGCTCCTTCGACCAAACAATAATCAAATAAGTACTTCAGATATGGTACTACATTCCAACCCATTGTCTTTAGTATATCCCCAGAAATCTGATCAATTCCAGCCGCTTTTCTAGTTTTCAACTTTTGTATCTTATTGTAAATGTCATTGTTATCATATGTAAATTTTATTACTTCTTTGGCCTTAGTCTCTTCCTCTATCTCGACGTTATCCTTGTAACCAACAATCTTTACATACTGCTGACTGAATACTTCTGCCTTTTGAAGATCCTCACATACACACTCCCCTCGTTCATTAATTATTCCTGGAATGTCCTTCTTGGAACCTGTTTCTGCCTTAAAATACCTATACATACCCTTCCATTTTTCACTAAAATTTGTATGACTGCCAATTATGCTTGCCATCATGTTATCCTTAGCTGCCTTCTTTGCTAGATTCAATTTTCTTGTAAGTTCCTTCAATTTCTCCTTACTTCCACAGCCATTTCTAACTCTATTTCTTTCCAGTCTGCACCTCCTTCTTAGTCTCTTTATTTCTCTATTATAATAAGGTGGGTCTTTACCATTCCTTACCACCCTTAAAGGTACAAACCTGTTTTCGCATTCCTCAACAATTTCTTTAAACCCATCCCAGAGTCTGTTTACATTTTTATTTACCGTTTTCCACCGATCATAGTTACTTTTTAGAAACTGCCTCATACCTGCTTTATCAGCCATATGGTACTGCCTAACAGTCCTACTTTTAAGACCTTCCTTTCTATCGCATTTATTTTTAACTACCACAAAAACAGCTTCATGACCACTAATACCATCTATTACTTCAGTTTCCCTATAGAGCTCATCTGGTTTTATCAGCACGACATCCAGGATATTTTTCCCTCTGGTTGGTTCCATCACTTTCTGAATCAGCTGTCCTTCCCATATTAACATATTTGCCATTTGTTAGTCATGCTTCCTGTCGTTCGCATTTCCTTCCCAATTTACATCTGGCAAATTCAGATCTCCCGCTACAATCACATTTCTTTCCATGTCGTTTCCCACATAGCTGACTATCCTATCAAATAATTCCGAATCCGCATCAGTGCTACCCTTTCCCGATCTCTACACTCCAAATACATCAAGTTGCCTATTATCTTTAGAAATGAGCCTTACACCTAGAATTTCATGTGTCTCATCTTTAACTTTTTCGTAGCTTACAAATTCTTCTTTCACCAGAATGAAAACTCCCCCTCCCACCTTTCCTATCCTATCTCTACGATACACACTCCAGTGCCGTGAGAAAATTTCTGCATCCATTATATCTTTTCTCAGCCATGATTCAACTCCTATTACAATATCTGGTAAATATATATCTATTAAATTACTTAATTCTATTCCTTTCTTTACAATACTTCTACAGTTCAGCACTAACAATTTTATGTCATCCCTACTTGATTTCCAGTTCCCTGTTCCCTTATCACCGCTCCCTAGGCCATCCCGTTTCCCTGAATGTACCTCCCTATTACCCTTCCAAACAAATTTCCTAACTTATACGTACCACTGCGGTTTAAATGAAGGCCATCCGATCGCAGATCCCTATCTCCTACCCACCCATTAGGATCTAGAAATTTCACTCCCAGTTTCCCACATACCCACTCCATAGTCTCATTTAAATCCCCAATCACCCTCCAGTCAGTATCCCTCCTACACAGTATTCCACTAATAACAATCTCCGCTTTCTTAAACTTCACCCGTGCTGCATTTACCAGATCCCACACATCTCCAACTATGTTGGTACTTATATCAGCTTGCCTTACGTTGTTGGTACCAACGTGAAACACTACCACCTTCTCCTTCCCCTCCTCCCTCTCTTCAATTTTCCTCAACATCTGCCTCAACCTAATTCCTGGATAACATTCTACCCTGGTTCCCTTTCCTCCACACACTTTCCCCACGTGTCTAACGATGGAATCCCCCATGACCAGAGCCTCAACCCTACCCACCTCATTTGATCCCCTCCCCTCTTGGTCAGCCCTATCTTTCCTGATAGCTGCAGAAGCTACTTCCTCCTCCCTTTTCTCCTTCCCATGACCCTGTTCCACCTGTCTTTTCCTATCCTCTACTCTACATTTCCCTTTCCTACCTTTTCCCTTTCTCCTACTTCCATGCATCTCAGCAACAGTTCCCTGTCCCTCTTCTTCCCTCTGTTGTTCTACCTGGAGTGACTCGTACCGATTTCGCACAGACACCTGTCCTGAATTCTGATCCTGAATAGAGCCCTTGGCCTGCAATCTCCTTCCCCTTAGATCTTAGATAGAAAGCAAAATACCCTGGAAAACAAATTAAAACATCTAATAGAAGATCAAAAAAGTCAACAGCATACGTAAATAAAGAAAAAAATCCGAACCCTTTAATAAAAAACACCTCCGCGACAATTAATTTATCAGACACCAATTTTTCTGAAAATGAAATGAACATACTTAATAAAGGAACTAAATTCAGTTGGCCTAACCCGTAAAAACTGGAAGAATTAACTACCACAATAGCGGAATCAGAAGTAAACATAGGAAAATTGCCGGCAGAAATACAAAATGACATTAAATATGAAATAAAAAAGAAACTCCCAAGTTTAATAAAAGAAATGAAAACCAATCCTGACCAAGCCCTCCTAAACCAAATAAAAGATTTAAAAACAAAAATAAAGGATAACAACGTTATCGTAACTAAGGCGGATAAAGGCGAAACAATAGTCCCAATAAATAAAAGTGACTATATTAATAAAACTGAAGGATTCTTCTCTAATGAATCTTATACAATAGTAAATAAAGACCCGATCTCTAAAATTCAACGGAATTTAAAAAGAATCCTTAAAAATTCAACTTGTTTATTTAATGAACAAGAACAACAAAAAATGGTCAATAAGAATCCAACATTGCCTAAGGCAAAGGCACTACCTAAGGTACACAAAAACAACACACCCATTCGACCAATCATAAATAGCAGAAATAGCCCAACATATAAAATATCAAATTTATACATCAGTTCTTCAAAAAGCATTACAAGTTTCAAAGTAATTCTTCAATTAAAAATTCTATTGAATTCTGTGAAAGATTAAAAAACTTCAACTTACAACCCCACCACAGGATGAGTTCCTTTGATATTACCAATATGTATTCAAACATCGCCATTAAAGAGATGGTTGAAATTATTAACTCAAACCTTTCCAAACATAGTAACTTAAGTAAGCTAGAAATAGATGAATTTATTAAATTACTTAAATTCGTACTAAATAATAACTATTTCACTTGTAACAATAAAATTTACCACCAGTTGAGTCTAGCCATGGGTGACCCCAGCTCAGGAATGTTAGCATATATTTATATGGACAACTTAGAACATAAAACAATTAAACCGAATATAGAAGGAATCTGCCTTTGGCTGAGATTCGTTGATGATACGTTTGTAATAACAGACAACCGAAAAAATAACAGTGAAAAAATCTTAGAATTTCTAAATAACATTGATAGGTACGTAAAAATTACTAAAGAAGACGAGAATGACAACTCATTGAATTATCTGGACGTTACAGTAAAACGCTTAGATCATAAATTCGATTATCAAATATACAGAAAACTGACACACACATCAATAACAATAAGAAACGATTCACTCCACCCTAAATCCCATAAACAAGCAACTTTTTTCAGCATGAGCTACAGAGCTCATAAAATACCCCTATCACCCACGAATTTCACGAAAGAAATAAATTTCATAAAAGAACTTGCACATATCAACGGATATAAAGCAGAGATGGTGAATCGAATCATCAATAAAGTAAAGCTCAAATTAGCCACTAATCTTGTACCAGAAAAAAACAAAAAATCAAAATACGCATCCTTTACCTACACCAGTTCAACGATCCACCAAATAGCAAACCCATTCAAAAAGCGGGATATGCAAGTAGCCTTTAAAACACACAACACTAATAAAAACTTATTTTTTAATCATAACACAGTAAATTCGTACAATAACAAATATCATAGTTCCGGAATATATAGACTAACATGCACACAGTGTAAATCTTCATATGTTGGCCAAATTGGCCGCAGTTTCCTAACTAGGTACATGGAACACTTTACCGCCATAAAGCATAATAAATACTCTGCAATGAGTAACCATATGAAAGAAACCGGCCATCATTATACCTCAATAGACAAAGACCTTACAATAATCAAAAGGATCGAAAAGGGGAAGTTAATGACAGAGTTCGAAAACATATACATTTATTTGGATCAATATTTTAATAAAGATAAAAACCTGAACGACGTGGTCGAAATAAAAAGCCCTTTAATTGAACAGTCACCAACAATGTTAGAAACTTTCAAATCTGAAAAAAGCAAATTCTTTAGGATATTTAATCTAAAAACACTCACAACGAAAACTATTTCGACAATGAATTCCCCTCTACATAATACGCCAAAGCTTAATGCCCCGCCCATAGTATCGTCCCCTACCCCCACCTCGACAACAGATAAGAACTCCCCACTACATGATACGCCAATAGCAAACGCCCCACCTAACATCCATCCCCCTCAACCCCGTACTTGCCCCTCACAACAGCCCCTCCACACGTACAACACGAGGAATAGAACCACAACAGACATTCAGTCAAAGGGGTAAGTGAAAATATAACATCAAACTCACATTACAAAGCACAACAACACATAACAGTACTCAAGTTAATCTCCATTTGTTCCAGATGCTTCACTCATTCTGTTACTTCGAAAGAAACCTAAACAGCTATTCAAGAATTGAATGAAGCCACTCCTTTTAACTACAACTACATTAATGCAATCTGCTACCTTCGGATATTCAATGTTGCAATAAACAAGAACTAATTATTCCAATACTTCACTGATCAAAACACCAAACTGCAGCAAGCGTCGTAAATTCTAGAAGCTAGTCTCCAACTGTTCCAAGATTTAAATTTAGAATATTAACGACACATGGAGTCAAATCATAGTTGTTTTTAAATAATTACATTGGAGATCGCAATTATTATCCAAATTCTCAACATCGGTAGTTACTGTGTTTCAGATTTCAACGGTTTTAGAAAACATGACTCCTATATATATATTTTAACTTTCAGTTCTTATTCATGACTCAAATTTAAAGCCATATTACGGTTGTTTAAATCAACCACAGCATTGTGCAAACAATTTTAGCCAAATTTTTAAATTTTAGTTACTATGTTTTGGATGTCAAGGAATTTTGGAATTAAGGATTACTCCAATTCAACATTGTAAATGTGAAAATAATTTTCAACCAAAAAAGAAATTTTAAATTGTAGTTACTATGTTTTGGACGTCAATGTATTTTAGAATTTAAGGGTTACTTCTATCCAACATTGTAATTCATATTGTTATACTTTTAATGTGTATATATTTCCTATATTATTACCAAACATGGACATATACTCAAGCTAAATATCTTGTAAAAACAATTCAAACACGACAGGTCTTAACCTTAAGACAATTGTGTAGGCTGAAGATGCTTGTAAATAAAGCGAAACATGTCCCTGCAAATTCATGTTGTAATATTATGAACTAGCAACATAAAACCAAATAGTATTGAATAGGTGGCTTGAAATAGTTACTATATTGTAAGCATTTATAGCAAATTTCAATATGGGCCTAATCATGAGATTAGTTATGTGTAATCTTCTTCAAAGTCGCTACCCAATATGAGGGCAAGGGCTTCCTCCGCAGAATATCTTTCCTCTGTCATCAGGCCTTTCACAATTTAAAAGCGATTGAAAGCTAAATGGAGATGCACAAGCACGTCAGCACAGGGGAGCAACTAGGCGCAAAGTGAGTAGCATTGCAAGACATAAATATCATTGTTAATCCGTATTGAAGATACTGAATGTAGAATGCTGAAGGGTTTATTGCGTCACCTATTCAATACATTATATAATTTTAAACACTTATTATATTTTTAAACACTTCAGTAGGAAATAATAATTCCTAAGTGTTTAAAAATATATAATGTATTGAATAGGTGACACAATAAACCCTTTAGCATCCTACAACTGAGTAGCATACCGGACACCATTGCTTTAGTCTTTGAACGGGTTACTCCTGTCATCTGGTGATCATAGCCATAACTATAGACTACCAGGTCAGCCACAAGAGACCTCCAAAGTTGAACTTCCCCAGCAGTCTACTTCAGCAAAACGGAAAACGGCCAAAAGACACACAACTTCTACAGCAGTCGACCGGCTATGAGACACTGCTACAGCAGTCCACTGGGTGCACGGCACAGCTCCATCCCAAATGCTAGAGCAGTCGACCTGAGTGAAAGGGTTAACTCACTTAGAAGATTCTGCAGCATACTTTCTTGGGTATTGAAAGAATGTCTCATTTGCATTTTGGCATTACCTCATTTTGATTAGTGTATCACTGTGTACAATGCAGTAGCCTGACTGCTACTTATAATGACAAAATGCTTATGTTCACTATAAGTAAGTAAGTAAGTAAGTAATATGTTTTATTTATCCTGGCAAAGTTAGGGATGTACTCCCTTTCTTACACTTAACCAGTCTTAACCTAGAACACTTAATAATAACTACTGATGACAATAATATGATAATATGGACAATAGTAACAGTAATACCATTAACAAAAGTAACCACACTTAAAAATATATATATATATATATATCGTACGTAAAGTGCAGAATATAATTATGAATAACTAGCGAATGTACCCGTGCTTCGCTACGGTATTCTACATTGTATTCGAATATCGAAGTAAATAGTGTGCATGCAGTAAATAAGATTGTTTTAAAATTGCATGTCTCTTAGCGTTATCCGAGAAAGAGCATGGGGAGGTCCCCGTACGTTGTTTCCAATGTAAAGTGTTTGTTATGGATTTGTGATATAACGGCAGGCTCACTTGCCTACTGCCATTCACAATCGAGTTGGGAAGTTTACATTATAATTGCAGGCCCCATTGCCTACTATGCGGACAGAATCGATTTGGGGAGTTTTCGTTAAAATGGCAGCCCCCCTTTCCTACTTCCAGACAGATTACAGTTTTTATTATAATGGCAGGCAATTACCCTACTATCACTCGAAATTGAGTTGTGCAGTTATCATTATAATGCCAGGCCCATTTTCCTACTGCCAGCCAGCTTACTGCCGGTCACACCAAGTTGGTGAGTTTCCATCAAAATAGCAGGCCACTATGCCTAATGCCGGTCACATTTTAGATGAGGACATTTCTTTATAATGGCGGGCACCCTTTCCTACTGCCAAACACAATCGGGTAGGGGAGTTTTAAAGAAAACTGCATGCTCACTTGCCTTGTGCAAGTCAAATCGAGAAGTGAACTATTCATTACAATTGTAGGCCTTCCTTACTAATGACAGTTACACAGAAGTCGGAGAAGGAACCCTTTCCTACTGCCAGTCAAAGTCGGTGTTGGGAGTACTGATTACAATAGCAGACCCACCCTTTCTCGATCGCTACAAATCGACATCAGTGAATATATATAGATCGACATACGAAAGTATATGCATGTTAAAAATATTGAAGACCTTCATTTACAGATTAACTGCTACTAAACGTACGTCATATCGACAAAGGATTATACCATAAGACACGCCGGATTTAGTGGCCTAAATGCCTGGTCCTATGATATGTCATCTATTCTTGGGTAAGATTGAGTTAGAAACGTGGAACAGGGTAAAGTTTTTGTAAGATTATCTCACATTACATTACTTTTGGGATAATTATGTGACAGCTACATACATAGCATTTGGCTCACATATGGCTACTGGGTGGGCCAATTTTCGTGAAGAGTTTGATGATTCTGTATTTCATATAAGTAACTGAAAGTATGAATTATGCATGTGAAAATTCCAAATTGACTTAACATCGATTAATAAAGAAAAATCAAACGTAAAAGGGATACAGATACGGCAAAAAGTCATAAGACCAAGGTTGTAGATCATTCCAAATTGAACGAATATTGTGCAATCCGTTATGTGATAGGAATTTCCGAAGGTCTGCACCATCATTAAAATTGCCTGCATATTTCTATATTCTTCGCGGATAAAAAGTGAAAAATTAATGATCTAGGATGTTTTCCGTTTGTTACAGGCTAAAACGTATAATTTTGTCAAATTTCAATTATCTTCTTTTTCTTCTGGCAGATTATGCCGCAATCTGGATTTGGGCGAGGCGGGTAAAAATTATTACTTTCAGGAAACTAAACCAAAAATTATGGAGATGGTCATTATTACCCCTTAAACGGAAAGCTGTACAAAAATTTCGCCAAAATAGTCAGTGTAGAGGCACACAGTCGTTACGATTTGATTTATATAGATAAGGAATCTGCTCCATGTAAAACACCTTTTGGGCTATGTCCGCTGGACTTAACCTGCAAAACTGACCATTCATGATATCTCCCTTATTAATCCTCCTTACGAAAAAATGCACATGAAGAAAAAGTTTTAGAGGTGGAATTCCATCACGTTTGGTCGATTTCCAGTCAGGTTGGTCTTGTTCTGTATACATTGTGGAAGAGTAAAATCACCATATCGGTTCCCTATAAACCGCCAGTCCATTCCGGAACATGAAATATTATTTACGTTTAAAACCTACCTTTGGACAGGTGGATGCTAAATATAAATTTTGGTTCGAATGTCTTCAGTAGTTTTCAAGTTGTAAGGAATACGCTTTACACGCACCCGCTCGTGATTTAAGTCCTATGGGACTTGTACAGAAAAACGGTCCGTTAATGATGTCTCCCTTATTAGTCCTCGTATCGAAATGATGCACATGAGAAAAAAAGGTTTAGAAATTAATTTCTACCAAGGCAGGTAGATTTAAATTAACGTTGGTTGTGTATATTTTGTGGAAGTGCAAAATCACTGTTTCGGTTTCGTATAAACCCCCACTCAGTTCAGGGATTTAGAAACAATTTTTGCCCTAAAACCTATCAAGGACAGGTGTATTCTAAATATGAGTCTTGGTGGAAATACATCCAGTAGTTTGTAGCACTCGCGTACATACGGCGTAATTAAGGAAGAAAATAATACAGTTAAGAAAGTTGAAAGTAATAGAAAATGGATTATAACTGAGGACAGTCGGATAACGACAAATATGTAAATGCCAAGTTAATGTATTGGAAAATCAAATGCCCCTCAATAAATTATGCTAGTGTGAGTTATGGATATAATAAAGCGGTAACACAGGAGAAATTTAGGTATAGTGATTCCTAGGTAAACAAATAATAAGAAGATGACTAATGGTGTTATTACTTAATCTATTCGAGGGCGGTTATAATATCCAACGATATTCCGCCAATATCCCGCAGATAGGCCGATTGACGCCTCTCTTGCCTTCTAGCCAAGGAACAACCACGAATTTAAAAGCATGATGAGGAAAATGGCAATACGTTACTTCCCTGCCGGCATGCAGTCAGAGACGTTGCCATGGTAACCTGTAGGTTCGTTGTCGGTCTGTCGGTCACTCAATGCAGAGCATGATACCAGCGGAAAATTGTAAATTTCTCCGTCATGTGAAGAGTAAGGTAAATTGTGAACATAACGAAAGTTGTTTATAATGAAGAGACGTTTCACGTACGGTAAACGAAGTTTACAGAAAATCAATAGTATAAGAGAAAATGGGGGAAAACCATTCTGGCTTTCCTATAAACCCCCCGTCTATTCAAGGATTTTAAAATGATATGCATATTGAAACCTTCCCCGGTATGAGTATACTCTAAATATGAAGTTTGGTTGAGATCTATTCAGCCGTTTCGACGTGATTGTGGAAGAACCATTCTGGTTTTCCTATAAACCCCCCGTCTGTTCAAAGATTTTGAAATGATATGCATATCAAAACCTTCCCCGGGATGAGTATACTCTAAATGTGAAGTTTGGTTGAGATCTATCCAGCCGTTTCGACGTGATGGTGGAAAAACCATTCTGGTTTTCCTATAAACCCCCGTGTATTCAAAGATTTTAAAATGATATGTATATCGAAACCTTCCCCGGGATGAGTATACTCTAAATATGAAGTTTGGTTGAGATCTATCCAGCCGTTTCGACGTGATGGTGAAAAAACCATTCTGGTTTTCCTATAAACCCCCCGTGTATTCAAAGATTTTAAAATGATATGCATATCGAAACCTTCCCCGGGATGAGTATACTCTAAATATATAGTTTGGTTGAGATCTATCCAGCCGTTTCGACGTGATGGTGGAACAGACAAACAGACAGACAAACAGACAGACAAACAGACAAACAAACACGAAACGTAAAAACCACCGATTCGGTCTTGAGTTGACCTAAAACGGATAAATATCTGAAAAATTGGCAAAACAAAAGAAATTACAGACAGCGGACCCCCTACAATTTTATTTATATAGATGAGTACTAAGAGTATAATTATGAATAATGAGTACTAAGAATATAACTATGAATAATGAGTACTAAGAATATCATTATGAATAATGAGTACTATAACAACTACTTAAGAAAAAGTTTAGAAAATATATACATTTCTACAGTACACCGAAATATCGCCTTCAGTTGAGAGGTGAAGAGAAGGATTAGTAAGAAGTAGAAGAAGAGGAAGAAGAAGAATGTCTGTGAAAGGAAGAGGGAAATGATGATGAAGAGGCGGTAGGAGTAGGTGTTTTCAGGTCATAATTTGATGATTCATGCATGTTTACCTAGTATTTCGACACAGGCATGTTTAAAAGCTAAGCTGCTGGACATGCTTCTGACGTCCACTGGTAAGAGATTCCATTGTCGGGCTGCGGTAACGGTGAATGATTTCGTGTAGATTGCTGTTCTGTGTACAGGAAGGGATAAACACATGGTGCTGCAGGATCGGGTATTTTTGTTATGATCTGTGGAGAGGAGCTTCATTCGATCACGGAGATAGGCTGGTTGAGAACTTTTAAGAATAGTATGCAAGAAGCAAAGAGTATGAAGTGTGCGTCGTTCTTGCAGGCGAAGCCACCCGAGCCGCGTGTAAGACGGTGTGACATGGTCAGCGTAACGAAGTCCACAGATAAATCTTACACAGGCATTCTGAGCGCACTGTAATTTCTTTCCCCAGTCTACTCCTAGGTTGTTGTAAACTATGTCGCAATAATCAAAATGAGGTAATGCGAGTGATTCAACAAGAATTTTCTTTAGTTTAAAAGGGAAAGTTAATTTGAATTTACTGAGACAGCGCAGCGTTCCGTATATTTTCCTACACACAGATATAGTTTGGGCTGACCAGGACAGATGTTCGTCAAATATTATGCCAAGATTTCTTACATTTTGGCTATACTGTATGGGAGTACCACTTATGGACAACTGTGGTAACGCTGTTCGATTGAGCTTGCAAAGTAATTTAGGGTAACCAATAATTATTGCCTGGGATTTTGATGGGTTTAATTTTAAACCGTGATTTCTGGCCCATATATCTATGGTCATCAAGTCTTCATTCAAGTGACGTGTTTCTGAGTGTAGGTTTTCGGGTTTGCTGTGTATATATATCTGTAGGTCATCAGCGTATAAGTGGTATTTACAGTGTTTTAATCTGGAAGATATGCCATTTATATACAAAGAGAAAAATAGGGGGCCCAGTACAGATCCTTGTTGTATTCCTACGTCGACCGTACGCCAATTTGAATATTCATTGTTGATAAGTACACACTGCTGGCGACCGGTGAGATAGGATCTGATCCACTGGAGTGGACTCGCGGAGAAATTTAAACTATTTAATTTGGATATAAGTATGTCCCTGTCAACAGTATCGAAAGCTTTACTAAAGTCCAATAACGCTAGAACTGTCAGTTGTTTGTTGTCCATAGCTTGCCTTATGTCATCAGTCACATGTGTTAATGCACTGCAGGTGCTGTGTTTCGGTCTAAAACCGGACTGGTGGATATCAAGAAGATTGTGTTGAATAAGATAGTCGGTAATTTGCTTGTGAACTATGAATTCTAAAGCTTTTGACAATATGCATAAGGTGCTAATCGGCCGATAGTCACCGACGTCCTTCGCAAGTCTTATTTTCGGAAGCGGGCGAACTATGGCCATTTTCCATATTTCCGGATAAGTCCCCTGTTGCAGTGAGTAATTAAAAATATTCACCAATGGATAAATGATGTGGTGGAGAATTTTCATGAGCATTTCATGGCCTATATTATCTAAGCCCCTAGCCCTGGTCTTGATGCGTTTTATTGAGTCAATCACTTCTTGCGGTGTGACGTGACTGAAGTAAAATTGATCTCTCTGTGGAGATGGCGTATTATCATATGTATTAATAGTTTTCTCCTTTACGACCGGATTAATTCCCGTTGGCGAGATGAAATGGTCGTTTAATTCATCTACGTTAACATTTAGTTCATCGTTAGATTTCTGGTTATTGATACCAAAATATTTCATAGATTTCCACATCGTCGCAGGGCGTACGTCAGGTCTAATCAAGTTATGGGCGTAATGTAGTCTAGCGCTTCGAATTTTAGAGGTCGTTTTATTACGCAGTGTTTTATAAGTCTGGTGGTTCACTTCTGTTGGGTAGTGCTTGTATCGTCTATGAGCAGCGTCTCGTTTAGCCATTAACTGGCGAATTTCGTCATTTATCCACGGCTTAGGAGCTCTGGAACCTTTTCCCGTACGCACTGGGGCGTGCCGATCGTAGAGTTGCGTTACTAGGTTATTAAATGTTGAGACCATTTCCTGTAGATTATTGGCGCGATTTATCTCCATCCACGGCACGGAAAGAGCATCTTCTTCTAATTTATCTGCGTCAATTCATCTGAGGTCCCTGAATGATAATATTTTCGACCTTGGTTTCGGAGTTTGTAATTGGTAGGACAGGTAGATTATGTCATGTCCAGATAGCCCCGGGGCTGATGTCTGTCCATGTTGCAGGACTTTCGCTGAATTGTTTGTTATTATTAGATCGAGAAGGGTGTGACTGCTATTAGTGTGGTGGGTTGGTCCGAGAGGCAAAATTGTCATGTTACATGTATGCTGTATGTGACCTACATTACTTTGACCATGTTATACCTGCCTACAGTGAACTTGGTTGGCTAAAATTTGAACAGCACCATATTCTTCATGCCTTCCTTGTTGAATATTTTCTTCGTGCTCACCACCCTACTTAATTGTCAGTTTCACCACCTCTCATGTAATCACAAACTTGGAACACAGTCAAAAACTGATACACTCTTATTGCTACTACCTCACCACATCTCAGATACAAAAAATAACTTATCTCTTCAGCACAATGCTGAAGCACACTACCTATCTATGTCGGAGCATCCTCACATTCTAGTTTCAGGCAATGTAGTCGCCAATATCTGGTATTTAATAGTTGACGTTTAGGTTTGTTTCTTATGTTAATTGTACATGTGCCTTTCTTCAAGCTATGTACTATTACCAACTGTCATCATTGAGAATTATAGAAATTAGCTAAGTACACTTATGTTCATAAAAACCAGAACACCTTGAAAGACTAGAGATAGGAAGTTCATATTTACAGGACATGTGCATTAGTATGTTCTGAAGAAATGATTAGTATTTGAACCATGTCAGCCTTCAGGTTCAAGATCCATATCAATATCTCAGCACATGACCACAGACTGGTAAAATATGCCTGCGGCTCTCGTCACTATAAACCGAAGGTAATGGATCAGTGTGACATGAGCAGACGTGCAGGATGCCTCGCAGATGTATGTACCGTAAAATGAGTGAGTTTGAAAGAGGGCGCATTATTGGCATGAGAGAACATGACGCATCCATCCGGGAAATTGCTGGTCGCACCACCTAGACCCCCCTCCCCGAGAATATAGACACCTCATACGAATCGCATTGCAGGACAGATCTGTGTCCTCCTTGGCTTTGGCGTAACAGTGTAACACATCGAACACTATCAGGAGCGACAGTCCGTCGCCGTTTATTACGTTCCGGGTTACCGGCACGTCGCCCACTTCTCCACCTACCTTTGACTAATATGCATAAACGTGCTAGACTGCAATGGTGCATGGAACAGCGTCACTGGGAACTGGAATGGCACCAGATAGTGTTTTCGGATGGATCCAGGTTCTGTTTGTTTGAAAGTGATGGCCGCATTTTGGTTCGCCGCAGACAGGAAGAGAGGCATCACATTCACTGCATTCGCACAAGACATACAGCGCAACTTAAGGCTTTATGGTGTGGGGTGCTATTGGGTACAACCACAAATCACAGTTAGTGCATGTCCAGGGCACTGTGACCAGTTTGACCTATGTGAATGACATCCTGCGACCCATAGCCATACCCTTTCTGCACGACACCCCAGGTGCCACATTTCAGCAGGACAATGTGCAACCACATGTTGCTTCACGAACACGTACCTTCTTGTTGTCATAGGATGTCAGACAGTTTCCCTGACCCGCCCGATCATTGGACTTGTCGCCAACCGAAAATGTGTGGCATATGGTGAAATGACAGGTGGCGGTGCTGTGACCCAATGCCAACCCACAAAGATGAACTGTGGAACCAGTTGAATGCAGCATGGATGGCTATACCCCAGGACACCATTCGAGCCTTATACGCGTTGATGCCATCACACATGGAATAAGTTATCGGTGTCCTTAGAGGACCCAGTGCCTACTAGGCAACACGACACATGCTGAACTTAGGTGACTAAAATGCTAATTGTTTCTGCAGAACATACTAATGAACTATCCTGTGAATGTGAACTTCCTGTCTCTATTCTTTGAAGGTGTTCTGTTTTTTATGAACATGAGTGTAGATCTGCCTTTCTTCAAGTTGCATACTGTATATAACCATCTGTCACTAAGGACTATTGAAAGTAGCTAACTTAACCTTTTGTGAATACTGTAGTCATGTTATATTAGTGTACATAATTCTCGACCATCGCTTTTATTTATTTTTCGTACAATTCTTTATATTATAATACTGTATAGTTTAGTGGTTGTATTTTAATTGTGCAGGTTTAAATATTGAATTTTTTGGTTATATAGAAAAAAAGGCCTTGCCAGATAAAATACAGTAAACCTATTCTATTCTATTTTATGGTGTCGGGTCTCTGCGTAATGTTTTCTTTCTCAAATGAATCTCTCTTTGCATTATTTTAATTAATCTAAACATTTTGAAGATTCAAGTATAATGTCATCAGGATGATATTTTTGGAAACCTCCTTCTGCAAGAAGTTGTTGATTCTTTTTATGCGTCAGAGATGAAATTCATTTGCTGTAGTGTTAACCTACAGGATGTTGAGAATAGAACAAGCTAACCACTTTACTTCATGTTTAACTGTCTAAACCATGTCAGTGAAGGAGCATGTGCATTTGGCTATGTGCCCTTGATCAGGAAAAAGACATATTTCTAATTCTTCTTGTCCTCTGCAAATGGGGCTGTGTGTGTTTACTGTTTACATAACTGTGAAACAAGAAATTAAAATTGCACACAAATACTAGTTCTTGCACACAATCTTTGGATAAACTTGTTGGCCAGCTTTGTACAAAAATAAAAAAATAAAAAATAATAATTTAAAAAAATAATTTAAAAAAAATAAAACTGCACACTGTGGTGAATGCAGATACACTGTATAAATAGAGTAATGATGATTTACTAATTTCACACGTATTTTCTCTATCCACAGGTTTATATATGAAACAGAGCATCACAATGGAATAGCAGAACTTTTAGAAATACTTGGCAGGTAAGCTTTATTTATTTACTTTTTGTATAATGCTGTGGTAACCTTTAGTCCCTTTGTGTGAGAAAATACCTCATATGTTGGAATTTAAGTTTGTGATTGACAAATGTTTGCATTTGAAGCTTGAAAATGGGTGCCTTTGAAACAAACTAACTGAACTCTGAATTTCATCATGTTTAGCCGACAATGACAGTATGATATTAACTGATATAAACTTACGTATATGATGAAATTAGTGATGAGTAGGGGCTGAATTGTTATGTAATTGTATATTCCATTCCTTTGCTTGTAGACCACTGAACATGTAGACGAATTGTGGTTCTGATATGATTATACTTGGATTTCATTTTTACATATTTTTACACATTCTTAGTAATATTACGTATTTTAAATATTATGTAAAGAATGTAACATATTTGAATCTACAAACAATATTATTTAGTAACGCTTATTCCTTTTTGGGGCATGAGGGCAACAGAAAATGAATTACACCAATAAATTCTATAAAACATTCCATGATTTACAGTACACTCCTCCTGGTAGCTATGATCGATAAGTCGAGTGGTTAACCGGTTCGAGTTCTGTTGGTCAAAAGAAGTTTCGCCATCAGCATGTTGGCCAGCAGAGTAGGAGAGGTAGTGGCAATCAATTTCTAGTGACTAGATTATGTGTCAGAAGCCTGGATTCTGTTCCAAACCTTTCTGCAGTATTCGTATAGAGTGAGGACATATGATGCTGTAGATGGTGATTCGTTCATCAGATGAAGACGTTAAGCCTTGAGGAAGCCAATTTGTACTATTGGACAGGAGTAGCGTATGTGTTCGCACAGGGATTCACCCTCTCCCTTCCTACTATGATATATCACGTAATTCATTTCATCTCATTAACTCCTCTGATGAGGTTGATGCCAGGAAGGGCATCCACTCACTATGACTATTCATCTTATTTCATGCCCAACCCTGTAGAAAAATGGGCCAAGTATTGGATATACACTCTGCAGTGTACAGTGCATGACGTCTTTTTACAGTTTTTAAGTGTTTTGATTATACCTCAGTTTAATTATTTAATACATAACTGTACTTAATGTCAAGATTAGAAAACAGTAGACTATGAAAATTATCTAAAGCAACAACAAAAACTTTGTCATAAAATATGGAGGTATTCAAAACAATTTTACTGTCTCATATCTCAACCATGAGTCACAATAAATGGATATTTTTTTTTTTTGCTATTTGCTTTACGTCGCACCGACACAGGTCTTATGGCAACGATGGGATAGAAAAGGCCTAGGAGTGGAAAAAAAAAAAAGGCCATGGCCTTAATTGAGGTACACACGTGGCGGATAGGGGGGTCCTAACCGGCTTGCCGGCGGACTTGAGGGAAATAAAATACCTCTCGCGAACCAAACACACAACCCCCTGCGGGTGGGGGACGCCGACGACGAATACACCCACGGTATCCCCTGCCTGTCGTAAGAGGTGACTAAAAGGGGCGACCAACGGATGATTGGATTGGAATCATGAAACTACTTGTGATTAGTACCACCACGCGGGGAACACCATGGGTCGCTATTACTTGCGTGTAGTACCACTATGTTAGGTACAAAATAGGTTTGTGATTAGTAACAATCAGGAGCACCGTGCGGTCAGGCTTTTACAGTACCTGTGATTAGTAGCACTATATGAGCGACACCAGGGTTGTGGCTTGCCTATGATTAGTACCCACTATATAAGGAACACCACGGGATAGTACGAGTCCCTGTGGTTAGTACACTTATGTGGTGAACACCATGGGTTTGTGTTGCCTGTAAATGGTGCCGCTATGTGTGAAACACCATAGGTCTGTATTACATGTGCGAATTTCATTACCTGTAAGTAGTACCATAATGTGTGGAATACCGCGAGTCTACGATACTTTTGATTAGTACCGCAGCATGTCAAATACCATGTTTCTTCTTTCCAAGCGATAAGTACCATTATGAGAGGCCGATGGTCTATATTTTGGACCCCTTTAACTTGCAAGGATCATCGATTCAGTATTGAGCTATAGAAGCAGTCCCTTGGTCAGTATTACTATTGTTTTCCGTCAGTTTCTGAGACTGAGGCATTGCAGGTCCGCTCCACTGATTGTTTTTAACTTCATATCCATCTGTTCATTTCTCGCCTTCACGCTTTGAATCCTGGTCAGTGGAGGATTTTGAATTTTTATTTTATCATTGCATTTCGTCTCATTTCGTACCATCAGGGGCCGATGACCTAGATGTTAGGCCCCTTAAAACAACAAGCATCATCATCATCATCATCAATTAAGGTAAGCCCCAGCATTTGAAATTGGAGTGAAAATGGGAAACCACGGAAAACCATCTTTAGGGCTGCCGACAGTGGGATTCAAACCCACTATCTCCCGGATGCAAGCTCACAGCTGTGCGGCCCTAACCGCTCAGCCAACTTGCCCGGTATAAAAGGAATACATGAAAATTTTTGTAATTTTAATGCTTATTCCTTTTAGGGGCATGAGGGCAACAGAAAATTACTCTACAACAATAAATTGCTCTACATACTTCTACATCTTTTAAGAATATTACATATTTAATTACACATTTCACTGATAATTATCACATTTTTATGTATATGAATGCACATTGATATTTCATAAAATTCTGGGCCCTAGTCATGAGAAACTAGGACTTCTGATGTGCTCAGTCTTCAGATGCGATAGATCTCCTTTAATGAGTACAAAAGCATCCCAAGCAGAGTGTAATGGTCTCTGTTAGCAAGAGTTTTAAACCTACTCTGATACCACGAAATAGCAGAGTTGAACAGTTGTTTGTGTCCCTGACCTTTATACGAGGACCATCCGGAAAGTAGTACCCATTAGCGCCGCATGAAGCGCTGACGACACGGGTAGCCACTGGGCAAGGTCAGACCGTGTCACTGGCTTGTCTGCGTGCTCTGTGCGAGGTTGCGTGATGCTAGCATTGCCTGTGTTGTGTCTGTGATTGTTTAAAATGTTTAAACAAATTGAGAACCCCGCCAGTTGATAAGTGAGGGCCGTGATTAAATTTCTTAATGCATGAAACATTCGACTTTGTGATATTCATCGCCAATTAACGGAGGTGTATGGAGACAATGTGATGGATGAGTCGTCTGTTCGGCGCTGGTGTCGCAACTTCAACCTGGGGAGGGGGAATACACACGACAAGGAGAGTTCAGGGAGACCATCTGTCATTGTAGACCAACTGCTGAGCGCTGTAACCGTACGAAAGTACGACCCCCAAATTTTAGGTTAAGAAATTTCGTAAAATAATTTGTAATGTTAAAGTCATGAAAATCATTTAATTTTGTTTATTTAGAATGTGGTTAGGGAATATTGCATATGTGCATCATCATTTTTTGTTGTATAAATTTCCGTTTGGGTAAGAGTCTGTAAATATGGCCTAGCCATAAGAATTGTGCAACCGGGAAAACAGCGACTATATCGGGAAGGACGGTTGAAGTCGGTTGAATGTGTTGCAACAAAGTGGCTTGGAAGCACGGGGTACGGCCAGGTAGTATAGGCTGAAGATTGGAGTGGATCATGTGGATGTACGTGAGTGGACGTTTGATGTCACATCAGACGCATGATAGCCAATACGAGGGCTTTGTTTTAAGCAAGGTTGGGTTGACTGAGTGACGCGTGTAGAAGTGCCTGTGAGAGCGTTGCTACTAGTAAACTTTTCAGGACGCTATAACCATGTGCAGCAAGCCTATATAAGTATGTACGCGTGTGCGGCAATTCATTCTGACGCTGATTCTCTTTCTGGTTGTGTTTGTGTTCTTGATTCTGTGTGTTTCTCACTCGGACCGGTGCGCGGGAGCTACTTTGCGCAGATTCCTAGGCGATGCTCTATTGTTCTTAAGTATATTTTACCTACGGAGTGAGTATGCTAAATATTGCCGATGCTACGAATTTCTGGTGGCCGTTATGTAAAAGACGCTACTAAGTGTTTATTTGTAATTCCAACTCAGTATAATAATTAGACTAAAATTCTTCTACGAGGTAATGTACAGTGAATGTGGTGATGCGTACCGAATCTACATTCGGTAATGGATGTGTGGTTGTGCACAGAGCTAATTCTTGGTAAAGGAAATCGTCGGCCGAGTACCGTATCCAGTTTCAGTTGGAGAAACGTGAGGCGTCACACTAACCTGTGCGGCAGTCAGGAAGGACTCAAGACGTCGATGAAGTGTGTGAATAAGGTTAGGGATGCTCTTCGTAAAGGAGGTTGCATCCGTACGTAGAGAAAGTCGTCGTTTTGTTCTGTAACAGTAGTGAGTGTAGTGGGACTCTTACCTGGAGGTATGTTAAGAAATGTATATCTAGTGAAAGTAATGATTTTGTTGGTGGTAGTAGTGTGTATATTTGCCTGTGTAAACGACAAACGAGTAGGTCTCATCAAGTAATGATTTTGTTGTTGGTAGTAGTGTGTATATTTGCCTTTGTAAACGACAAACAAGTAGGTCTCGTCAAGTAATGATTTTTGTTGGTCGTAGTTGTTTGTAAGTTGCCTTTGTGGACGGCAATCAGGAGTGGGTCTCATCAAGTGATGATTATTGTGGTATTTATTATATATTTTTATTTTGGGAGTAAAGTCATGGTATGAAACTTGCAGTAAATCTTTTTATCAGTGGAGTGAGGATGAACCTGGCATGCTACCCACATCTAATTTCAGGGGTAAACAGGTAAGGTTATAAAGTAAGTCTGGAGCTTTGTCAGCCTGATGACCGTCGCCTTGGGAGAAGGAGTTGCTCATTGCTCTACATAGTTATAAATTCCTGTAATTGTTTTACAGATGGCACCCAGTCTTGGTATTTAGACTTATTTCACTCACCGTTTATTCATTTCATATTTTCAATAGCTTGCAGTAGTTACAGCGCAGTAGACGAATGCGTGAGGAACGATCGGCGCATCACAATTGATAAACTCTGTGAACATTTTCCTAATGTGTCTCGAACAATTGTTCATGAAATTGTCAAAGACCATGTGCATTATTAAAAAATCTGTGCAAGGTGGGTACCTCGTATGCGTACAGAGGAGCACAAAACCAAGCATATGGCTGCAGCACTGACGTTTGTGGGACATTATTCTGATGAAGGAGACTCTTTCCTGACTCGCATCATTACTGGGGACGAAACATGGGTTTGTAATGCATCACCTGAGAGTAAACGACAGTCAATGGAGTGGCATCGTGCTCATTCACCAACCAAACAAAAAAATTTCAGGACAGTTCTGTCCACCAGGAAACTCATGGCAACCGTTTTCTGGGTTCGCTGAGGTGTACTGCTCATTGATTTTATGGCCCGTGGAGACACAATTATTGCTAATGCGTATTTTAAAACATTAAAGAAATTACGGCGGGCAATACAAAATCGACGGTGAGGTCTATTGTCTACAGGCGTCATTCTCCTTCATGACAATGCCAGGCCTCATGCAATAACACAACAACTTCTGCAGCAATTCAAGTGGGAAACCTTCAACCGTCCCCCGTATAGCCCAGACTTGGCCCCTTCGGATTTTCATCTCTTTACGAAGCTTAAAGACTTTCTGGTAGGAAAAAGATTTGACAGCGATGAAGAACTTAAACGAGCCGTGACTACGTATCTCAATACCAATATAAATGGTCCGTTATTGGACATTATAAATTTTCCAGCTAACTCATTCTTGGTTACCAGCATTTCGCCCTCGTGTGCTAGGGTGGGCTCATCAGTTGGTACCTAGCACACCTACCAATATGCTGGCTAGTGCATACCGTGGAGGCCACTGCGTAGTCTAACTGGAGCCACCGGCAGTGCCAATGCACTAAGAGACTTTGTCTCATTATCAAAAATTGAGCCTGCTTGGCCATCAGATGACATCTACGTATCTCAATACGCTGGCGGCGGAGGACTATGACGCTGGAATACAAAAACTCGTCCTACGTTATGACAAATGCCTAAATTTGCTTGTAGATTATGTGGAGAAGTAGTGTAAAGTATACTCTATCCAATAAATATTGTATATTTGTTAATATTTACTCCTGTATCTTTATTGCACAAACGGATACCACTTTCCGGATGGCCTTCGTACCACAAAATTAATCATTGGTTCTGTATACATGACATCCAGGTCTCCTGTCCAAAAATATTTTGATCATTGTGTTGTGTTAGTGTTGGAAACATTATCTCAAATCTCGATGATGATCATTTATTACATGTTGTTGGAGACTACAATCTACCACATCTTAATTGGATAGTAAATGACGAAACATTTAATGGGTAACCACACTAAGCAGTCCAGTTTAGTTACCTGCCCGGTCGATCGATTGTTCCCTGTATGTTCGGGTGTGTTCCATTTAGAAGTTGGAGATTTCTAGACGATCTGTCAAATGGTACATATATCGAGCTAACGGTAGTTAGTCTTGCTTTGCGATGGCGAAGTGAATAATCAGTGTGAGGACTTGTTGATATCTGTACGTGTCAGAATTAACTGTAAACTGCTTCAGTGTGTTTCTCTTAATTGTGTTGCAGTATTGTTTATAATTGTGTATAATTGTGTAGTCGTTAACCGAATTGGGTGGAAGCTGTGTGTTGTTAAGGAATAGACTCGGTGACAATAGAAAGATTTTCCAATCAAGAAGTGAACGTATATTCTGTATTATTTATTTACACCAAATAAAATTGCATTGAGAGAATGTATGTATCTATTAAATTATTTAATCATATACCTTTCTTTACAATACTTCTATAGTTTAACACTAACAACCTTATCATCCTTACTTGGCTCCCAGCTCCCTATACTCTTACCTCCACTCTCTGTTCCACTCCGTTTCCCTGAATGTACCTCCCTATAACTCTTCTAGCCTGGCTGAGTGGCTCAGACGGTTGAGGCGCTGGCCTTCTGACACCAACTTGGCGTGTTTGATCCTGGCTCAGTCCGGTGGTGTTTGAAGGTGCTCATATATGTCAGCCATGTGTCTGTAGATTTACTGGTATATAAGAAAAAACTTGTGTGGGACTAAATTCTGGCACCTCTGCGTCTCTGAAAACCATAAAAGTAGTTAGTGGAACGTAAAGCCAATAACATTATTATAACTCTTATAAACAAACTTCCTAACTTATATGTACCATTGGAGTTCAAGTGAATCCCATCTCAGCGTAGATCCCTATCTTCTACCCACCCGTAAGGATCTACAAAACTCTCTCCTGATTCCCCACATAACCATTTCATAGTCTTATTTAAATCCCTGATCACTCTCCAGTCTCTATGCCCTCTACACATTTTCTTCTCTTCCTACTGATAATTTCCACTCCCTTAAAGTTCTGCACTTTCATAACCAAGTCCCATACATCCCCAACTATGTTAGTACATATTCCTGCTTGCCAAACATTTGTGGTACCAACATGGAAAGTAACCACCTTCTTCTTACCCTTTTACTTCCATTTTACTTTCCTCAACATCTGCCTTAACATGTTCACTGCCACTGTCATTTTAACGCATCGGGCTGCTATGTGCAGCAACGCCGCTACTGCTTTAAAGCATTCCGAGTCCCATGTTTATAAAGCTACCTAGAAACATGCCAACTTGGGGATTGATGCTTGTTGCCATGTCAGCACTTCAAGAAGGTTAGAACAATTTGCCGTGCACTGTCCCATTGTTGAGTAACTAGGTGACCATCAGTAGTGCTTCGAAATGGTGAACAGTAGCTCAGAGAAATAATTTTCTATCAATGATGATGTAATTAAGATATTAAAGGATTCTGAGAGCGAGTCTGATATATTGTCAGCCAGTAAGGACGATGACTGGGGGATTCTGAGAGTGAAAGTGACAACAGTGTGTTGAATGAAGACAACAGTATTGTTGAAAATTTCCAAAAATTATCTGCAATTAAAGAAGAAATAAATTGGGTAGGTGATCCAATAGGAATGACTTGTTTCCTGTTTACTAAGAAGGAGAGCTCTCTTATTTGTCAGGATGGTAACCAGCCTATAGACTACTTTTGTCTCCTATTAGAAGGTGTATTTCTTCAAGATGTTGTAAATGAAACTAATTAAAATACCACACAGATATTTCTGGATATCAGTCAGTCAACAATCAATATTGATCTGCATTTAGGGCAGTCGCCCAGGTGGCAGATTCCCTATCTGTTGTTTTCCTAGCCTTTTCTTAAATGATTTCAAAGAAATTGGAAAATTTATTGAACATCTCCCATGCTAAGTTATTCCAATCCCTAACTCCCCTTCCTATAAATTAATATTTGCCCCAATTTGTCCTCTTGAATTCCAACTTTATCTTCATATTTTGATCTTTCCTACTTTTAAAGATGCCACTCAAACTTATTCGTCTACTAATATCATTCAAAGCCATCTCTCCACTGACAGCTCGGAACATACCACTTATTAAATGTTAAACATTAATTTATTGAAACCACCCATTCAATACTGGTTGAGTCTTTATAACTATAACAATGTCATTACATTAAGATTTGAGTATGGTACATGTTTCGTCTGGCATTGCAGGCATCATCAGCCATTAATTCTATCTCCAAGTCAGAGCTCTAAGTGGATGCTATTTTAGGATTAATCATAGTCAATATTATTTATATAACAGTGCAAAGGAGTGATCAAGCTGTCCATGTTTTAAAGTTCTAATATGACATTCTACTCTTGTCCACATTTAATGGAAATATATTGACTGTTAACTTTCATAATGTCGGTAATGAGAATGGCTTGATGCATTTGGGATTAAATCATCTGTACATTTTTACAACTTATTGGAGGTTAACATGTGCTAGAACTATTCTTAAAAACTATTTTTACATAATTTACATAATATATACAAACTTATGGTACATTTTGGAACTGCACTGGTTGAATTTGTCTTGAAGTTTCAAAGGGATGTAGATAACGGATTAATACATGACAGTATAAACTTGTATGTTGTTTTGTTGTGGAGCTTTTTTGAGGTTATCCAGTGTAAGGTTGAAGAGCAGTTCACTGGATTCTGGATGTAGTGTGTGGCTGGTGGGTGTGTTGAAGTCCTTTAGACGTTAGGAGGAAGTCCTGTTATGTTGCAAATCTTGATCAAACTCTCTAACAGCATTCTTGCTATTACACTATAAGACACCTAAATATTGATGCTCATTCTTCTAAGAAGTTTTTTTTTTTTTTGCTAGGGGCTTTACGTCGCGCCGACACAGATAGGTCTTATGGCGATGATGGGATAGGATAGGCCTAGGAGTTGGAAGGAAGCGGCCATGGCCTTAATTAAGGTACAGCCCCAGCATTTGCCTGGTGTGAAAATGGGAAACCACGGAAAACCATTTTCAGGGCTTCTAAGAAGTGATGCTGATCTATAGAATATTTAGACCTCCCCAAAAAACCATATAAGCTGGACATGTTTCATTGTCCTACAAATATAAAAAGAATACAGTATTTAAATGCTATGACTTCAATAGACTACAATGCCATCCCGTTATCAGCATTTTCTCCATTTGACAGGATATGATTAAGACATCCCTTTGTAAATTCAAGACAAGTTCAACCAGTTCACTTCCAAAATGTACCATAAGTTTGTATATATTATGTAAATTATGTAAAAATAGTTTTCAAGAATAGTTCTAGCACATGTTAATCTCCAATAAATTGTAAAAATGTACAGATGATTTAATCCCAATTGCATCAAGCCGTTCTCATTACCGACATTATGAAAGTTAACAGTCAATATATTTCCATTAAATGTGAACAAGAGTAGAATGTCACATTAGAACTTTAAAACATGGACGGCTTGATCACTTCTTTGCACTGTTATATAAATACTATTGACTATGATTAATCCTAAAATAGCATCCACTCAGAGCTCTGACTTGGAGACAGAATTGATGGCTGATGATGCCTGCAATGTCAGGCGAAACATATACCATACTCAAATCTTAATGTAATGACATTGTTATAGTCATAAAGACTCAACCAGTATTGAATAAGTGGTTTATTTAATAATTGAATTTCAATACGGTCAAAATGAAAATAATCACTTGTAACATACCAATTAGTCAAGCAGCTCGTCTTCTTTCTCTCAGTTCTTCCCAGCCCAAATTCTGCAACATTTTTGGAATGCTACTCTTTTGTCGGAAATAATCCAGAACAAATCGAGCTGCTTTTCTTTGGATTTTTTCCAGTTCTTGAATCAAGTAATCCTGGTGAGGGTCCCATACACTGGAACCATACTCTAAGTTAGGGTCTTACCAGAGACTTACATGCCCTTTCCTTTACATCCGTACTACAACCCCTAAACACCCTCATAACCATGTGCAGAGATCTGTACCCTTTATTTACGGTCCCATTTATGTGTTTAACCCAATGAAAATCTTTTTCTTATATTAACACCTAAATAGGCCTACTGACGATGATCCCAAAAAGGAACTTTCACCCAATCAATGCAGTAATTAAAACTGAGAGGACTTTTCCTATTTGTGAAACTTGCAACCTGACTTTTAACCCCGTTAATCCACACACCATTGCCTGCTGTCCATCTCACAACATTATTGAGGTCACGTTGCAGTTGCCCACAATCTTGTAACTTATTTATTACTCTATACAGAATATCATCATCTGCAAAAAGCCTTACCTCTGATTCCACTTGTTTACTCACATCATTTATGTATCTAAGAAAACATAAAGGTCCAATAATACTGCCTTGAGGAATTCCCCTCTTAGTTACTAAAGGGTCAGATAAAGCTTCGCCTACTCTAATTTTCTGAGATCTATTTTCTAGAAATATAGCAACGAATAAAGACGAATTACTTACTTACTTACTTACTTACTTACTTACTTACTTACTTACTTACTTACAACCCATTCAGTCACTCTTTTGTCTAGTCCAATTGCAGTAATTTTTGCCAGTAGTCTCCCATGATTCACCCTATCAAATGCTTTTGACAGGTCAATCACGATACAGTCCATTTGACCTCCTGAATCCAAGATATCTGCTATATCTTGCTGGAATCCTACAAGTTGAGCTTCAGTTGAATAATTTTTCCTAGACCCGAACTGCCTTATATCGAACCAGTTATTAATTTTGCAAACATGTCTAATATAATCAGAAAGAATGCCTTCCCAAAGCTTACATACAATGCATGTCAAACTTCCTGGCCTGTATTTTTCAGCTTTATGTCTATCACCCTTTCCTTTATACACAGGGGCTTACTATAGCAACTCTCCATTCATTTGTTATAGCTCCTTCAACCAAGCAATAATCAAATACGTACTTCAGATATGGTACTATATCTCAACCCATTGTCTTTAGTATATCCCCACAAATCTTTTAAATTCCAGCTGCTTTTCTAGTTTTCAACTTTTGTATCTTATTGTAAATGTCATTTTTATCATATGTAAATTTTGATACTGTTTTAGCATTAGTCTCCTCTATCTGGACATTATCCTTGTAACCAACAATCTTTACATTCTGCTGACTGAATATTTCTGCCTTTTGAAGATTCTCACATACACACTCCCCTTGTTCATTAATTATTCCTGGAATGTCCTTCTTGGAACCTGTTTCTGCCTTAAAATACCTATACATACCCTTCCATTTTTCACTAAAATTCGTATGACTGCCAATTATGCCTGCCATCATGTTATCCTTAGCTGCCTTCTTTGCTAGATTCAATTTCCTAGTAAGTTCCTTCAATTTCTCCTTACTTCCACAGCCATTTCTAACTCTTTCTTTCCAATCTGCACCTCCTTCTTAGTCTATTTATTTCTCTATTATAATAAGGTGGGTCTTGACCATTCCTTACCACCTTTAAAGATACAAACCTGTTTTCACATTCCTCAGCAATTTCTTTAAACCCATCCCAGAGTCTCTTTACATTTTTATTTACTGTTTTCCACTGATCATAGTTACTTTTTAGAAACTGCCTCATGCCTGATTTATCAGCCATATGGTACTGCCTAATAGTCCTACTTTAAAAACCTTCCTTTCTATCACATTTATTTTTAACTATGACAAAAACAGCTTCATGATCACTAATACCATCTATTACTTAGGTTTCTCTATAGAGCTCATCTGGTTTTACCAGCACCACATCCAGGATATTGTTCCCTGTAGTTGGTTCCATCACTTTCTGAATCAGCTGTCCTTCCCATATTAACTTATTTGCCATTTGTTGGTCATGCTTCCTGTCATTTTCATTTCCTTCCCAATTGACATTTGGTAAATTCAGATCTCCTGATACAATCACATTTCTTTCCATGTTGTTTCCCACATAGCTGATTATCTTATCAAATAATTCTGAATCCGTCTCAGCGCTACCCTTTTCCGGTCTGTACACTCCTAAGACATCAAGTTGCCTATTATCTTTAGAAGAGAGCCTTACACCTAGAATTTCATGTTTCTCATCCGTAACTTATGTGTAGCTTACAAATTCTTCTTTCACCGGAATGAACACTCGCCCTCCCACCATTCCTATCCTATCTGTACGATACACTCTCCAGTTACACGTGATAAAATTCATTTTTGTGTCCGTATTGAAAGTATTTGTATTAAATAATGCTAGTATGTTTTTATTGTTCTCCCACCTATTCAATACAATACAATCTTAAAAGTTAGGACTTTGTCCTTATCAAAATGTTAACATAAAATTAATACATTGGATGGTACATGTTTCGCCTATCAATAGTAGGCATCATCAGCCATTTTTTTTTTACCTTAGGAAAAGATCTGGTACTTGAATGGGAATGACTTATAAATACTGTTAAAAACTATGCCTTGTAAAATGGATTAGAGATTGTTAAGCAACTATTAAAATATAAAATGTAGTATACTATTACTTAACAATATTTGTGTTAATATTTGAGTTTAAAAACATGACAATTATTTGACGATTATAACATAGGTGATTGGTTCTTGATATTAAAAGATATTACAATAAAGATAAAAATCAGAAAGCATATTCCATTTAATTGTCAAATGGCGTGTTGTTAAAAACTTGAAGAAAGATGAGCATTGGTAATGGTCGTTGGTTCTTGAAGTTAATAAGTATTGATTTTCATTTATATGCTTATAAATTTTGAGGAATTTTCATATGGCATGTTTCTTTTTAAGATAATATTAGTTGGAATGCTGGTGCTGTAGCTATATTGAAGTTTTTTGTAGACGTCATTAGGCCATCTTCTTTGATGTAGTATTTGTGGGAAGATTTTGTGATGGGTGTGGCTCTTTGTTGTTGGACGTGTTGAGGTGAGCGTACTAGTCGAAAAGGAACGTTGTTGTCAATCGGTGGGTAGCCAAGTGTGTGATGAAATTCTGTAATTAAAGAGTTATTTTGAAATTTTAATGAAGGACCGTAATTGGAATTAAGGGACTGAATAGTGGAAGTTAAATGAAAAGTGTTGACACTTACCCCTTTGACCACTGAGATGTTAACTTATGTTGAGGACTTTAGAACAACTGGCAGTCACCGAGCTCTTAAATCGCGTGTTGTATTTGTGAAGTCTTGGTGGAGGAGATTGAGGTTGAGAAGGCATGGCTAAGGGCCCATTTGCTGCACGTGAGGAGGAATTGCCGGCAGTGGGAGAAGGGGAGGGGTGTGGTGTGTGTGTCAGATTGTTGGGAGTGTTTACTGATTTGTTGCTAAATATTTTACAAAAATTACTATTCAGAAGGAATGGTTTTTGTAATAGAATTTAATCTGTTCGTAAAGAGGACTTTTGTTATCTATTACATCATTTAAGTTTTTCTTTTTGTTAAATTGTTGATCTAGGAAGATGTATAAGTTTTCATATTCCGTCATGAGCTTATTTTTTTCAATTCTTTATAAGATTTGTAAATCCTGATCTATTGTAGTAAATTTGTGAACTGTTTCCTTTGTGTGGTTACTCATCGCAGAGAACTGATCATGTTTTTGGGCATTATAATGTTCTACATATCTAGTTGAGGAACAGCGGCCTGTTTGGCCAACATAAGAAAAATTACATACTGAGCATCTAAGTCTATATATACCTGAGCTTGAATATTTATTATTAGTTGAATTGACTGCGTTATGGTTAAAAAATAAATGGAATGTGCTTTCTGATTTTTATTTTTATTGTAATATCTCTTAATATCAAGAACCAACCACCTATGTTATAATCCTCAAATAATTGTCATGTTTTTAGACTCAAATATTAACACAAATATTGTTAAGTAATAGTATACTACATTTTATATTGTAATAGTTGTTTAACGATCTCTAATCCATTTTACAAGACATAGTTTTTAACGGTATTCATAAGTCATTCCCAATCAGGTACCTGATCTATTCCTAAGGTAAAAATTGGTTGATGATGCCTACTATTGATAGGCAAAACATGTACCATCCAATGTATTAATTTTATGTTAACATTGTGATAAGGACAAAGTCCTAACTTTAAGATGTATTGTATTGAATAGGTGGGAGAACAATAAAAACATACTAGTGTTGTTTAATACAAATACCTTCAGTAGGACCCAAAAATGAATTTTATCATGTGTAATATCAAAGCCAACCAGGCAAACGTTAAAATGAATAAGTATTTGAACCTTAGAATATAGATCATTAAAATCACAAAAGACATAACATTTCTTAAGGACTGCTTGAAGCTAGGACTAATACCTAAGTTCCTTAAACCACTATAAAGGAAAAAATTTCCATACCAAAAGTCAAACGGCACTCAAAATAAAGTAAACAACATATGGCTGAGAAATGAAAGTAAACAAATGTACAAGAAAAAATCATTCCTAAATTTGCAGTTATACCGGACACATTGGACCATCTCACACTATTCATCTCCACTTGAATGGAGTTCATTTCCTAGGTACACCGACTAAAACTGACCACTATATTAGATAGAAAACAAAAGACACTAAACCACAAGCTAACTTGTTTACAAAAAAACGAACCCAAAGCCTTCAATCAGAACAGGAACACCAGGTTTTCTACCCTTTCGTTGACGAACATTCCCACTACAATTAACTTATCTGACACAGTTTTCTCAGATAGTGAAATGGATCTCCTCAATAAAGGCATAAAATATAACTGGCCTAAAAGGTCGAAGATGTAATCACCACCATCACTGAGACCGAATCTAATATTAACAAACAGATTCCCGTAGAGAAACAAAATGGGGTAAAATGTGAAATTAAAAAGAAAATACTTACACTCGTCAGTGCTATAACAACTAACATTAATTCTAACTTTTCAAAACAAAACCTAAAACTAAAAAATAAAATTAACAACAATAATGTCATAGTAACTAAGGCTGATAAGGGCAATACAACAGTTTTAATGAATAAACAAGACTACATCAAAAAAACAGAAGATTTTTCTCTCATAAAACCTACACAATAATCAATAAAGATCCCATAGTAAAAACACAATGCAATCTAAAAACACTCCTTAAAAATTCAATATTCCCACTAAATGAACAAGACTATCAAGAAATGATCGCTATGAATCTGAAATTACCTACAGCAAGGTCATTACCTAAAATACACAAGAAAGATACCCGCATCAGACCAATAACACTGGGCAACAAAATTTAAATTTTTGTTTGTTAAATGGAAGTGAAAGGGTGTTTCTGGTACGATTTTTTCTGCTGATTTCAAATCTGTTTTTAGAATTTTTCTATCACGCACAGTTTTTGAGTAATTTTAAAAAAATAAAAAATGTTAAAAATGTTATTCCTACTAAAATTTATTATCTTAAATTGAATTTACATGCATTTTAATTTACATGCACTTTTTTCTGCTGATTTCAAATCCATTTTTAGAATTTTTCCATCACTCACAGTTTTTGAGTAATTTTCAAAAAAATAAAAAATTGTTGTTGTTCCTACTAAAATTTATTATCTAAACTTAAATTTCATTTGCATACCTAAAAAGTATGAGAGGTAGATTTTCGGCTGAACTTAGCTTGAGGAACATCCCTTTCGAGTGACCAGCAGTAGTCAGCCAACATATTTGGACACCATTTTCCCTGGTAACGGCTTTCACATTCGACGATGTCTTGATGGAAACGTTCCCCTTGTTCGTCTGAGACAGTGCCGAGATTTTCAGGGAAAAAGTCAAGATGAGAGTCCACGAATTGTATTTTAAGAGACATATTACATCCCATGTGTTTATAGTTTTGTAGAAGTTCACTAATATGTTCCCTGTAATTCTCTGACCTGTAGTTTCCTAGAAAGTTTGTGACCACCTTCTTAAATGATGACCATGCAGCTAGTTCATATGTTTTTAACTTGCTTTCAAACACTGTATCTTTCATCAGTTCTTTGATCTGAGGACCAACAAATATGCCTTCCTTTAGTTTAGCTACAGATATTTTTGGAAATTTGGTTTGGAGAAATTGAAATGCATCCGTACTATGATCAAGTGCTTTTACAAAATTCTTAATCAAACCTAGTTTTATGTGTAATGGGGGCAGTATGATTTTGTCAGATGCAACAAGAGGTTGATGACCCACATTTTCCTGTCCTGGAGTAAATGACTGTCTTTTTGGCCAGTTTTTTTTATATAGTGATTATTTCTATCTTGACTATCCCACTTGCATAAAAAGCAGCAAAATTTCGTATATCCTAACTGCAAACCAAGTAAGAGAGCTACAACTTTCAAATCTGAACATATCTGCCAGGAATACTTTTCATTCTGGATAGCGGATAGTACCATTTTCATGTTCTCATATGATTCCTGTAAGTTAGCTGCATGGGCTACAGGAACTGATGGAAATGTATTTCCATTGTTAAGCAGTACCGCTTTCAAACTTCTTTTTGAAGAATCAATGAATAAACGCCATTCTTCTGGATTATGCTGCTGCCCTAGTAACTCGAAGAGACCTGTAACATCATTGCAGAAAACTAGTTCTTCCTTTTTAGAAAAAAGATGCTCAAATTCCTTTTGACGTTGGCGGAAGAAGCAGACTTTGGTATCTTTCTCTATAAGGTTCCAGCCTTTTAGTCTTGAAGCGAGTAATTCTGATTTGGCTTTAGACAAATTAAGATCACGAACCAAATCATTTAGATCTGATTGTGTAAGTAAATGAGGCTCAGAAGAAGCAGCAGAACTTTCTACGAAGGGTTGGTCATCATCCATTTTATCATCACATAACTCTTCACCAACATCAACTTCTTCATCTCCATGCATCAACGATCTATCTGGTGGAGAAGGTATAGGAAGCCCTGGACCATGTAGAACCGGTCTGGTTGCTGATTTCAGAGACGGATATACAACTGTATGTTTTGACTTTGAAGATATACCAGAGATATTAGTCACACAAAAATAGCAATCGGTCAATAGATCCGTAGGTTCCCTCCACTGTATCGGTATTCCAAAAGGCATATGGCGAGTCCCCTTCATCCATCCAGTCAGTAGAGTTACACATGAAGCACAACATATGTTAGGGGCCCAATTATGATTCAGATCCATCTTGCAATCAAAATACAACTCATAAGCTTCCTTAATTAAAGTAGTAACACTTCGCCTCTGCGCTTTAAGGGTTAACTCGCCACATATATTACAGAAACTATCTGGTTTATTTTTACAGTTGCGAGGCATTTTTCACACAATAAAATAAAACACTACTGTATATTGAACACAAACTATCTCCTTTCAATAGACTTTGGAAGCACAACTTTATGCAGACAGTCGCACGAAAGAAATCTCTAATTCAACTGACAACTGCAATGTTGAAAAGTTTCTAATTGTTGTGGCAACAATGAATAATATGGAATTCTGTACATTCTTAAGAGAATAAAAACTAAAAATATATAGTAAGAGTATGATAAACCAACAATTATAATAGTTTATTAATCTCTGTTAATGGTAGCATGCTAACCCGTAAATATGAAAACAAAGATTTGAAATTACAAAAAAACTGTGAGTGATGGGAAGTTTCTGGTTTCATATTCGTATTCAGCACACAAAAGTACATAAGAATCACCATAAATTATACATTTAACAAAATCATTGTTGACCAGTGAGCAGAAACAGTCCCACTAATAAAACTTCTCAGTTCCTCCACAAGTTCTTAAAAAACATTTTAAATTTCACAATGCAAATCCTATCAAAAATTGTATCGAACTTTGCAAAACTTTAAACAAATTCAATTTATAACCAAATCACATTTTATGTTCGTTTGACATCACGAATATGTACTCAGATATACCCGTCAACGAAACTACCACCATAATAAAAAACAACCTCTCCAAACACAGCGCATTAAGCAAAATTGAAATAGACAAATTCATAAAGTTACTAAGTTTTGTTTTACACAGTAATTACTTTCCTTTCAACAATAAAATATATAAACAAGAAGGCTTAGCTATGGGAGACCAAATCTCCAGCATTTTAGTGTACATCTACATGGACAATCTAGAATACAACAAAATAGTAAAAAACATTAACGGGCTCAGTTTATGGCTCAGTTAAGTCGATAACACATTAGCAATTATCGATAAACAACTTAACAATAGTGATAACAACCTAACGTTTCTAAATAATTTAGACGATAGTATAAAGTTCACAAAGGAAAACAAAAACAACAATTCAGTCAATTTTCTAGACATCAAAATCAAGCAAGTGTGGACTAATCCGATTTCCAAATTTACCGCAAGCCTTAATTTACTCCAATAACTATAAAAAACAAATCTTTGCACCCGAATTCCCATAAAAAAGCCACTTATTACAGTTTAGTATACCGGGCATTAAAAATCCCGCCTTCACCGAATAATCTAAAAAATTAATTAGATTTCATAAAAGAAAAAGCCAGATTTGACAAAATTAATGATTTTTAGTTAGACTAAAATTAACCACAAACCTTTTTCCAATAAAACCCAACAAACAAAAATTCGTGAAGTTCACATTTACCAACCCAAAAATCCATCAAATTACCAATCCTTTAAAAAAAAAGTGCGAGGTAAAAATCGCTTACACAACACAAATACAAACTGGAATTTATTTTTTAATCACAACTCAGTCAGTTCAACTAATAATAAATATTCATGCTCAGGTGTATACAGACTCAGATGCTCAGTATTGTATTTTTTCTTACGTTGGTCAAACTGGCCGCTGTTTCTCAACTAGATATGCAGAACATTATAATGCCCAAAATAAGTTCTCTGCGATGAGTAACCACGTAAAGGAAACAGGTCACAAATTTACTACAAAGATCAGGATTTACAAATCTTAAAAAGAATTGAAAAAGGTAAGCTCATGACGGAATATGAAAACTTATACATCTTCCTAGATCAACAATTGAACAAATACAAAAAGTTAAATGATGTAATAGAAAACAATTGCTCTCTTTACAAACAGATTCAAATTCTATTTTTAAAAAAAACTTTCATTCTGAATAGTAATTTTTGTAAAATATTTGGCACCAAATCAGTAAACACTCCCACCAATCTAACACACACACCACACCCTCCCCTTCTCCCGCTGCCAGCAACTCCTCCTCTCGCGCAGCAAATGGGCCCTTAGCCATGCCTTCTCAAGCTCAACCCCCTCCACCAAGACTTCACAAATACAGCACGCGAAGAAAGAGCTCGGTGACTGCCAGTTGCTCTAAACCCGTCAACATAAGTTAACATCTCAGCAGTCAAAGGGGTAAGTGTCAACACTTTTCATTTAACTTCCGCTATTCAGTCCCTTAATTCCAATTATGGTTCTTCATTAAATTTTTAAAATAACTCTAATTACAGAATTTCATGATGTAATAGAAAACAAATGCTCTCTTTACAAACAGATTCAAATTCTATTTAAAAAAAAAAAACATTCCTTCTGAATAGTAATTTTGTAAAATATTTGGCACCAAATCAGTAAACACTCCCACTTGGCTACCCACCGATTGACAACAATGTTCCTTTTCGACTAGTACGCTCACCTCAACAAGTCCAACAACAAAGAGCCACACCCATCACAAACTCTTCCCACAAATACTACATCAAAGAAGATGGCCTAATGATGTCTACAAAAACTTCAATATAGCATACGGCACCAGCATTCCAACTAATATTATTTTAAAAAGAACCAGGCCATATGAAAATTCTTTAAAAATTTATAAGCTTATAAATGAAAATCAATACTTATTAACTTCAAGAACCAACGACCATTACCAATGCTCATCTTTCTTCAAGTTTTTAACAACACGCCATTTGACAATTAAATGGAATGTGCTTTCTGATTTTTATCTTTATTGTAATATTTTTTAATATCATGAACCAACCACCTACGTTATAATCGTCAAATAATTTGTCATGTTTTTAGGCTCAAATATTAACACAAGTATTTTATACTACATTTTATATTGTAATAATTGTTTAATGATCTCTAATCCATTTTACAAGACATAGTTTTAACAGTAATCATAAGCCATTCCCAATCAGGTACCTGATCTATTCCTAAGGTAAAAAATGGCTGATGATGCCTACTATTGGTAGACAAAACATGTACCATCCAATGTATTAATTTTATGTTAACATTTTGATAAGGACAAAGTCCTAACTTTTAAGATTGTATTGTATTGAATAGGTGGGAGAACAATAAAAACATACTAGTGTTTTTTAATACACTCTCCAGTTCTGTGAGAAAATTTCTGCATCCATTATATCTTTTCTCAGCCATGATTCAACTCCTATTAATATATCTATTACAATTACAATGTAATATTTAAGCTCTGTGCTGATGTCTCTGAAATGGTGGGAATTGTAATGCGTGTTCACAGAAGGCCGAGTGTCTGTTGTGTCGAGTTGCATTTTTGTTCTCTGGTACCTGAAGTGAAAATTACTTCTGTTTGCACGATATGTGCGGCATTACAATTTGGTTCTTGGTATTTGAGTTCATATATTGCTGATTTGGAAAAAAATAATGGCCTTTTTTATTTAGATTGCATTTACTAATTATCATATTTTTGTAATATGTAGTTTCTTCTGAATGCTATTGATCACACATACCTAAAGAATTCTCCACTGGTCAGTCTATTAAATTAAATTACACATCCGTAAAGCACTATTCAAACCCCATTACATTATATAATTTATTGATTTACTAATGCTTATTAAACATTTCTTAAATAATATACAAAACAATTGTAGACTTCACTAAACATAATACAAGAAATTTTTACAAAACATTCTAAGAGGAAACAACAAAGTATCAACCACCCAGTCTCGAGTTTAAAGAAGGAAATGGAAAAATTGGACTAAACAAAAAGGACAATTGTGAAATTTTGGCACATTATTTTGAGAAACTACTGAACTGTGAAGAACCTGAAGAAAGATTAGAATTCGTTCAACCACAGACAAAAGCTAAACCCTCTGACCCACCAGATGAGAAAGAAATATATGACATAATCCGAAATCTGAAAAACAGTAAGGCTACAGGGGAAGATTTGTTTGTTGCAGAACTGTGGAAAGAAGCAGGCAGTCAAGCAAGACAGGAGCTGCCAAACATAATACAAGAAATCTGGCGAATGGAGAAAATCCCTGATGATTGGAAGAATGCACTGATGCACCCATCACATAAAAATGGTAAAAAACATATGTGAACAATTACAGAGGAATCCCTAGTAGCAGTTACGTATAAAATACTGTTAAAAGCTCTTCATAATAGAATTGAAACAATAATAGACAAACAAATTGGAGAATATCAAGGTGGGTTCAGAAAAGGCAGATCATATGCAGAACAGAATCTAAACCTGAAAACTATAATATGACACAAGGTTACAAAGAACAAAAACTATGTCATAGTTTTTGTGGACTTGAAAATAGCATACAATTCAGTAGACAGAATTTCACTACTGTTCATTGTAGAAGAATTTGGAGTTTACACAAAATCAACCAATATAGAAAGATATATAGATAGAAAGAAATGTACCAACTACAGAGGTATAACTCTGCTGTCACATATGCTCAAAATCTATGAATCCATCCTTGAGAGCAGGATTAGAAAATATGTTGAACCTACACATGAGGAGGAACAACATGGATTTAGACCACATAGATCAACTATAGACCTCATTTTTGCCACCAGAATGCTCTATGAGAAGTATTGGGAGAAAGGTAAAACACTTATAACTGTTTTTCTGGACATCGAGAAAGCATATGACCTTGTACCACGCAGGCATATATGGGAATGTTTGAGACATAAGAAAGTGCCCGATCATCATAGCACGAGTACAACAATTATGTGATGAAACCAAGTGTTGTGTCCAGGTCCAGGATGGAAGGTCAGGTTGGTTTGAAACGCAGAGTGGAGTCCAGCAAGGAAGTTGTCTTTCACCACTTCTCTTAATAATCATAATGGATGAAGTCTTAAAAGCGGTTAAGAGAAAGGATCCAACAACTAATGCCCTGGTTTTTGCTGATGATGTAATGGCATGGGGTGAGACAGAAGCGGAAGTACAAACTAGACTAGATCTCTGGCATGAAGCTTTTACAACCTTTGGTCTCAAAATCAGCAAAACGAAGACAGTTGGCTTGGTGATGAGTAGAAACTCTCCAACTGTTCATCTAAGAATTGGAGATGAGGAAATGGATATTGTAGATAACTTCCAGTATTTAGGTAGTGTTCTGTCATCAGACAATACCATACATCAAGAGATAAGTAACAGAATACAGAAAGCTTCCAGATTCTATCACGCTGTACGTCAAATACTTTGGGATGAAACATTCCCGTTAGTTTCCAAGATCAGCTTGTACAAAATATATCTAGTATCTGTACTGACGTATGGCCTGGGAGCACGTACTGGGCCAACAAAGAGCTGTCTTCAGGCAACAGAAATGAAGTTTTTCCGTTCTTGTCTACAAAAAACAGAAATGGATAAAATAAGGAATGTGGATATCCGACAATAGCTTGGATTGGAAAGAAGCTTGCTGGAGACTCTAGAAGTGAAGAGATTGCGATGGTATGGTCACATAAAAGGAATGAACCCTCACAGGACTCCTCGAACATACTTTGACCACAATGTTCTTGGGAAGAGACCAAGAGAAGACCTCGTGATGTTTGGGAAAAACAGATAATGAAGGACCTTGAAATTAGAGATGCGAACTGGTGTCGCATATATGAGCAGCATCGGTGGATGGATAGAACAAACTGGAGGAGGCTCGTACACAACCGCACCCGGCTTGCTGGAGCGAAGAAATGATAATGATGATGATGATGATGATGCTGTAATTAGCCAAAACGCTGACTGAAACAAAGTCCAGAGTGAAATTTATGGGAGAGATCTCAGATGAATTTGAAATTAAAACCGGTGTCAGGTAGGGAGATCGGCTTTCCCTCAATCTTTTCAATGTTGTTTGAGTCATCAGTCCATAGACTGGTTTGATACAGCTCTCCATGCCACCCTATCCTGTGCTAACCTTTTCATTTCTACGTAACTATTGCATCCTACATCTGCTCTAATCTGCCTGTCATATTCATACCTTGGTCTAGCCCTACCGTTCTTACCACCTACACTTCCTTCAAAAACCAACTGAACAAGTCCTGGGTGTCTTAAGATATGTCCTACCATTCTATCCCTTCTTCTCGTCAAATTTAGCCAAATCGATCTCCTCTCGCCAATTCGATTCAGTATCTCTTCATTCGTGATCCAGTCTATCTATCTCACATTCAGCATTCTTCTGTAACACCACATTTCAAAAGCTTCTATTCTCTTTCTTTCTGAGCTAGTTATCGTCCATGTTTCACTTCCATACAATGCCACGCTCCACACGAAAGTCTTCAAAAACATCTTTCTAATTCCTATATCAATGTTTGAAGTGAGCAAATTTATTTTCTTAAGAAAGCTCTTCCTTGCTTGTGCTAATCTGCATTTTATGTCCTCCTTACGTCTGCCTTATTTTACTACCCAAGTAAGAATATTCATTTACTTCCTTTAAGACTTCACTTCCTAATTTAATATTACCTGCATCACCTGCCTTCGTTCGACTGCACTCCATTACTTTTGTTTTGGACTTCTTTATTTTCATCTTGTACTCCTTACCCAAGACTTTGTCAATACCATTCAGCAGCTTCTCAAGATCTTTTGCAGTCTCAGATAGAATAACAATATCATTGGAAAATCTCAAGGTTTTGATTTCCTCTCCTTGGATTGTGACTCCCTTTCTAAATTCCTCTTTGATTTCCTTTACTGCCTGTTCTATGTAAACATTGTAAAGGAGGGGGGACAAACTGCAGCCTTGTCTCACTCCTTTCTGGATTGCTGCTTCTTTTTCAAAGCCCTCGATTCTTATCACTGCAGACTGATTTTTATACAGATTGTACATAATTCTTCGTTCTCGGTATCTGATCCTAATCACCTTCAGAATCTTAAATAGCTTGGTCCAATCAACATTATCGAATGCCTTTTCTTGATCTACGAATGTCATGTACGCAGGCTTGTCCTTCTTGATTCGATCCTCTAAGATCAGATGTAAAGTCAGGATTGCTTCACATGTTCGTACATTTCTTCTGAAGCCAATTTGATCTTCTCTCAACTTAGCTGCAACTTGTTTTTCATTCTTCTGTAAATAATACGTGTTAAAATTTTGCAGACATGAGATACTAAACTGATGGTGCGGTAGTTTTCACACCTGTCAGCGCCGGCTTTCTTGAGAATAGGTATAACAACATTCTGACGAAAATCAGATGGGACTTCTCCTGTCTCATACATCTTACACACTAAATTGAATAACCTTGTCATGCTGGTTCTCTTAAGGCAGTCAGTAATTCAGAGGGAATGTCATCAATTCCAGGTGCCTTGTTGCTATTTAGATCGCTCACAGCTCTGTCAAACTCTGACCTCAAAATTGGATCTCCCATTTCATCAGCATCAACAGCCTCTTCTTGTTCCAGAACCAAATTTATACTTATTTATCTTGATACAACTGTTGGATATGCTCCTGCCATCTTTCTGCTTTGTCTTCTCTCCCTAGAAGTGGCTTTCCACCTGAGCTCTTAATATTCGTACACCTAGATTTCCTTTCTCCAAAGGTTTCCTTGATTTTCCTGTTTGCAGCATCTACCTTTCCTAGAACCATACAACCTTCGACATCCTTGCACTTTTCCTTCAGCTATTCTTCCTTAGCTATCTTGCGCTTTCTATCCACTCCATTCTTTAATCGCCTGTATTCTTTTCTGCCCTTTTCATTTCTAGCATTCTTGTATTTTCATCGTTCATCAATCAGGTCTAGTATCTCCTGAGTTATCCACTGATTCTTAGTTGATCTTTTCTTCCTTCCTAACATTTCTTCAGCAGCCCTACTGACTTCATTTTTCATGACTATCCACTCTTCCTCTATTGTGTTTCCTTCAGCCTTTTCATTTAGTCCTTTAGCAACATGTTCCTTGAAACAATCCCTCACACTCTTTTCTTTCAACTTGTCTACATCCCATCTTTTTGCATTCTTTCCTTTCTTCAATTTCTTCAGCTTCAGATGGCATTTCATGACTAACAAGTTGTGGTCAGAGTCCACGTCTGCTCCTGGGAAAGTTGTGCAATCCAACACCTGGTTTCTGAATCTCTGCCTAATCATAATGAAGTCTATTTGATACCTTCCAGTGTCTCCAGGGCTCATCCACGTATACAGCCGTCGTTTGTGGTGTTCGAACCAAGTATTGGCAAGGATCAGTGCAGAATTCAACCAGCCAACTTCCTCTTTCGTTCCTTTGACCCAATCCAAATTCTTCTTCTGTATTACCTTCTCTTCCTTGGCCTACCACTGCATTCCAGTTTCCCATCACAATTAGATTCTCGTCACCTTTTACATATTGTATTCAATCTTCTATATCTTCATATATTCTTTCGACTTCCTCATCATCCGCTGAGCTAGTAGGCATATAGACCTGCACTATTGTGGGGGGCATTGGTTTGGTGTCTATCTTGACGACAATAATTCTTTCACTATGCTGGTCGTAGTAGCTTACCCGCTGCCCTATTTTCTTACTCATTATTATTAAACCAACTCCTGCATTTCCCTTGTTTGATTTTGTGTTGATAATTCGGTAGTCGCCTGACCAAAAATCTTGTTCTTCCTGCCAACGTACTTCACTTATACCAACTACATCTAACTTTAGTCTATCCATCTCCCTTTTCAGATTCTCTCATCTACCACAACGATTCAAACTTGTAACATTCCACGCTCCGACTCGCAGAATGTCAGTATCCATCTTCCTGATGATCGCCCCCTCTCGTGTAGTCCCCACCCGGAGATCCGAATGGGGGACTAGTTTACCTCCGGAATATTTTACCCAGGAGGAAACCATCATCAGTACATCATTCATACAGAGAGAGCTGCATGTCCTCGGGTGTTAGTTACGGCTGTAGTTTCCCGTTGCTTTCAGCCGTATAGCAGTATCACACAGCTAAGCCATGTTGAGTATTATTACCAGGCCATATCAGTCTAGACTGCCGCCCTTGCAACTTCCGAAAGGCTGCTACCCCCCTTTCGATGAACCATTCGTTAGTCTGGTCTCTCAACAGATACCCATCCGATATGGTTGCACCTGCAGCTCGGCTACCTGCATCAGTGGGACACGCAAGCCTCCCACCGCGGCAAGGTCACATGGTTCGGAGGTGAGGATATTTTCAATATCGTCCTGGAAAAGGTAAGTAGAGTATAGGAAGAAAGAATTGAAGAAAGGAGACTCCACCACGAGATAAGATTAGGTTCAAAGCACAAAGGGTTTGGTATAAACTGTTTGGCCTTTGCTGATGACATAGCAGTCCTCTCTGGAAGTATAGACACAGCCTTAGATCATTTCAACCTTCTGAAAGAAATAGCAGGAAAAGTTCGATATCAGATATGTTTTGAGAAGACTAAATTCATGTAAAATATTAGGGATTCACCCACAGCACCGTAAAAAAAAAAGTAGGTACAGGAAAATCAACAAGGTTAATAAATTGAAATACCTAGGTGAAATAATTCAGGTTGATGATCTCGATAAGGAAGCAAACAAATCAAGAGCAAGAAAACTGGAACTAGCATACCAACTCACTAAAGATACCTACAATAAGAAGAATCTCTCAAGGAAAACTAAAATCAAACACTACAAGACAGTAATCAAACCAGAGTGTCTGTATGCCACAGAATGCATGTTCTCTATGGAAACTGGTGAAATAGGAGAGAGAGAGAGAGAAGAAAAAAGGAAAATATTGAGGAAATTTGGGGACCATTGAAAATGAAGGAAAGAGAGTTTAGACATATGAGGAATAGAGATCTATACAAGGATGAAGAAAATGAAAGGCTGTTAGACATGATCAGGAAGAGGAGAATTACATTTTTTGGTCACATAATGAGAATGGATAACAGTAGATTGACAAAACGAGTGTTTAACCATGTTTGCAAGAGCACGAATGGCAACCAGTGGATCCAAAGAGTAAAAAAAAGATATGACAGAGATTGGAATAACAGACGATATAATACAAGAAAGAACAATGTTCAGAAGATTGATACAAAATTTCAAGGGTTTCCAGGAGAAGGAAAAGAGGAAAGGTAATAATATCTGGTCCCACAGGCATGATTTGATTAGAGACTCGTGTGTGAACATTGAAGTGGGCAAAGTTAATACAGATATGGTTAAAATTTGTAAACATTTTCGTAATACACAGGTAATTTATAGCAGCAGTTTCGAGAGACACTATTACACAAAGCGTGGCCTTCATCTAAACAATTCAGGTAAACGAAAGATAGCAAATATTGTTCTAGATTTTATTAATCATAAGATATGTACTGTAAAAAAAGGGCAACTCCCTTGAGTTATAATACTGACCAGGAAAACTAGTAGAAAGAGCCAGCTGTACTTCAAGCTGGCTCAGCCAACTAGTAATTGAAACTCAGGAAAGTAAGGAATTTCAAGTTACCCAATTGCAACAGTCAATTTTTAGAGGGGAAGGGGGTCTGAGATTGCTCGTGGTAAACTGTCAGAGTATAGTAAATAAACAATTAAAATTCGGTACATTGATGGAATCTTATGAGACTGATGTGGTGATAGGAGTGGAATCGTGGTTGAGAGAAGGGGTGGGTAATAGAGAAGTATTTCCAGAAGGGTACACAGTCTATCGTAGAGACCGAGGAGATAAAAAGGGGGGGGGGGTGTTTATTCTGGTGAAGGAAACATATTGTTCACATGAATGGTTTACCGATGAAAGGGATGAAATACTAGGGATAAAATTAATTTGTGATAATATGAAGGAGGTGGGAATTATAGGAACATACAGGCCAGGAAGAGAGGAAAGAGACATGGAAATATTTGAGAAAATAATAGATTATACTCATAAAAACAATAATAATGATGTGGTAATAATTGGGGGAGATCTAAACTTGCCTGAGGTTGAATGGAATGGAGCTGCAAGTGAAGTCCATGAACAGAAACTAGCAAATAAGTTAATTTGGGAGGGAGGATTTACACAAGTAGTACAAGAACCGACTCGTCTCAATAACTTACTAGATGTATTCTTGGTTAAACCATGGGAAATTGTTGATAAAACTGAGGTAATTGAAGGACTGATGTAGGATGTAGGACTGGTACCAAAAAGGTTTAATAAGAAGGTCACACAAGACAAGAAATTGTACAGAAAGACTAAAGTTGATGAATTTGGGACTTACCTTAAATCACAATTCAGTTGTTGGATACACTTTGGGCTAAATTCAAAGGAATCGTTTGGGAAGGAGAGAAGAGATTTGTACCTGTTAAGAAGGGTAAAATGACTTCAGACCCTGTTTATTATGCAAGGGAAATAAGATAATTAAGAAGAAAATGTAGAATAGTAAACAGGAAAATCAAAGAAGGTAGGGAGAGTAGAGAAAGTAGAAAACAGCTAATGAGGGAACTGAATAGAGTAAAAAAGGAAGCAAAAGAGAATTATATGAATGGCATTCTTCAAGAGCGTAATGACCACAAAGGGAAATGGAAAAAGCTGTATTCATATATCAGGAATAAAAAGGAAATGGAATCCAAATTCCTACAATGGTGGGAGAAAGGGGTGAACACTATTTAATAGATACTGAGAAAGCAAACCTCTTTAGTAGGGAATTTAGAGATTCAGTAGATGATTGTCAGGAGTTGGACACCGAAACAGAAGTTACAGAGGGACAGACACAGAGGGAAACAAGAAGCTTCTCGTTCAATAAAGATATTTTCAGAGAAATCCAACTGCTTTAGCAAGGAAAAGCAGCAGGAAGTGATCAAATTACTGGGGAGGTGATAAAGACAATGGGGTGGTACATAGTGCCTTATTTAAGATTTCTCTTTGACTGTGTCATAAATAATAGTGTAATACCAAAGGAATGGAAATAATCTATAATAATACCAATTTATAAAGGAAAGGGTGATAAAAGGAAACCAGAGAACTACAGACCAATCAGCCTGACCAGTATAGTTTGTAAAATACTGGAGAGTTTAATATCAAAGTACATCAGAGGGATATGTGATGATAAAAATTGGTTCATGAGGAGCCAGTATGGATTTAGAAATAAATTTTCTTGTGAGGCACAACTGGTGGGATTTCAGCAGGACATATCAGATCAATTGGATTCTGGAGGCCAGTTAGGTTGCATAGCCATAGATCTTTCCAAAGCCTTTGATAGAGTGGAACATGGAATATTATTAAAGGAATTGGAGGGAATAGGATTGGACGTAAGGGTTACACGTTGGGTAAAAACATTTCTAAATTAAAGGGTTCAGAAAGTCAAAGTAGGAATTAAGGTATCGCAGGAAGAGAAAGTTTGGAAGGGAATTGCACAGGGTAGTATAATCGGTCCGTTACTTTTCTTAATATACGTAAATGATTTAGGGAACAATATAACATCAAAAATAAGATTGTATGCAGATGACATAATTGTTTACAGGGAAATAAATACCATTGAGGATTGTTCAGAATTACAAAGGGACCTTGAGAGTATCCAACAATGGGTTGAAGAGAATAACATGAAAGTTAATGGAGGCAAATCAACTGTTACAACATTTACGAACAGGAGTTTTAAAACTGAATTTGAATATACTTTGGATGGTGTAGTTATCCCAAAAGATGGCAAGTGCAAATACTTAGGTGTAAGATTTGAAAGTAATTTGCATTGGAAGGGTCATGTGGATGACATTGTTGGGAAAGCATACAGATCGTTACATGTCATAATGAGGCTACTTAAAGGATGCAACAAAGAATTAAAAGAGAAAAGTTACTTAAGAATGGTTCGTCCATTATTGGAATATGCAAACAGTGTTTGGGATCCTCACCAAGAATACCTAATAAAAGAAATAGATAGTGTGCAGAGGAAAGCAGCAAGATTTGTAACAGGGGATTTCAGGAGAAAGAGTAGTGTATCAGAAATGTTAAAGAAACTAGGGTGGGAAACTTTAAGTAAGAGAAGGGAGAAAACTAGACTTATAGGTTTATATAGAGCCTATACAGGAGAAGCAGCATGGGGAGATATCCGTGAGAGGCTTCAGTTGGAAAATAATTATATCGGCAGGACTGACCACAAATATAAAATTAGAAGGAATTTTAGCAGAAGCGATTTGGGTAAATTTTCATTCATTGGGAAGGGTGTGAAGGAGTGGAACAGTTTACCAGGGGTAGTGTTTGATCCTTTTCCAAAATCTGTACAGATATTCAAGAAGAGAATAAACAGCAACAGAGAAAATAAATGAAATGTTAGAGGGCATTCGACCAGTGCAGGTTAATGTAAATAAAGAATGTGTGTGAATAAATTAATTCCATCCCCTGGTCTAAGGAGTTTGGACAGCCAAAGTAGGGGACTGCCTGTAGGAGTGAAGTACAGTGGGGACTTCGAGGGCCCTGGGACCACTACGGTAGCTGTGAAGGCCCTTCAGGAACTCTGAAAAGTGGTGGTAAAAGGGGCTCTGGTTAAGACGCAGCAGGTCGTTATGCTACTTAGGTTCGAGAATGGGTAAAGAAAAGAAAAAGTAAATAAATGCAATGTAAATTTTAATCTTATACCAGTTATACAGTATCATTTGAAGTAATTCCACATACTGTATATCAGATGACTATCTTTGTAAGTAGTACTGGAGATATTATAAGTAGAATTTTGTAAACAATGTAAATTTATTAAGGATGAGCTGTGTGTTTAATAGAAAAAATTGTTAGCGTAAATTATATAATATTGTATTATAGGAAAATTTTATTCTCTTGTTAATTTAATATTTAGTGCTTGACAATAATGTATTTTAGTGTACCATTTGCCACCGAGGTAAACACCTCATTTGCAAATAAAGAGATTTTGATTTTGAAAGTGAAAGGATGAAGAACTATTGGAAGTCAAGAAAAGAAGGATTAAGGTGAATGCACAGGGTTACTTTCCGTGGTCCTTAGATGGCCAAAATCGAATAAAGAAGAATAATACTAATAATGGACTACAAGTACAGTATCCAAAAGCCGATGTCACTGGAGCATGATGTTCTGGAAAGTTACCAGTTAATAACCCAACTGGTGTAATGCCAGGGATGACGTGTTGTAAGCCTAGTTGGACTAGTGAGGAGAGAGGAAGCACAGGAGGAGTACAGAATTCATACTCTACAAGTTGAAACACTTCAACAATTATTAGGAAGGTGTGCACAGAATTTTAAATATTTTTTACAGTTGTTTTAATATTCAATTTGTGATAATAGAAAGGAAATAAATGTTTAAAATTTTGAGAAAGATAAGTGTGATTTGATAGTATCTGATGTTCTTTGAAGAACAAAACATGTCATTCTGTTTTTAATTAAGTTATATCTTTGTATGTAATCTGCTATTAAATGTTTTCTTTTGCATGTGTTTTATACTTTAATTTATCCTGAATTCATTTTGTTAGGCTGAGGAACTTCACAGTTATAGATTAACTAAGTCAAGACTGAAAAGAAATGGCTTTCACATTAACATAAAAAGAAATAAGTAGTTCAACATCTCAAAGTTTGAACGAAGTCAGTGACTGCATGGTTGTGGCCTCCTGTTGTCCAATTTTACAGATTGAAATTTACCGGGTGAGTTGGCTGCACGGTTAGGGGCGCGCAGCTGTGAGCTTGCATCCGGGAGATAGTGGGTTCGAACCCCACTGTCGGCAGCCCTAAAGTTGGTTTTCCGCGGTTTCCCATTTTCACACCAGGAAATTGCTGGGGCTGTACCTTAGTAAAGGCCACAACCGCTTCCTTCCCATTCCTAGGCCTTTCCTATCCCATTGTCGCCATAAGACGTATCTGTGTCAGTGCAACGTAAAGCAAATAGCAAAAAAAAAAAAAAAAGAATTAAAAAAATTGCCTCCCCCCTCCCGCATGTTTATTTTTCAGTTGTATTTTTCCATATTCTTTTAGTGCCATCCTTAAACAGCCATCATTTTATTGCTCTTGAGGTACATTTCCAGAAATTAAATAATCTGAAGTTTTGTTAATTTCACTGCATATTCGGCATTTGTCACAATTATCATTGAAATATCTATATGTACTCATTCCATTAAGAAGGCATAATAATGTAGGTGCTTTTCTGCAAGAAACAACTGATACCCTTGTGAATAAAAGTCATTTTGAACAGTTAAACCAATGCTTGAACATAAATCCAGCATGAAACTTGTTTTGGCGGTTCATCATCCATTACCACACCACCATGAACTCTGCTCTGTTTACATTTGTTTACTCATAGAATTCTCATCTCTCTTCCTTTGCTGCTGCCTTGCATGGATTATCATAACGGTGAGCTTAACTTCTGCTGAGTTCTGCTCTTGTTCTTACCCCAGTCAGGCTTATCCTCACCTCTTATCTGTTAAATGTACATTACACTTCACTTTTTTTCCTCCCATTCAAACATATTCAATATCCAGTGCTTTTAGCACGTTATCACAGCACACAGTTAAACCATGTTGTTGCCTTTTTTTTTTACTGCATTAAAAATAGGGGTTGCTTCCTGTGTTGTGTATAAATTCATGTATACCATAATATTGATGGCTATGGTCAAGAACAGAAAGTAGGTTTGGCAACAGCTGTTGACCAATAAAGAACTAAATATGTTTGAAAGACTACTGCTTACCACTGCCCTTCAAGGTTGTCCGTGATTATATAATGGTAAAAGAGAATAGGGCAGAATATGTCAGATACATATTTGATGGACACAGCACTTATTTTGTGATTCAATGTTGTTTGAGAAATTCCAAATTCTTGAATCCATGAACGGTACATTGTCGAACACTCTGCTAATTTGGATAAATAAGTAGCTGGGATCAGTCAGTAGTTATACGAGGACTATTTTCTAAAACCAAGGATAATTTTTCAATAAAATAAGAAGCACTTTGTATTTTATTTTTTTTGCTAGGGGGCTTTACGTCGCACCGACACAGATAGGTCTTATGGCGACGATGGGATAGGAAAGGCCTAGGAGTTGGAAGGAAGCGGCCGTGGCCTTAATTAAGGTACAGCCCCAGCATTTGCCTGGTGTGAAAATGGGAAACCACGGAAAACCATCTTCAGGGCTGCCGATAGTGGGATTCGAACCTACTATCTCCCGGATGCAAGCTCACAGCCGCGCGCCTCTACACGCACGGCTAACTCACCCGGTACAGTTTTGTATTACTGGTTAATTCCTTTTGTATGCCTTTGCATACCGTCAGCTACATTTCTACTTAATTTCAGGCTTACTGAAATATTTGCCATAGTGTGGGAAAAGTTTTTATAGACCCTAGCTGTAGAAGTTTGCCATCTGCAAGGAAAACAAAAGGTGCTAATCATTAGGTGTTGCTCAGCCACAAGCACTCATCCAGTCTTCTGGCTGGCAGCAGTTCGACCACCCTCCCTACGGCCGTGACCATGTGCCTAATGACTGCCATCTCTTTCTGCATCTGAAGAAGTTCCTCGGCGGCAAGTGTTTTCATAGTGACAAGGAAGTGAACGACGATTTAGAAATGGAGGGCTCAGTGCCAGACGTGACTAAGCACCATCCGCCAGATTTTGAGTAAATGAAGGATAAAGTCAACAAGGGATTTAAGATTATAGCAGCTTTCAAAATCATTTATTAAAGCACCTGATCAGTGAGAAAAGTATCCGCTTTCATAATGTAAAGTATTTCAAAGTTACTCTTACGCTAGTGTGCATATCATATAAGAAATAAATTGGTAGAGGTATTTACTTCTGTCTGATATGTCCTATCATTATCGCTAACGGTAGATAAGTGCTTGTACTACATCAGACATTAGAGATTTACTTCTTTGCCGGAGGTCCTAGCTCACCGTAAAGCCATCATATTATGACAAGAAGATCATAACCATAAATTTTGTTATTATATGTATTTTAATGTTATAATTATTCCTGCAACATTGTCTTTGTCTGATATGCATATGTTTTAGTTATCACATATCTATTTAATTTTTATTTGACTGAAGATGGCCACTAAGTGGCTGAAACTAGTCCCGAGACTAATGTATTATCATTTACTTGATATATTGTATTGACAAGGCAATTGTCAATTCATTTCTTATAATTGCACTTCAGTATGGAATAGAAATGAAATTTATAGCTTATAAGTATGCATATCAGTACTAAATTCTACAAATTATACCCTCAAAGAAATAACTATAATATACCCTCTGACAGTCTGCTTGTTTTAGGGTGTGAAGACAATGGGGAGATTTTGTTTGCTCTTCGGATAATTGCACATACACTATCGCAGAAATTATACTATAATATGCCCTGTTCATTCTGATCTGTTGCCTCCACTGTTGCCAGATTTATGTAGAACTGATGATGAATGGGAGGGATATACTTCAACGGCCCCAATAGGTCCGTCTTTTTTGCAGTTGTTATCGTGTGCCCTTGAGGATACAAGAGTGGATTTGTGCCCCTAAATCCACTTGGGTGACCAACTGTTTTCTTACCCAGATCAACGGTCGCTGGAATAAGTTCTTGAAAGTTGTAGAAAGCTGTGAACTTAAGTGGGCTGTTTTTATGCAGAACAATGTTTTGAATCTGGAACCACTGCACATTTTCTCTTGCGATAGATGTTTAGTGATCTCATTCTGGAGTTCTTTGCCGGAATAGAACGTGCTGCTATCAATGTGAGTGGTATGAAAATGAGGTTCCTTCTTTTCTTGCTGATGCAATGAATTGTCAACCAGTTTTCTGGTGTAAAGACATCGGGCATACCTGATTCATTAGTAGAGGTATTTACTTCCGTCTGATATGGCCTGTCATCGTTTCTAACAGTAGATAAGTCAGATACTGATGAGCTCTTATGTAATATCACCAATATCACCACCGTCTTGGCACTTAGTCATGTATGGTTCACACATCACAGTCAACTTTATAGTGCCAGACTTGCTCACTGGTGGTAGCACATTACAGAAACAGTAAGGTTGTTAATCATAAGTGGCATAGATAGAATACAATCTTTTCTACTCATTACACTGAAAATGTCAAAATGAGCTGCAATGGCACTTAGTTACCTCTTGCACTGATCCACTCGAATGGTTTACCACTGATGGCAGACTTCTACAACTAGGGTCTACAAGAACATGTCCCGTGCTATGGCGGTTGTTTCAGTAAGTATGAAATTATGTGGAAACGTAGCTGAAGGTATATAGAATGAAATAAGAAAAGAATTAACAAATGATATATAGTGGTTCTTAATTTATTGGCAAAGAATCCTTAATTAAAAAATATCCCTCGTATAAGTATAGCCATAACAAGTTATATGGTTCTTTTTTTTTTTTTTTTTGGAGGAAATTCCACCTTTACAATACCAATTAATTTATTCCTTTCAGAATTACATCGATGAATCATGGTTCGTGTTCCATCTTTGTTAAAAGACATCTTCAGCCATCAAAATACAAAAAACAAGGATATTAATTTTGAAAAACACTAGATGTTACCTTGAGTGTTAAATTTGGTCAGTGAACTCTAGTAAGAAACTATCACTGTTGAAAGCATATAATCATAATAACACACATGCAAATTGAGTTAAAATTTATGGACTCAAAGTCACCATTATTAAAAAACATACATTTCCATTAATATACATGTACACATATAAGAACATACTTTTTATGTGTTTTTAAATTAAAAATTATGTATAGTTTTTCCAGTATTTGAAGAAGCTCTTACTTTTATGTGAAATAACGTATGTGAAGTATATGCTTGTTATCCTTAAAATCTGGATGTGTTTGTGTGCAGCTGTTGAAGTAGCTAGTTTAAAATAAAATATGTCCAACACTTTACTGAAGGGCTGCAATTCTTGGTAGTTAAAGCTGATTGAATTGGACTATTCCTGAGGGGAACTTCTTTAAAAATGTTCACAAGCTGAAATGCCAGGCTTGGTTTTATTGAAGATATTAAAATGGAAGAAGTCTCTTAAAGAAGGAATAGAAAAATATATTTTAAAGGATTTGAAAAAGTTTATGTGGTATCAAAAACATAGTTGCCAAAAAACATAATAGATTCCCAGCAATGAGTATCCACAGGTCTGATTTCAATCATTCATTTTCATCAATCAAACAAGATTTATCTATTCCTTAAATAGCTAACAAAAGTATTCTTTTAAACATCTTTGAGAATATTTTTTGAAAATAAAGATAAAAAATTACCCAAATGGTAATTGAATGAAATATCTGAAAGTATAAACATCCTCTTTGAAGGGATCATTAATATATTTTTCGTTAACACCGCAACATGTACGCAAAATCTGCATACTTCTACTTCACTTCAACACACCCCTCAACCCCCTCACTCCTTCCCTACATGCTCGTTACTCCAAGCAGGCAATCAGCTGTCCGCAGTTCATCACAAGGCCACGCACAGGTTGACCAGCCTAATGTAAGACTGGCGAGGAAGTGAGTACTCAGATAGTTACATTTCACCTAGAATCCCTATTTGGATAGTTATTGATAGCAGTTGGGAACCTTTCTGGAAGGATGGCTGCACAGAATGTACTGAGCCCTGAAAATTTTTTTCTGTGGTTTTCCCTTTTCACGCCAGGCAAATGCTGGGGCTGTACCTTAATTAAGGCCATGGCCGCTTCCTTCCTACTCCTAGCCCTTTCCTGTCCCATCGTCGCCATAAGACCTATCTGTGTCGGTGCGCCATAAAACAGCTTGAAAAAAAAGAGGCAGCAGGGCCAACGTCTCACGCTAAGCATACAGTAATATGAAGACTAATAGCATGGTTAATATTTAGCGTTGATTCATCAATACATCCATGTTGAAGCATATAAAGATGTGCACAGAGACTGAGGCTTGTAGACTGATTAGTTTATTTCTTTGGAACAACTGGATGCACTTATTGCTTTGTTATATGCTGGTGGAATGGAGCTTATAAACTCGCTGGTCTTTCTGTGAACCTTACGTGATTGTCATATGTAATAAATTTCATTTTGATCCGTATTGACAGTAAATTCGTAGTTAAATGAGGTAGGAGTGGATAAACCTATTCAGTACACGTATAGAATGTAATGACTTACGCTTTAGTCATGATGATGATGATGATACTGGTTGTACGTCCCACTAACTATTTTCACAGTTTTCGGAGACACCAAGGTGCCGGAATAGAGTCCCGCAGGAGTTCTTTTACGTGCCAGTAAATCTACCGACTCGAGGCTGATGTATTTGAGCCCCTTGAAATACCACTGGACTGAGCTAGGATCAAAACTGTCAAGTTCGGGTCAGAAGGCAATCGCCTCAGCCATCTGAGCCACTCAGCCCAGCACATTTTTTTCATAGAGTATTCATTGGTACTAGTTTCGCCCTCAAATTGTGAAGTCATCCTCAGCCATTACAGGAAGCAATAAATTGAAGGACGATGTTTCACTGCCAATAATGATAATCATTTAAAAAGAACTCAAGATTTTAAATTATTTAATCATATTTTTATGTGTATTGTACCTTAGTGTTAATTCTTGGTATGATACTAATTGTTAAACATCTCTGCATTTTACTTGTTACATTAAGCCACATTTCAACATCTCTTTAACCAGCTTATTAATATCTCTATACTCATATTAGAACCCAGTAAACAACAAATATTTGGACAGTTCTTAAATACATATATTCATAAATGACAATAAAAATCTTAAGAGTTTAAAGTGCTTTTCTCCTTTTTTAATTCTAGATGTTTCTTGCTTCATTTATATTTGTTATTGTACCAGTCATGGCTTACATATAATAACTGACGATGACCTCAAAATTTGAGGTCTAAACTAGTACCAATGAATACTCTATGGAAAAAAAAAAAAAAAAACATAATTATTTCATTGTATAATGAATAGTTGGACACACTCAGAACTCATTTGACTTATGTGATCGTCTTAATGGGGTTCCCTTTTTTTCACTAACACTGTGGGAAGAAACCGGTTCACCAAGCAAGTTGGCCGTGCAGTTAGGGTCGCATACTGTGAGCATTCATTCGGAACATGGTGGGTTCGAACCCCACTGTCGACAGCCGTGAAGATTGTTTTCTGTGGTTTCCCGTTTTCCATTTTCACCCCAGGCAAATGCTGGAACTGTACCTTAATTAAGGCCACAGTCGCTTCCATTAATTAGCCCTTTCCTGTTGCATTGTCATAAGATCAGCCTCTGTCAGTTCATCATAAAACAAATAGCTAAAAAAGAAAGATAAACAGGAATTGATTCAAAGAAATACTGAGCTATGTATGCTTTGACCTCATTTGCAGACAGACATATTTGTTTTAGCATTTACTATTTGAAATAGCCTCCCTTATGAACCATGTAAAATTGCTGCATTGGGAAGCCTTGTGCGTCCCAGTGAAGCAGATAGCAGAGCCTCAGGTTCAACCATATCAAATGGTTATCTGTCGAGAGACAAGACTAATGAATGGTTCATCGATAGGGGGGTAGCAACCTTTCGAAAGTTGCAAGGGCGCCAGTCTGGATGATTGACTGATATGGCCTTATAATAATGCTTAACACATTGCAGACGGGAGACGAGTTAACTCGTGTTTGACTGGCCGAGTGTTGCGGACGAGAGACGAGTTAACTTGTCTTCACGAGACTCGTACGTTCAGTGACATCTGTCAAAACTTCTGAAACTAGCTGGCGATCAAGGTTACTAGAATCTCGGTGTTGAAGCTTTTGTTTATTCCATGCTAGCTTTCTTTTACGTTTTTCATCTGTTTTATTATTCATTTGCTAAGTTTTCCGACCTCATGTTTATATCATTCAAGCAGCCATGAGGTGGGCAAGGTGGCGCTCCTTAGACTGAACACGAGCTTAGACGCAGGCGAGATTTGCATTATATGTAGATAAGTAATTGGATTGCCCCCATGATGTTCTAGTCGAAATTCCAGCTACAGGAATGAAACAAAATCCAACCAGAAAGTGCAGTATGTGTTCCAGCAACAGCAAACGAAGTAAAACAAGGTATACTTGCAAAAGTTGTTGTGCGCCCCTTCACAGAGGTCATTGCTACACAGCCTACCGCACCAGGAAACATTACTAGGACTCTTACCAAAGGTCTCCAGTAAATTTCACCATAATTAGTACAAGGTTAGTGAAGCTAGACTCATTTGTTTATGTGCATGCACTGCAGCAATAAGTTAACACAGAAAATGGCCGGGCGCAGGGGTTGAGCAGTGTGATGAGCATCCGGTCTGCAATGTGTTAACATGGCTTAGCTGTGTTGATACTCCTACACGGCTGAAAGCAATGGGAAACTACAGTTGTAAATAACCCCCGAGGACAAGCAGCTCTCTCTCTGTATGAATGATGTACTGATGATGGCTTCCTCCCAGGTAAAATATTCCGAAGGTAAAATAGTCCCCCATTCGGATCTCCGGGTGGGGACTACATGAGTGGAAGCTATCGTCAGGAAGATGGACACAGACATTCTGAGAGTCGGAGCGTGGTATGTTAGAGGTTTGAATCATTGTTGTAGGTTAGATAATTAAAAAAGGTAGATGGATAGAATAACGTTAGATGTAGTTGGCAAGAAGAGCAGGATTTCTGGTCAGGCAACACAGAATTATTAACTCAGAATCAAACGGGTTAAATGCAGCAGTTGGTTTAATAATGAATAAGAAAATAAGGCAACAGGTAAGCCACTACAACTAGCATATTGAAACGAATGCCCACCATAATAGTGGAGGTCTATGTGCCTACTAGTTCAATGGATGATGAAGAAATAGGAAGAATATACGGAGAGATAGAAGATATAATACAGTATATAAAAGGTGACTAGGATCTAATAGTGATGGGAGACTGGAGTGCAGTAATCGGCCCGGAAATAGAAGGTAGCACAGCAAGAGAATTCGGATTGGGACAACAGAATGAAAGAGGATGTCGGCTGGTTGAATTCTGCACCGGTCATAATTTAGTGTTTGCTAATACTAGGTTCAAACAACACAAAGAACAGCAGTATACGTGGATGAGACCTGGGGACTCAGGAAGGCATCAAATAGACTTCATTATGATTAGACAGTGTTTCAGAAGCCAGTAGCAGATGTGGACTCTGACCCCGAATTGTTGGTCATGAAATGCCATCTGAAGTTGAAGAAATTGAATAAAGGAAGAAACGCAAGCAGATGAGATCTAAACAAGTTGAAAGAAAAGAGTGTGAGGGATTGCTTCAAGGAACGTGTTGCACAAGGACTAATTGAAGAAGCTGAAGGAAACACAAGAGAGAGTGAATGGACAGTTTTGAAGGGTGAGGTCAGTAGGGCTGCTGAACAAAGGATAAGAAGAATCATTGGATAACTCAAAAGATACTAGACCTGATTGATGAACGACGAAGTACAGCAATATATTAGGAATCAATTGAGGAATGTTCCTTATCTTATATAAAATATAACATTTATTAAATTAATAATGGTATTGATTCTCTTGGAATTGTAATCAGTTTGAAGCAAAAAATTAAATCAAGAGGGGTATTAACACACATTCAACATGAAATATGCCTTTAAACACACTTAAAATGGTTGGCATGGGTTATATGTCATAAAAACTTGTTAAAATTTAAAGAACATCCTAGGATCCAGGTCACAAATAATTGGAGGGCATTTGTACAATGTTGAGCAGAGTTGTAAAATAATATATATAAAGAAATTGAAGTAGAGGAATGTTATGAAGTTCTTACGTTGTTGCTGTAGATATAAAAACATATGTTAAATAATTGTCGATGAAAAATTAAAAAATCATGTATCAAAATTGACAATCTTCTGAAAGTGCTGATGTTAAGACAATTTGCAGTTAAGTCAGTTTGCCGAGAAGTTGGGGGAACATCCTTTCTTGTTTTGTAACAGCTGCTGTATGTTGAAAATGTCACTGTTGATGTTGATGGTAAAAAGTTAAATGATGGTACCGCCTTGGTTGTATGGCACATTAGTCGCAAAAGGTGGATGTTCTCTTACTCCTCGCTCTCGTTACCCTGCCGCTAGGAAAGCTGAATTATGAAGTACAAGAAGGCAAAAATTGAAGAGGGCAGAAAAGAATACAGGCATTTAAATAATGAAATGGATAGAAAGATAAGGCAGAAAGAAGGAAACTTTTGGAGTAGGAAAAACTGGGTATATAAATATGAAGAGCTGAGATGGAAAACCACTTCTTGCTCGACTGATCTCCATTACATTTGTTTGGGATTTTTCATTTTGTACTCCTTCTCAAAGTCTATGTCCATATCATTCAGCAATTTGTCTTCTGAAGCATCAGACAACATATTATCAGCAAATTTCAGAGTCAGAATTTGACAAGAGCTTTGAGAGACCTAAATAGGAACTATTCAGGATCAGAATTCAGGACAGGTGTCTGTGCGAAATCGGTACGAGTCACTCCAAGTAGAACAACAGAGGGAAGATGAGGGACAGGGAACTGTTGCTTAGATGTGTGGAAGTAGGAGGAAGGGAAAAGGTAGGAAAGGAAAATGTAGAGTAGAGAATAGGAAAAGACAGGTGGAACAGGGTCATGGGAAGGAGAAAAGGGAGGAGGAAGTAGCTTCTACAGCTATCAGGAAAGATAGGGCTGACCAGGAGGGCAGGGGATCAAATGAGGTGGGTAGGATTGAGGCTCTGGTCATGGGGGATTCCATCGTTAGACACATGGGGGAAAGTGTGTGGAGGAAAGGGTACCAGGGTAGAGTGTTATCCAGGAATTAGCTTGAGGCAGATGTTGAGGAAAGTAGAAGAGAGGGAGGAGGGGAAGGAGAAGGTGGTAGTGTTTCACGTTGGTACCAACAACGTAAGGCAAGCTGATATAAGTACCAACATAGATGGAGATGTGTGGGATCTGGTAAATGCAGCACGGGTGAAGTTTAAGAATGCGGAGATTGTTATTAGTGGAATACTGTGTAGGAGGGATACTGACTGGAGGGTGATTGGGGATTTAAATGAGACTATGGAGTGGGTATGTGGGGAAACTGGGAGTGAAATTTCTAGATCCTAATGGGTGGGTAGGAGATAGGGATCTGCGCTTAGATGGCCTTCATTTAAACCACAGTGGTACGTATAAGTTAGGAAATTTGTTTGGAAGGCTAATAGGGAGGTACATTCAGGGAAACGGGATGGCCTAGGGAGCGGTGATAAGGGAACAGGGAACTGGAAATCAAGTAGGGATGACATACTGTAGAAGTATTGTAAGGAAAGGAATAGAATTAAGTAATTTAATAGATATATATATTTACCAGATATTGTAATAGGATTTGAATCATGGCTGAGAAATGATATAATGGATGCAGAAATTTTCTCACGGCACTGGAGTGTGTATCGTAGAGATAGGATAGGAAGGGTGGGAGGGGGAGTGTTCATTCTGGTGAAAGAAGAGTTTGTAAGCTACGAAAAAGTTAAAGATGAGACACATGAAATTCTAGGTGTAAGGCTCATTTCTAAAGATAATAGGCAACTTGATATATTTGGAGTGTACAGATCGGGAAAGGGTAGCACTGACGCGGATTCGGAGTTATTTGATAGGATGGTCAGCTATGTGGGAAACGATATGGAAAGAAATGTGATTGTAGCGGGAGATCTGAATTTGCCAGATGTCAATTGGGAAGGAAATGCAAACGACAGGAAGCATGACCAACAAATGGCAAATAAGTTAATATGGGAAGGACAGCTGATTCAGAAAGTGATGGAACCAACCAGAGGGAAAAATATCTTGGATGTCGTGCTGATAAAACCAGATGAGCTCTATAGGGAAACTGAAGTAATAGATGGTATTAGTGATCATGAAGCTGTTTTTGTGGTAGTTAAAAATAAATGCTGGTTTTCCGTGGTTTCCCATTTTCACACCAGGCAAATGCTGGGGCTGTACCTTAATTAAGGCCACGGCCGCTTCCTTCCAACTCCTAGGCCTTTCCTATCCCATCGTCGCCATAAGACCTATCTGTGTCGGTGCGACGTAAAGCCCCTAGCAAAAAAAAAAAAAATAAAATAAAAATAAATGCGATAGAAAGGAAGGTCTTAAAAGTAGGACTGTTAGGCAGTACCATATGGCTGATATAGCAGGCAAGAGGCAGTTTCTAAAAAGTAACTATGATCGGTGGAAAACGGTAAATAAAAATGTAAACAGACTCTGGGATGGGTTTAAAGAAATTGTTGAGGAATGCGAAAACAGGTTTGTATCATTAAGGCTGGTAAGGAATGGTAAAGACCCACCTTATTATAATAGAGAAATAAAGAGACTAAGAAGGAGGTGCAGACTGGAAAGAAATAGAGTTAGAAATGGCTGTGGAAGTAAGGAGAAATTGAAGGAACTTACTAGAAAATTGAATCTAGCAAAGAAGGCAGCTAAAGATAACATGATGGCAAGCATAATTGGCAGTCATACGAATTTTAGTGAAAAATGGAAGGGTATGTATAGGTATTTTAAGGCAGAAACAGATTCCAAGAAGGACATTCCAGGAATAATTAATAAACAAGGGGAGTGTGTATGTGAGGATCTTCAAAAGGCAGAAGTATTCAGTCAGCAGTATGTAAAGATTGTTGGTTACAAGGATAATATCGAGATAGAGGAGGAGACTAAGGCCAAAGAAGTAATCAAATTTACATATGATAACAATGACATTTACAGTAAGATACAAAAGTTGAAAACTAGAAAAGCGGCTGGAATTGATCAGATTTTTGGAGATATACTAAAGACAATGGGTTGGGATATAGTACCATATCTGAAGTACTTATTTGATTATTGTTTGGTCGGAGGAGCTATACCAGATGAATGGAGAGTTGCTATAGTAGCCTATAGTAGTAGCTATAGTAGGAACTGTCACCCCATCAACACAGTAATTAAAACTGAGAGGACTTTTCTTATTTGTGAATCTCACAACCTGACTTTTAACCCCGTTTATCAACATACCATTGCCTGCTGTCCATCTCACAACATTTTCGAGGTCACGTTGCAGTTGCTCACAATCTTGTAACTTATTTATCACTCTATAGAGAATAACATCATCCGCAAAAAGCCTTACCTTACTCATATCATTTATATATATAAGAAAACATAAAGGTCCGATAATACTGCCTTGAGGAATTCCCCTCTTAAGTATTACAGGGTCTGATAAAGCTTCACCTACTCTAATTCTCTGAGATCTATTTTCTAGAAATATAGCAACCCATTCTCACTCTTTTGTCTAGTCCAATTCCACTCATTTTTGCCAGCAGTCTCCCATGATCCACCCTATCAAATGCTTTAGACAGGTCACCTGTACCATACTGACATTTTTCATTTCATTATAAATTATATATCCATAAGATTCTTACCGTTAAAATAACATGTTTTAGGATTCGACAAGAGTTGTTTATGCATTAATATGGCTGATGATGACCTCTAGGTGGGTCGAAACTAGTTCCATGTAATTTAAAATATTGTAAATGCATATTAGTATTGAATAGGTGGAAACCTTTTCTGTGTTATTATTCATATGTTATTTTCAGTTCACTACGGACCAACAACATGAAATTCATAACCCTTGTTAATTCTTATAGCTTGTTTCTGTATTCGAAAAATAACATCAAGATTTGATTTGTAGCAGCCCCAAAGACCAATAGCATAAGTGATGACTGAATGGAAATATCCAAAATATGCTATTCTAACATATTGTTCACTACAACTATTAGATAAAATCTGTAAGGCAAAACAAACAGAACTCGGAGACTTCCCTATTTTTTTAATGTGACAATCCCATCTTAATATTTCATCTATATGGACACCTAAAAATTTTGTGGTCAATGTATTTTCAATTGCATTTGATGTAAGGTTGTGATTTTTTTTTTTTTTTTTTTTTTTTTTTTTTTTTTTTTTTTTTTTTTTTTTTTTGCAGTTTTGTCATGGTAGTTACATTCCTTGAATTCCATGTATTGGGTCTTTTTTAAGTTCAGTGTTAATTTGTTTTTCCTGAACCATAATTCTAACCTAGACAGGACTGTATTTGCTGCAGTTTCTATAGACATAGGCTCAGGATTATTAATAATTATGTTTGTATCATCAGCATACAGAACTGCAGTTTCTACTTGATTATTGTGAGGAAGATCATTCACATAGATCAAGAAAAGAACAGGCCCCAAAATACTACCCTGCAGAATACCTAAGTCTATATTTTTTACCTGAGAGTTATATGTCTCATTATACCCTTTACTGTTACAATGTGTAATTTCAACAAACTGGGATCATTTATCCAGGTATGATCTAAACCAGTCGTTAACAGTTCTTCTGACTCCAGTCTGATATATTTTGTGCAACAATATTTCATGATCAGCAGTATTAAATGCCTTTGAAAGGTCAAAAAATAGTCCTATCACAGTTTCATCATTATCAAGAGCATTTACGACCAACTTTGTAAAATGTGATAAAAGCAGACAAAGTACTTCTGCCAGCTCTGAACCCGTGTCGTGCATTATTTAACAAGTTATATTTGATTAAAAGTTTAGTAAGCAATCTTTCATAGCACATTCAAATATTTTTGAGATAACAGTAAGTATTGATATTGGTTTGTAATTATGTAAATTGTATGAGTTTCCACTTTTAAAGACCGGGATAATGTTAGCTATTTTTAGGAGATTAGGAAACTGACCACTTGAAATTGATTCATTGATGAGATAAGTTAAAGGCTGTACCAGATAAGGAGCACATTTTTTAATGAGTTTAGTAGGAATTTCATCTACACCCGTGGAAGTTTTATTCTTCAAGGGCTGTATGATTTTAAGAACTTCCAATTCTGTTACTGGAGTTAATTGCATAGAATTTTGCACAAAGGTTGGGAGTTCTGGTAATACATCTGATTTATTTGCATTTTCAAGTTTGTATGGTAGCAATAGAAAGAAATAATTTATATAATTAGCCAAATGATGAGGGTCATTCATTTGTATTCCCTTATCATTTTTTATGGCAGCAACTTTATTAACAATTGCGTATTTGTTGGTTTCTCCCTTGATTACATTCCATATGGTTCGTGATTTATTGCACAACTCTAACTTTCTTGTTATTGCCGCCCTAAGAACTCTTTGATAGACTCATTTTTAGTTTTTAACATACTTACAAAAAAAAAACGGTCACAACTCTGCTGTGCTAATCTACTTATTAATTTACATTTTTCCCTTGAAATCTGTATACCCTTCGTGATCCATGGCTCTTTTGAAGATTCATTAATTACTGCGAGTTTTTATGGAAAATGTAATTCAAATTGCATTAAAATAATGCTTAAAAAGATTCTATACTTTTGGTCAATGCTGTGACCAAATGTTATTGGATCCCAGGTCTGAAGTTTAAGACTTTAAATGAAACTGCCACATGCAGTTGCAGAGAAAAAATAAGTTTATTGTGCTTGCTTCAGTTTGGTTGAATCCTTGTTAGCATTCTCAATTTCTAGTTGTAAAATTTGAGCATGATGATCTGATAATCCAAAATTTATATTGGACGCTTGCATTTTAGAACAATGGAAATTAATACAAATGTTGTCTATTGTAGTAGCTGAGGAGGCAGTTACCCGGGTGGGTGTAAAAATTAAGTGTTTTAGGTTACAGCTTTGAAGAACATGCAGTAGTTGTGATGTTGACGGAAGGTTTTCCTCAGTAAAATCTATGTTAAAATTACCACAAAGTATTAATTCTGTGCTGCTATTCCTACTGAAAATGTTATGAAGAACTTGATCTAATTTTCCTAAGATAATCTCCACATCAGCATCTGGTGAATGGTACACGGTTAACAGAATTACCCTTTTACCATAGAGAAGCTTAAATTCCGCTGAAGTTAGTTCAAAATCTAATTCAGAATTACGCACTTCAAGATCCTTCCTTTCTTTACATTCAATTCCTGACTTAGCAAAAATACAAACTCCCCCATGCTCTTTGTTAACACGACTGTAATTACTTGCCAGATAATAACCTTCAAATATTAATGAGTTCAAGTTCATCATTATTACACCAGTGTTCACCCAAACAGATAAACATAACATCCTGTATCGAATTTAAAATTACTTGTAATTCCAAAATTTTATTTTTAAGACATTGAATGTTCTGTTGAAATATTTTGAACTGCCTATTCCTACACTCCAAGTCATTACCAGTATTTAATTCTGGACCTACATTCTGGATTGAAATGTTACTGGGTCCAGAATCTAACACATGTTTCCCAGACTACATAGTTCTAGGACAGTCTTTTCCTGATCTTTACTTGTAATGTTACTTGTCAACTTGCTTACATATTGCTTCCCCAGTCTATTCAAGTGCATGCCATGCGTCGTTTGAGAAGTTCGGTTTAATTTACTAATGTCTAATAGTATAACATTTTTGAAATGATTGGACCAAGCTATTTAAGATTCTGAAGGTGATCAGGATCAGATATAAAATAAAAAAGAAAAGATTATCTACAGTGGGTGCAAAAAATCAGTTTTCAATGTTTAGAATCAAAGGCTGTGAAAATAAAAAGAAGCAGCAATCCAGAAATGAGTGAAGCAAGCCTCTAGTTTGTCCACTCTCCTTTTCATTGTTTATATAGAACAGGCAGTAAAGGAAATCAGAGTGGAATTTGTATAGGGAATCACAATCCAAGGAAGAGGAAGTGAAAACTCTGAAATTACATCCCAATTCATACAAAAAAGCTGTGTATTTTAGCACGATACACAGAGCCTACACTGTCCCTCTATCTAAGGGAGACCTTAGAAAAGAATGAGATACTATTCAGTTTATAGCTGAAAACAATTGATATAATAAACAATTTATTGATAAAATAATCAATAAATTAAAAGAACAGGCATTTCACCATTTTAACTATTTTTTTTTTTTTTGCTACTTCTTTTACGTCGCACCGACACAGATAGGTCTTATGGCAACGACGGGACAGGGAAGGGCTAGGAGTGGGAAGGAAGCGGCCGTGGCCTTAATTAAGTTACAGCCCCAGCATTTGCCTGGTGTGAAAATGGGAAACCACGGAAAACCATTTTCAGGGCTGCCGACAGTGGGGTTCGAACCTACTATCTCCCGAATACTGGATACTGGCCGCACTTAAGCGACTGCAGCTATCGAGCTCGGTATTTTAACTAATGAAACTACACGTAAGACAGTTTATACTTCTTTTACGTTTAACGACAAGAATATATGTCAGATCACTAACATTTTCAAGAAGTACTGTCTTAATATAGCATATAAAACCAGCAATAATACTTCCTTCTTATTTCATAACACTCATTTAGTAAACTCTGCTAATAAATTCCTTAACTTGAGAGTGGTGAATATAGGGCCAACATATGTAGATCAAACAGGGAGGAATTTTGCAACATGTTATTCGGAGCACATCAATGCAAAAATATATAACCGGTTTTCAGCTATGAGCCAGTACATGTCTGACTCAAATCACAAATTCATGCTCATAAATCAAGAGCTATACATTTTAAAAGTTAAGCAAGGGCACCTTGTTCAGTATCTTTGAAAATTGCTGATCTGTATCGACAGAACACCTTTTTTTTTTTTTTTTGCTAGTTGCTTTACGTCGCACCGACACAGATAGGTCTTATGGCGACGATGGGACAGGAAAGGGCTAGGAGTGGGAAGGAAGCGACCATGGCCTTAATTAAGGTACAGCCCCAGCATTTGCCTGGTGTGAAAATGGGAAACCACGGAAAACCATTTTCAGGGCTGCCGACAGTGGGGTTCGAACCTACTATCTCCCGAAGAACACCTACTGGACCACTATCTATTTCTGCAGTAGCTATTGATGTCCCCCTCAATCACTCACAAGTGTACATAAGTTATTTGTTAAGATCAAGCAAGTCAAGAATAGACTCAACACAATAACTCACCAATTCAAAACCAGGTCACAACATTTTATGACGTATGGACACAAGTATCACCAAGCTTCCCATCGGAGATTGGTTTAATGTGTGTTCTCTTATCTTGATGTCTTGGCATGTTTAATATTTTTATTATGCCAAGGTCTACATTCATTATACAATATTTGTGATGCATGGACATACGTGCTGTCAAGTTTTCTATCAGAGATTGGTTTTAATGTGTAACTTATTTTTAGATGTGCCAGTTTTTTAAAAATCTTTATGGCTGATGATGGCCCAAGTTGCCGAAACCAGTCCCATGTACTAATTACATGACAATGTAACTGATTTTTGACCAAATATATTTACATGTTTTATTAGTTTGGTATAGAATAGGTGGGCCCATTTTACCTACCCATTGTAACTACTGTCAATATGGATCATAATGAAAACTTTTTATTATGGCATGCACTTGAATAGGCTGAGGAAGCAGTTTGTAAGCAAAACAATCAGGGATGCTCTTCGTAGTTAAAAATGTTGGTGCAGTCGGATTGGTGGAGAAAATTTTTCTTTTCAAAAAAATTATATTATTTTGTTACTTCTGGGAGCGCGATTGAAATTGACGAACTTACCATTTTTGCTATGCCAGAGAGTCAGCCGCTGCCTGTTGCTGTGTGTCAGAGGAGGAAAGGGAGGGGAAATGGGAAACAGAGGTGCGAATCCACAAGTTTCTCGTTCGTTTCACATAGTCGCTTCCCAGCTCCAGTAGACAGTGTACGGTTTGTTCTGCACAAATTCACTGCTATGCGAACCCTGTAGAAAGAGAAGGTGAACTTTTACCAAGAATACAGGCAGTTTTCCAGGTCACACATCCTGAACAGAGCCGAAAGGTCACTGCTACACCGTTGTGAACTGTGCATCGAAGTAGGAGGAGGGCATATTGAACATTTACTGTAATCAAACCACTGGGCATATTGATTCCTTCATTCAGTATTTCATTCCATTTACAATGTTGTGAGTGAAGGAATACACAATCACGGGGGGGGGGGGGGGGGGCAGCATTGCATCTTCAAGCTTGTTAAATAATAAAAAATGTTACTGCGATGAACAGACAGGAGGAGAAATGATGTGGTGCATTCCTTGACTGACAAAGGAACGAAAATCCTACAGCCTGTTTTCCAGTCAGTGACCGGGTCAGGGATCGAATGAATGAAGCCCCCATCTTGCGGCGAGGATAGGAATCGTGCCGGCTGCCGAAGCCTGTCGCACTCCTCTGGGGCAATGATTAATGACTGACAGATGAAATGAAAAGATATTGGAGAGTGTTGCTGGAATGAAATATGACAGGGGAAAACCGGAGTACCTGGAGAAAAACCTGTCCCACCTCTGCTTTGTCCAGCACAAATCTCACATGAATTGACCAGGATTTGAACCACGGAACCCAGCGGTGAGGGGCCGATGCGTTGCCGCCTGAGCCATGGAGGCACTTCCTTGACTGACAAGTATGTCTTAATAACACTCCCACCGGGCGAGTTGGCCGTGCGTGTAGAGGCGCGCGGCTGTGAGCTTGCATCCGGGAGATAGTAGGTTCGAATCCCACTATCGGCAGCCCTGAAGATGGTTTTCCGTGGTTTCCCATTTTCACACCAGGCAAATGCTGGGGCTGTACCTTAATTAAGACCATGGCCGCTTCCTTCCAACTCCTAGGCCTTTCCTATCCCATCATCGCCATAAGACCTATCTGTGTCGGTGCGACGTAAAGCCCCTAGCAAAAAAAAAAAATAACACTCTGTTCTTTAAAATATTCACAGCTGATGATAGCCCAAGTGGCCGAAACCGTTCCCATGAACTAATTATATGACAATGTAACTGATTTTTGACCAAATATATTTACGTGTTTTATTATTGTGGTATTGAATAGGTGGACCCATTTCACCTACAAATTGTGACTACTGGCAATACAGATCGTGATGAAAACTTTATCATACGAAAACTGTGAGTGCAATTACGGCTGTTTAATATATGAACTGTGGATATTGCGTGTAAGAGACAAGGACAATCCTGTGCGAGTCGAACGAGGAAACTTATGCATACGTGCAGAACATTATCTCTGTCTTCATCATACACCCCACTTCCCCTCCCTCCCCTCCTCTTTCCTGAAGCACAACAGCTGCTTGTGTTCTGGCATAGCATATACAGCAAGTTTGTCATTTTGTATCATGCCTGGAAGTAACAAAGTAACCTCATTTTCTTAAAAAGAAAAATCTTCTCGGCCAACCCGATTGCACAATCATTCTTAACATAACACAAAGTACATCTCTGATTTTTTGGTCGGTATAGTTGTTATATACCCCGTACATCAATAAGTGACAGCGGTATGACCGCCAGTGCTCTTTATAGGTATGGCAGATGTTTGGCTGTTTTAGTGTTAACACAGTTAATTTCCCACTTTTCTTTTCATTAAGAGACCCAGTGGTGAGGGCCTTCTTTGGTATATAATGTCCTGTATTCCTGTTTGGAAGACACACTCAGGAAATCTGCAAATGAATGAAACTGGCACTCCTTGACAGACAAATACTTCACATAACATTCTGCAATGGAAATGTGTTGTTCTGATGTAAAAATCACTTTTTAAGCAATGCTGTACTAAAGAACATTCTTACAGAAACTACACTATCAAAATAAACATGTTAATATTAGAGTGATGGCAATGTTGCCAAGTATATGCTGAAGTAAATTTCATCACCACAATCATTTGTTGGCCTAAGATGCAAGTAACTCTGCTACTGCAGCTGCATGTAGTGATGTCGCCATATGGTTAGCATTGTGCCTGGCTTGCACAGTTTAAAAATAAAGACCTTTTAGTTTATACATGCCAAAAGTTGTATATGGCTGGATAAGTAGATACTGATTCATATGGATACTTTTTGTTAATGGGAGCACAACAGAGTAGTACCACCATTAAAGACAGAATTTAATCCTGTCAACACTTTTTCAGTTCAAAATTTCTTTTTAAAAATTAATTTTAATGTATAGTTAATTTGTAATTGCAGTGTTTTTATCTGAATAGATTATATCTTCTGAACCATTTTGTGAATTTTCTGTGTATTTGTAAAAGAAAAGCATCAGTTCTTGTTGTTACAATCATATTAATTCTACAGGTGCAGAGGGTATAATAATTCTATGACATCATCAGTAGCCCCTCTCTAAAACACCTACTGTTGAATCTCTGATTTATGATCACAAGACTTAGGGACTTTGTCATATAAGACTACATAAAAATAGTTGTGGATTTATACATTTTTTGGGGGCGGGGGAGATGAAGGCAAGTTTAGGAATGTCTAGTTCTTGTAATAATAGTGATAATTAACAATTGACTCAATAAAGCCTGCCTCAGTTCTGATTAATTCTCAGTTTTAACATATCCTTTAACAAATTTATATGCATTCAGTACAACCCATTTTAAAGAAACAAGTAAAGAAACATGTCCCTTGCTTCTCATCTTAATCTTCTTTGAGTAAGAGCATTGACACAGCTCAGTTTTATGAACTGTTGAATGTAGTGTTCCGTATTACCACAAGTAAATACAGTATATAAAATCTTAGACATGATAATCTTTTGGGCTTTTGCCATGTCAAGAAAACAAGGTGAAATTCTTCACATTTTGCAGCAGACTTTACTCTGTTTCTTCATCAGAAAATCTGTCCGTTGCTTTATTGGTTTCTTGACTACTGTTAGTAATTTTTGATTTCTTATTTTGTTCTCAGCATCATCAATGGATTTGCATTACCATTGAAGGAAGAACACAAGGTATTTCTTCTAAAGGTGTTGCTTCCCTTGCATAAAGTTAAATCACTTTCTGTGTATCATCCACAACTTGCATACTGTGTGGTACAGTTCTTGGAGAAAGATCCCTTGCTCACTGAACCAGTCATAAAATCGCTGTTGAAATTCTGGCCAAAGACTCATTCCCCCAAGGAGGTAAGTGCTAGTAATTTAACAAATGCTTGTAAGAGAAACAACTTAGCTTTATATGGTTATACTTCAATCTGTTTGTTTTTGGTAAGACCCCAATTAGAATATGGTTCCTCACCAGGATTACTTGATTCCAGAACTGGAAAAGATACCAAAAAAAGCAGCAGGATTTGTTCTGGGTGATTTCCGAAAAATGAGTAGTGTTATGAAAATGTTACAAACCTTGGGGTGGTAATGGGAAGGCTTTGAAGTAAGGAGACAAGCTGTTCGACTAAGCGGTATGTTCCTAACTGTTACAAACCTTGGGGTGGTAATGGGAAGGCTTTGAAGTAAGGAGACAAGCTGTTCGACTAAGCGGTATGTTCCTAACTGTCAGCGGGGTGATGGCGTTGGCATGGAATGGCATTAGTAGACAAATAAGCGTGAATGAAATTTCTAAATGTAGAAAAGATCATAATATGGAGAAAAGCTTTGAATTTACGAGAACAATTTGAGGCAAATATTGTTTTCTAGGAAGAGAAATTGGGGATTGGGATAATTTACGAAGGGGGATGTTTGATAAATTTACATATTTGAAATCATTTAAGAAAAGACTAGGTAAACAACTTTTTGTAAGTTGCTGTTCGTTGCACCGACACAGATAGGTCTTATGGCGACAACGGGACAGGAAAGGACTAGGAGTGGAAAGGAAGAGGCTGTGGCCTTAATTGAGGTATAGCCTCAGCATTTGAATCGTGTGAAAATGGGAAACCACAGAAAACCATTTTCAGGGCTGCCAACAGTGGGGTTTGAACCCAGTATCTCCCGAATACTGGGTACTGGCTGCACTTAAGCGACTGCAGTTATCGAGGTCAGTAGGTAAACAACTGATGAGTAAATCTGTCGGCTAGGCGGCAACCCTAACTGCACTTTACAAAGGACAAATTAAATGTATCCTCCGCAACCTCATCATTAGCACTTATTGTTTCGTTTCCATCTGTATCATTTATTTTATTTTCTTCTTAGTTTTAGCACACTTTTTGGATTCAATTATGTATTATATTAACCCTTTTTTCATTGAATTTGTCTCAGTGAGTTATTTATTGCTCCATCTAGTGATGTAAATATTGTTATTGTTTTTATTTCTGTCATGTATCTTTTGTTTTTTCTTTTGTCCCCCCCTATTTCACTGTAGATGGCTCAAACGAGTCAAAAAATGTTTGAATTTTATTGCTCCTTCTAATGATGGAATTATGATTTGTATTAAATTAGGAGGATACATTTAATTTTTCCTTTGTAAAGTGAAAACCATCAATACGGAATGATTCTAATATCTTGTGACCCTAAATGCAGATCAGTAGTGACCAATTGATTGATTTAATTGATTTATTAATTTATTTGTTATTGGTTGCAGCATCATACACAACCATTAACCCAGCTCAAGGGAGATAGGGTCATTTTCCCTATCCTTCACTTGAGTAATTCTTGTCTGGCGCATCCACGTTGCGGGGTGGGTATCCTCCACATCAGTAGGCCGGTGTGAAAGAGAGCTAAGTTCAGGCAGGGACCCAGTTTCACAGGGTATAATGTGGAACCCATGCCCAGGGTTACGGGTGAAGACCTTAATAACATCTTTGGCAAGGAAGAAGACCTTCAGGATGGCGAAGATGGTGGATGAGGCAACTCATCCTCTCTGGGGAAAATTGGAAGAGGAAACCGCTACCTTGTGAAGAAGGCTAAGCGAGTAAACCCCAAAAGAAAATCCTCTGATGCTTTAGGCTTAGCAGGTCAGCTTTGTACTTGCTTTCAACTATAATACAAGCCTCGGATGGAAGTTTAAAAATGGAAATGGAATTGACAGTTCTCTGGCTACAGTTGCACAGTTTGATGGTAATCCTGATGTTCGTGCAAGTGTTAGATCAGAGAACAAAACGCGATTTGGAACAATAAATATTTTAACAATGAATGGGAAGAAAAATAAAATGATTGACCTAATGGAGAGATGAAAACTGGACATCCTGGGATTAAGTGAAGTAAAATGGAAAGGGAAAGGAATGAAGAAACTAAGAAAGGGGTACATCTTGCACTGGATGGGTAACAGTAAAGAGAAAAGAAATGGAGTGGGATTTGTAGTGAATCAGAATGTTGAACCAATAGCTGAAGTTGAGTATGTAAATGAAAGAATTATAATAATGCACATACATGTAAACAAGGAACTACTGAAGATAGTACAGGTGTATGCTCCACAGACAGGATGTAGTGTGGAAGAAAAAGAAGAGTTCCTCAATGAACTGGAAACGCATATTGTTGGAGATGGGATCATGATAATGGGAGATCTGAATGCTCATGTGGGAACTGATAGAGTGGGATTTGAGAATGTTCTGGGCCCACATGGGTGTGGCAATAGAAATGAAGATGGAGAGAAACTGTTGGACTTTTGTATCAGAAATAACCTGATAATAGACTAAAGAACACATGGTTTTTGAATAGGAATAGCCATAAGATCAGCCGATATAGTTAGGATTGACAGTATGGAACACTCATCGATTTTATAATAACAGACCGAGAATGGGGAAGATACGTCATGAATACGAAGATAATCCCCAGTGAAAGTATGGAGGGTGATCATAGATTATTAATTGTGGAATTAAAACAAGTAAAAATCCCTAAAATTGTATTGAAGAAGAAACCAAAGATCAGGATTTGGGAATTGGAGGAGGAGGATAAAAGAATGGCATTCCAAGATTGTATAAAAAGGACCAATCAAGGAGTGTCTGGCATTCTGTTCACACAATGCTCCTGTTATGACTGGACAGAAAAATGATATTTCAGCAGATTTGAAAGAAGCACATCAGGATATTTTTGACATTGGTTGCAGCTGCAATTTAATTAGCTGCTGAAAAAGCTGCTGCAACTTTACCAGTTAGAATTGATGAGAATTTTGTTGATACTTTCTATTACTTGGAGAAGAGTGGTAATAGAAAATAATGTTTTCAGAAATTTCAAAGTATCTGTGGAAGAGAAACAAAGAAGTAGTTGAAGCATGCGTCCTCAAGATGGATATCCCTGGCCAGGTATTTAGTCAGATTACCAGATCAGTGGGATCTGCTTCTTCTGTTTTCAAAGCCGGACACAGTAAATCTATTGACAAACAAATGAAGAGAGTTTATGATTCTTTCTCTTCATCTTCTGCCAAAAGAATGGAATGTTCTTCCAAACATGACTCACCTGTTCTCAGAAACGTGAATCCCACTACATCTTGTGATGAAAAGAAAACATTGCTTTCCTACGACATAAACAAGGTATTTTGTACTTTTTTACATGTGACTCTTCCATCATTTGATAAGATCAGTACAGTCGTACGGAGTGCTTCCCCACATATCCATGTACTGTTTGAAGTAATGATCCCCCTCCTGGCACTTAACACCCTTGAAAGGGCTTTGACCTCCCCAGCGACCGCTGCTCAGCCCGATGGCCTGCAGCTTACGAAGGGCCGTGTGGTCAGCATAATGCATCCTCTCGGCCATTATTCTGGGCTTTCGAGAACGGGGCCGCCATCTCACCGTCAGATGGCTCCTCAATTCTAATCACACGTAGGCTGAGTGGACCTCGAACCAGCCCTCAGGTCGAGAGAAAAATCACTGACCTGGCCGGGAATCGAACCCGGGGCCTCCGGGCGAGAGGCAGACACGCTACCCCTACACCACGGGGCTGGCTGAATTAATGATGGATCTGTTGAAATCTATTGAAACCAAGTTTGTCAAGCCAAGTGGAGTTAAATGGTCTGCATTGCTTGATGTCCATTATCACCCAATTTAGAATCAGAAGGATGATGATGAATTGGTTATTGGCATTCAAACCCACAAATTTGGTTAAGACACTGCAAGTGATAAATATCGTTAATCCGTATTGAAGATACTGAATGTAGGATGCTAAAGGGTTTATTCTGTCACCTATTCAATACATTATACATTTTTAAACACTTAGGAAGTTAGAAGTAACAGACATGAAAGTAGCAAGAATGATTGCTGGTACAAACAGGTGGGAACAATGGCAGGAGGGTACTCGGAATGAGAAGATAAAGGCTAATTTAGGAATGAACTCGATGGATGAAGCTGTATGCATAAACCGGCTTCGGTGGTGGAGTCATGTGAGACGAATGGAGGAGGATAGGTTACCTAGGAGAATAATGGACTCTGTTATGGAGGGTAAGAGAAGTAGAGGGAGACCAAGACGACGATGGTTAGACTCGGTTTCTAACGATTTAAAGATAAGAGGTATAGAACTAAATGAGGCCACAACACTAGTTGCAGATCGAGGATTGTGGCGATGTTTAGTAAATTCTCAGAGGCTTGCAGACTGAACGCTGAAAGGCATAACAGTCTATAATGATAATGTATGTATGTATGTATGTTAGGAATTTATTATTAAATCTATTTGAGACATGTTTTGCCCTTCATTGAGGGCATCATCAGTCATAGTATCTCCCCAAGGCATAAATCCGGTACCTGATTAGTAATTAAATTGTAAACATTAAGATACATTACAATGGGAAAGTTAAGCAAAAAAGAAAAAACATGTTCAGTGATGGTACAGTTAAACAATATAAGTTTATAGACACAGTAGTCGGCACCAATGCGTAAAATCACTGGATATTTTAGCAGAGTCCAGCAGTGGTGGTCCGAAGAATACTTAACGCTATTCATTAGAAAATTATAGGAAATTATAAAGTTTATACATATATTTATTTACATTTAAACAGTTAGGGGAGAAAGGGTATAAAGTATCTGGCGTCAATGTTCATGCCACTAATTACTGCCAATGGTTGAACGATTACAGGTTGATAGGGTAACTATACAGTAAATCCAATTGAACAGTTGGGAAATTACAAGCTTATATACATATTTACAAGAGAGCAGCTTGGTGAGAAAGGACATAAAATGTCTGGCATCAAGTGCGTCCCGTTGTTTTAGTCGTTGGTTGATGATTGCAGCATTAACACATCAGTAATATGCAGAGTGGTCCAACCTTAGTTTATAACCACAGGTGGCAGGGAAAAATATTCCACCATTTTTTCAAGAATGGTGAATGAGGTTCTATAGGCGTAGTCATATTGGAAGTTGTCTGGTTGAAGTCCCGGGTTCATGAATGTGGCTTAATAAGTACGATGAATTTGGCGGCATGGGCGGAGACTCATTGGGTGTCGCCGAGTACATGGTGCATTTGAATGGCAACAATGACAGCAGTTATTTGTTGGTAATTGTATTAACTGGGAATATGTTGCAGGTTAGAGTCTTTTGCTTTTTAGTTCTGTTAACTTCATGTGAAAACATCAGTGTGAGATGCTAGTGAGACTTTAAATTGATATTATTCCGTAAATGAAAACATGAGGGACCTCGGGACAAAACAAGACAATAACACATGTACTAGCTTCTGGCAATGAAGTAATGGAAAAGGGCATGTACTTATTTAAAATACAGCTTCAGTATTTGCTTTGTACGAAAATGGGGAAACCACAGAAAAATCTTAATGGTTGTCAGTATTGTTGTTTGAAGCCATCATCTCCCAAATACAAGTGTGCAGCTACACATTCTATACCACACTGGCAACGTGTAAAATTAATCTCATTGACGTTTTGTTTCATGTTATGTTCCACTAATAACTTTTACAGTTTTTGGAGACGCCAATGTGCTGGAAGTTAGCCCTACTGGAGTTCTTGTACACTGACTGACAGAGCAAATGCAACACCAAGAAGGAGTGGTTCGAAAGGGATGAAAGTTGGGGAAAAAACAGAGACGGCACGGACGAATAATTGATGTTTATTTCAAACCGATATGCAGGTTACACAATGCGCACGGCATCGACTCAGTAGGATGTAGGACCACCGTGAGCGGCGATGCACGCAGAAACACGTCGAGGTACAGAGTCAATAAGAGTGTGGATGGTGTCCTGAGGGATGGTTCTCCATTCTCTGTCAACCATTTGCCACAGTTGGTCGTCCGTACGAGGCTGGGGCAGAGTTTGCAAACGGCGTCCAATGAGATCCCACACGTGTTCGATTGGTGAGAGATCCGGAGAGTACGCTGGCCACGGAAGCATCTGTACACCTCGTAGAGCCTGTTGGGAGATGCGAGCATTGTGTGGGCGGGCATTATCCTGCTGAAACAGAGCATTGGGCAGCCCCTGAAGGTACGGGAGTGCCACCGGCCGCAGCACATGCTGCACGTAGCGGTGGGCATTTAACGTGCCTTGAATACGCACTAGAGGTGACGTGGAATCATATGCAATAGCGCCCCAAACCATGATGCCGCGTTGTCTAGCGGTAGGGCGCTCCACAGTTACTGCCGGATTTGACCTTTCTCCACGCCGACGCCACACTCGTCTGCGGTGACTATCACTGACAGAACAGAAGCGTGACTCATCGGAGAACACGACGTTCCGCCATTCCCTCATCCAAGTCGCTCTAGCCCGGCACCATGCCAAGCGTGCACGTCTATGCTGTGGAGTCAATGGTAGTCTTCTGAGCGGACACCGGGAGTGCAGGCCTCCTTCAACCAATCGACGGGAAATTGTTCTGGTCGATATTGGAACAGCCAGGGTGTCTTGCACATGCTGAAGAATGGCGGTTGACGTGGCGTGCGGGGCTGCCACCGCTTGGCGGCGGATGCGCCGATCCTCGCGTGCTGACGTCACTCGGGCTGCGCCTGGGCCCCTCGCACGTGCCACATGTCCCTGCACCAACCATCTTCGCCACAGGCGCTGCACCGTGGACACATCCCTATGGGTATCGGCTGCGATTTGACGAAGCGACCAACCTGCCCTTCTCAGCCTGATCACCATACCCCTCGTAAAGTCGTCTGTCTGCTGAAAATGCCTCCGTTGACGGCGGCCTAGCATTCTTAGCTATACACGTGTCCTGTGGCACACGACAACACGTTCTACAATGACTGTCGGCTGAGAAATCACGGTACGAAGTGGGCCATTCGCCAACGCCGTGTCCCATTTATCGTTCGCTACGTGCGCAGCACAGCGGCGCATTTGACATCATGAGCATACCTCAGTGACGTCAGTCTACCCTGCAATTGGCATAAAGTTCTGACCACTCCTTCTTGGTGTTGCATTTGCTCTGTCAGTCAGTGTATATTCTATTAAATCTACAAATACGAGGCTGGAGTGTTTCAGTGCTTTCAAAACCACCGCACTGTATTAGGATTGAACTCGCCAATTTAGGCTTAGAAAGCCAGCGTTCTACCATCTTAGCCAAGCATTGGCAATTTGCTTGGTAGAAATCCCACTATGACTGGCACCTTGATCCACACCACCTTGTATTCCCCTGTACAAACGCTTAACATTCCAAGTGGTGTTACACAGACTCAGAAACACCTCTCTCTCCACCAGTGATCAAGTGATGAATTTCACACTCTAAGGTACTTGGCAGTTGCTGTTGATTACAGCTACACTCTCATTAACAACTTAATACCATGTGACCAACTCACTACATAACATGGTATTAACAAGCTTATGAAACGTTTGAGAGATTGTTTAATTAGAGATCAGTACTTGTGTCAGCTGCCTCTGTGGATCATTGGTAGAGTGTCGGCCTCCATATCCCAAGATAGTGGGTTCAAGGGTTCGAACCCGGAAGAAGTAGTTGGATTTTTTAAGTCAAATTTCTATAACGTACATGGTCAAAATAATCAATTCTGGATTTTTTAAGGGCGGAAAAAGTCCTTTAGACACTCCATGTCATATGATGTTGGCATGTAGAAAACATCTGATGACACATTTGGTATTTGCCTGACAAAATTAATTAAAACTCAGTCATATATGCCCAAGAGAGATTTGGTTTACTCTGCCATCTAGTAGGCCTAGAGTAAAACAGAACATCGAAATTTATGAGCAGACAGCCAGACAGCAATGAATTAAAATGTCTGCATACGGTAGCTAAGGCCATGTGATTATTATTTAGTACTTGTGTCAAGTAAATCTAATACACAGTCCAAAAAAATGGGGGAACATGTATTTGAATGTATGCCATGCTCCACAAAACAATACCTCACACCCAGGTATATTACCAACTAAACCTTAATTCCTTACAATTGAAGTATACAAAAGAACATCGATGGATTTCGTTCATTTTCAGAACACAAACAGAAATGTCCAAATAGGGGTGAAAATAAAGTGATAATAGTCCTCCAGGGTGGGTTTTCATCACAGTTGGAGAGCTTCTGTGTGGTGTATGTCCTCCACGAGCATTTATCACAGCTTGGCACCTATGTGGCATTCTCCGTATAAGTCGACGGAGCTCATGTTGCGGTATCAGGTCCCATTCTTCAATGAGAGCCTGTTCGAGGCCTTGGGTAGACTTTGGTGGAACAGGATGCTCACGAACACTTCTGTCAAGGCTATCCCCTACATGCTCGATGGGATTAAGGTCGGGACTTGCTGCTGGCCATTCCATCTCTTGAATATCCAGTTCTCACAAGACAGTGTGGTGATGCGTGCTACATGAGCCCTGGTATTGTCGTGCATGAGTACGAATTCAAGGCCAACACCATATGCAGCAACCAACACATGCTGTAGCAGTATCTGCTCGATGTAACGCTCAGCAGTAAGATTACCACGGATGACGACAAGATCCGTACGGCCATCAATACTGACGCCACCCCATACCATCACAGAACCTTGTCCGAATTGGTCGCCTTCCAGGACATCATTTGGCATGTACTGCTCACCATGGCGTCTCCATACGTGTTGACATCCATCACGCTGTGTCAAGGGAAATCTGGACTTGTCTGTGAACAACACAGTTCTCCATTAGCAAAGTTGCCAGTTGACGTGGGGATGGGCAAACAGAAGGCGACCGGGCGAGTTGGCCGTGCGGTTAGGGGCGCGCAGCTGTGAGCTCGCATCCGGGAGATAGCGGGTTCAAATCCCACTGTCGGCAGCCCTGAAGATGGTTTTCCGTGGTTTCCCATTTTCACGCCAGGCAAATGCTGGGGCTGTACCTTAAGACCATGGCCGCTTCCTTCCCATTCCTAGGCCTTTCCTGTCCTATCATCACCATAAGACCTGTCTGTGTTGGTGCAATGTAAAGCAAAAAATAAAAAAACAGAAGGCGAGCTGCACGATGTTTCTGCGTTAAACGGGGCACTCTAACAGGACGTCTATTGGAATAATAACAATAAGTTAATTTATTAATTTGACCACCTAATCAATACAATAAGTTTTGTCTTTGTTGATTTACATTGACATGTTAACTAAAATGGTACATGTTTCGCCTTGTATATAGGCATCATCAGCCATTACCTTAACCTTGAAATAAAATCAGGCACTTCATTTACATATAAATAAAATAAAACTAATTTTAAAAAGCCTTGGAGAGACTTGAACTAAAATTAACATATGGTAAAAGACTAGTACAATGTTGGTTTTAAAGATATTGCAATGAGCAATCTTACCACTTGTTTATAACAGACTGTTGCTTTGTTCATTTTAATTATAATAGTAGCCTTCTAATGTCAATATTGCAAATACTTTCACCAGTTGTAAACTCCTCACTCATTTTACCATATGTTAATTTTAGTTCAAGTCTCTCCAAGGCTTTTTTAAAATTAGTTTTATTTTATTTATATGCAAATCAGGTGCCTGATTTTATTTCAAGGTTAAGGCAATGGCTGATGATGCCTATATACAAGGCGAAACATGTACCATTTTAGTTAACATGTCAATGTAAATCAACAAAGACAAAACTTATTGTATTGATTAGGTGGTCAAATTAATAAATTAACTTATTGTTATTATTCCAATCAAATATCATCAATACGGATCAAAAATTATATTTATCACAGGACGTCTATGTTGTAAGGACTCTTCTCTTAACCTGTTCCTTACTGTCTGGTCAAACACCGTGACTCCAGTGACCTTCCTGAGGTCTTGTTGCAGTTCTCTGGCAGTTGCTGAACAACGCCGCAGTGCACAGATGGTCAGATATCGGTCTTCCTATGGGGTTGTCATGCGTCCACGACTTTTGCAACCCTCCTTGTCAACTGGCCTGTCTCATTGTAGTGATTCCACAAGCGTTAAAAAACTGATGGAGAGACATTGAGATCCACAGCAAAAGGACGAAAAGTGTATCCTTCCTGGATCAAAGTGACGGCCCTTGGGACTTGAACCTCGTTAAGATGTCTCATGGGATGTGCTGGTTTATGTACAGCGTGCTCAAATGACTGCAGTAGTCTGTGTACCTCACAACGACACACGAACGCACTGCTATTCACTTTGTTTTGAGGGGTTACATGACCGTTTAATGCATGGCTACGCCTACAGATGAAGTATAACTTCAATTTGACATACCCTGAGTAGCTAATATCTCAAGGTATGCTGTACAACCATTGGAACCTCATCTGTCAAATTAACTTTCACACACCAGACGTTACAAAACATGTTCCCCTAATTTTTTGAACTGTGTATTTATGTATACTTCCGGACAAGAAACTGTGAAGATTCTTGTATGGATAATCAGTCGGGATCAAATTGTATTCACCTGGTCATGTGCTATGGTCTTTTGCTATAAAATATTCCTTGTCTTACTTACTCTTTTAACATAGAGTTCTCCACATACACTTTCTTGGTCCTACTGCATTATGAAAGTGACAAGTAGCATTTCGGACAATTTGTAGTGAATTTTGTTAGACTTTTTCTAAGAACATGGAAGTGCTGCCTTTTAACAGTGAAGTTTAGATAAACCTCCATGTATTAACTAGCTGAAAAATCTCTGTAATAATGTTCTCCTTCTTTTCGGTTTTGCTTGTATTTGGGGACTTAGAGTATTCCTAGTAGCACAACACCTGAAAGTTATCTGTTTTATATTGAGAATCAGTATACATTCTGGACAGTCAAAATAGCGCACCATGAAGAAACACCATGAAACATTGTAAATAAGAAGAGTATGGACTGACACGCACATGATCCCAGTTTGGTGCATTTGCAGTTGACCGCACACCCAGCAGTTTTATAAAATTGCATGTAGTTGAAGCTGCATTAATGCGAGAAATGCCAAATAATACCAAACAAATATAGAGATTGAGGAGAATGCCGGGAAGACTCCAGGCTGTTACAAATCAAATCTTGATGTTATTTTTCGAATACAGAAACGAGCTATCAGAATTATATTGAGACGTAACAGGTTAGATCATTGCAGACCATTATTTAAGAGACTAAGGATACTCCCAGTACCAAGTATATACATCATGCAATGCATTCTACACGTGAAAAAAAATATTGATCACTTCAGAAAGAATTTTGACAATCACAATTACCAGACGCGAACAAGAAATAATATTTTTATCGAACACAATAGTAAAACCATTGCCTTGAGACATGTAGACTCTGTTGGAATCAGATTGTATAATAAGCTTCCAAATACGATTAAAGATATTAGTCCCGTCAGTTCATTTACCACAGCTTTAAAAAATCTCCTGCTGAGTAGCTGCTTCTACAGTACAGAAGAATACATGATGAAGTGCTGGTAATGATGCTACTACTTATTAACTTGTAATCTAGTATATAGCCTTAAAAATATGTTACTTTGACTATGTTCACATTATTAACACCACACCAATATATTTTTATTTTGTCTTGTAAATATTGGTTATTAATATTATTTAAAAAAATTAAGATGTGCTGTCCTAACATTGAGGTATGTGGTGTTTCTGTTCTTCTTCTTTTTCAGAATGTTCATTGTTGTGCATATATTATTGTTAGTATTAGGAAATCACTTGACAACTCCTATACTGTTGGCATATTTCAAAATATGTAATTGTACAGTCTATGGAAGCTAAATAAATGAATGAATGAATGAAAAATGAATGAGACATTGTTACTTTACACATTTGACAGATTTTGAGAGAGGACTCGTAATTGGGATGAAAAGCACATGACAGTCGTATCACTGTAAAATGTGAATGGTGTTGACCATACAGTCTGATGCTGTTGGGAGCAGTGGATTTGTGAACGCATCTACTTTGAAAACCAGCTCAGGACGGACGAGGAGGACCACCGGTCGAGAGGATCAATGAATTGTGTGCTAGGCACCGAGGGATCCCATGGTGACCCAATCCATGGCCACGTATGTGGCCCACAAACTATTTCCAGATTTTTGCAGAGACGAATCTGTGCTGCTATGAACTCCGTAACAGCAGTTGCTCCATTTGCAGCCGTACCAGGCAAGAGTAATGTGGAATGTCACAAACGATGAGTTTAGTTATGAGTGCCATTTCATTATGGGGACTGATGATCATTCCGTTTGGCTTTAGAGGGCCTCTGGTGAACGCCACAATCTCAGCCTTGCTATCGAGCACACACTTCCCCCATGGTGGTCATTTTGTTCTACGGAGCCATAGCCTATGATAGTCGATCCGCTGTTGTAGTGTTGCATGGAAGGTTAAGAACTTAGTTCTGTGTGGACGAGATCGTCTGCCCCATTTCTGGCAAGGATTCCGGATGCAAAAAAGCATCAGGATAACACCGAAGTGTGAATGACACAGGTCACCCAGAACTGCCTCTGTAATGTCCGCACACTACTATGGTTTGCCCGCTTCCCTGACATGTCTCCAATTGTGTGTGTGAAACCAGCTGAAACGCCAGGTGCTGTCGTGCCACAATATCCTGGATTTGGAACACACCGTCCAAAATTGTGGGCTCGTCTGCTTCGGGACAACATCCAGCATGTGTTGGATTCCATACCAGACTGTGTTTTAGCATGTACTGCAGCATGAGGGGCTGCGATACACTATTGAAGATGATGGGAATATGTACCACAGATCCATTTGTAATTATCCTGCTGCTCTGTCTTTGTGATCATGTGTATTACTCACATGTACAACTACCTCCATCATGAACGTTCTGTACCATCCAGTGTATCATTCTTCATGCGCTGTTTTCATTGTAAGGCAATGTACGTTATATCAACTATTGCTATTTTTGATGTATTTTTCTCTTGCTGTAATAATTTTGAAGCTATTTCTCCTACAGTGAGTTTGAAATGATGAATTTGGAACTCTTTTTACAGGTGATGTTTTTAAATGAACTAGAGGAAATTCTGGACGTTATTGAACCCGCCGAATTCCAAAAAGTGATGGATCCTCTGTTTAGACAGCTTGCCAAATGTGTTTCCAGTCCTCACTTCCAGGTAAATTTACTGCTGTTAGTCACTAATATCTTTCTAACAATTTTATGGTTTGTATACAAGATATTTACTTAGTATTGCTTACATATTTTGCTTGTGTGTCTGCTATACATTAGCCTTTTCTGTTTCTTTGTCACTTAAAATTCATATTTTCATTTCTTACTGTAATGATTTGTTGACTAATAAGGGTATGTTTATTTTCTCGAACACTAGTTAACCACCAAATTACTTCCCTCTTTGCTCATCTGAATACTGTTTCATTTTTCATGTTTATACTCTCTGCCTAAACGTTAATAATTTGAATCAGTTGACGTTCAGCTCTATATGGAGTACTGATTTGTTCAGATTTTTTAACATAGAGCAAAAATGATACAAAAACTAATTTCAACTATGTACTGTATTGAATTTAAAGGCCTACATACTTTACTACAAACAACATTGGACAGATTTTTAAAAGTTGTACATCCTTTTTTGAATTGTTGTTGAGCTTCATTTCTTTGCAGCCAAATGCAACCACAAGTCAGAATTTCAACATCATTCAAAATTTAGTATTTGTAGTAATTTTGGTCAGTTTTCAACCATTCATTAGCATCATCCTTATTACAATTTTCTAAGCCAGGTATGGCATTAAAGAGAGTCATTACTTCAGTTAAATTGGCCACTAAGAAAGAAAAAATAATAATCATCACCATGGACGTATTTCCCTTCCACATATTATCCTGCTTCTATACCTTTGGGCCACAATTTTTTTCCATCCAGTTTTTAAATGTTTTTCTGTCAAGCTATCTCAAGCATCGGCAACCATACAGAGTCTTACAGAGTCTTTCAAGATGAATTTTTTTGTAAAGCTCACAACATTTTTATTGTCAGGCCCTGTTATCAACAGGTTGCGCAAAAGGTTTTTTCATTAATGCCTTGATCTATTGACTGTATTATCACTAATATGTGGCGGTAAGAACTGAACTTCAACATTTTCATCGATGGTATTAAGAACTTCAACTGGACGATATGTGCTGGCGATATCTAGGATTAAAAGAACTTTCCCTCTTTTTATGTTCATTTTGACGGTGTACTTTAACATTTGGTATCAATTTATTTACGTACCAATCCTTGGCAAATATCAGTAGTTATCCAGTAGACTTTTTGGAAGTTGTCTCAGGCAGACATGTAACATTTTGAAAACATCTTGTGTGTTATCTTTTTCTGATAATCAACAATGAAAGAGAATAATTGCCACTTGTGTTACTGCACACTACTTGCAGTCACTCTGTCCTCACAAACTTTGTAGCCTGGGTCTGATATCTCTCAACGGGAAGGTAAGGATTTTCATGGTAAAGCTCACAAATTTAGGCTTGTTTTGTTTGCGTTACAAATGTCACCTTTGTCAGTAACCTTGCTCGGGAACAATAGCACCAAACTTAATTTTATGTAATTCTGCCGTGTTTGAATCTCCACAGAACTTTTCTCCTTGAACTTGAAGTTCTCTTATGCCATGCCATAACTTAAAGTTTTTCAACCACCCTGAACTGACCTTGAAATCTGGCAATCTACTCAATTTTTTGTTGAACTGAAAAGCTTTTTCACAAAGAAGAGGTCCTTATATTGATTTGCCCATGCTTTTTACTGTAAACCATTCATGAACAGCATCTTCTAATTTAGGTTGTTTGCTGTTCATAATGTTTTATGTTTTTTAAATCCCTCTTCAGAATACAATTTAGAGGCATACTTCACTAAACTGTCCTCATTTTTCCTTTAAATAACAGATTCTTGCCTTTCCAACACCGTAAAGTCTAACTTGCTAAATAAGTACCACTTTCACCCTTTGCTAATTGTTCGGTTGTTAAAATTATGTGCTTGTTTCTAGCCATTTCAGTAAGATGAAGATGTTATATAGTGAACACGACAACTTTGACAGCAACTATGTTATAGTGTACACATGCACACACGCAACAGCAAACTAGAGATGAGCGATGTATTGTGACAGTCTCGTCTTCATCGATTTGGTTGGTAAAGGGAGTGGAATGGGGCCGGGTTCTTAAACTTTCCTTCGATGCGGATCCATCCATCCCCATTCTGTTGTACAGCACAGGCGACCAAAGTCGAAAGGCCAAGAGCAAACATTGACTGCGCTTTTTCAAACGCACATTTAAAAGCAATGATTGTGTTATCGACACTGTACTGTAAGTCCTTTATTCTTTAGACCAATGGTTCCCAACCTTTTAAGTGTCTTGGCCCCATTGAAATACATTTAGTTTGGTGGACCCCCAGAAGATATTTGCACAATTTAGGCTATTACCTCTTGTTTGACACAGCATGATTCCCATATTACACTAATATTTTATAATGTACTCCTGAAAAGGAAAAGGCATCATCATGCCTGATTTCTAAATGTCATCTTAATTTTGAAGGTTTGAGCACCATGAATCCCAGATCTAAGTGACTTTAATTATGTTTTTTAACTTTTGTGTGTTTTTCTATACGTCATGTTGAAGTTGTAAGCTCTTCACTATTCTGTCACCATACCAAACCCAATTTTTACCTTCAGTTCATATTTGTGTTGCTTCTTCTTAGGACGCCGTCTCCCTACGAAGGTTGGCGATCCAAATTGATTATGATTACTTGCGAAACAGCGGCTCGAAAGATTTCAATGGAAGTTCTTCCATACCAGCGGCGCAGATCTTTAAGCCAGGAATGTCTCTGTCTCCGCAAAGACAGTTTGCCTTCAATTTTCCCCTCAATGATGAGTAGAAGAAGTTCATATCGCTCACCTCTCATGATGTGCCCAATGTACCTGAGCTATCATTCCTTGATGGTTGTCAGAAGCTCTTTTTTTCTTATTTAACAAGTTGAGGACTTCCTCATTGGTCTTCCTTTCTACCGAGAATATTCAAGGCATTCTTCTCTACATTTTGGAAGCTTTAATCTGCCTCTCCAATAAAGGGCTGAGCATCCAGCCTTCAAAACCTTACAGAAGGGCAAGGAAAACATAGCATCACAACATCCAAATTCTGAGCTGAAGTTTGAGATCTCTAGTGGTGAATAGGGCCGCATACTGTTGAACAAATTTTTGGCTTGACTAATCCTGGATAAGATTTCATTCTTGAGATAGCAGTGCCCATTCACTGTAGTCCCAAGATATTTGAAGGATGACACTTGCTTAACTATTGTGTTGTTGATGTGCAGGGAGGCCTGCTCAGGTGTTTTCAAAAATATAATCGGCTTGATCTTACCAATATTTATGAACAAACTAAATGCTGCACTGATCTTTACGATGTTATTAATAATAATTTGAAGATCAGGAAGATTACTGGCTAACACAACGGTATCAAAAGCAAAGCAGATATCATTAATGACATTGCCATTGATCCTGATGCCAAGATTAACATCCTCGGCAGCTTCTCTGAACTCAGCCTCAAAGTAGGTATTAAAAAGAAGAGGGTACAGGACAGAGCCCTGTCCCAACCTCTACATATAGCTATGTCCTCAGTTGTCTCTCCCTATATTTTTACCTCTGCTGTTTAGTTCCAGTAGAGCTGAGTGATGATACATAGATCACCAACATCAACACCAGTAGTTTTTAAAACCTCAGCAAGTTTTGCGTGAGGTACACAATCTAAAACTGTTTGGTATTTGAAGCATCAGTACACATCGACATTCATATCCACCTTATCTACGCTAACTTGTAAAAAAAAAACATTAAAAAAGTTTCATGATGTTGCTTCTCTAACAATCAATTTAGCAGGAAAGGAGAAACGCTTGTAGTGGACTAAACAGAGTGAAAAGCTCTATAAAAAAAAAAAAACTGTCCCGAGCCTTGAATCACTGGAATGAGACAGGAAAAGTTGAAAAATTCCTTATCCAGTGTAAACTGACTGGTTAAGTGATCCATAAAGCAAAACATGTTTATGAAAAGGCTCAGCTTGAGACCACTGAAGAAACCTACAGGAGGAACATCGTTAGTAATTTTTATCATACATTAAAATCTGAACTGACCAGTTACCAAGCCCCTTTGCTATGTCCCCCAGATGAGAATGGCAATCTTATTCTGAATAATCATGACAATTCTGAACGATTAGCTCAATGTTTTGAATCCTTACTCAACTGCCCTCCTCCAGCATAAAAAATAACAATTTCTGGTCCATCCATCATTTCACCTGATTCTCTTCCTCTTGATCGAGAAGATTTCACCAAATCATTCTATCTCTCCCCAACGAGACATCAGGCAGTCTCAATCCTGATGTACCTGGCATCACCATTGAAATTTTTACTCAAGAGTTGTCTCTCCACCATTCAACACAGCGTCCTCTTCAACTCATCTTAGCTGCTCTTCCATCCCTCCCCAAACTGCAACTCCAGCAGGCGACTGGCAGAGATAAGTAAGGCTTCAGGTGAAAAGATTAATAATAATAATAATAATAATAATAATAATAATAATAATAATAATAATGTTGTTGTTTGGGCCGTCAGTCTATGGACTAGTTTGATGCAGCTCTGTAACACCCTCCTGCTTACTGAAGGGTGAAGGCCCCCCGGTGTTTACTTGTGGTGGTCATCTTACAGTGGTACACATCCTTACAGAGTGCGTGGACCTCGCCAATCTGCGCTGTAGTTTAAAACTCCCAAGTGCCACCTCCCTCATCCTATGAGACCAAGTCATCCGTTTTATGAGGGATAGTGGCCTCTTTTAAAGTATATAAAAGGGTATTTTCTATTATTGTTTTATTTTTGTTAACTACGCTTTTATTCTACCGACTCTATTTTAGTTTGTGTTTGTGTATTTTAATGTGTTATTTTAACTTCTAACATGAATGATATTATGTATCACTGCATTTCAAGGCAATGCCGTATTCCATTGTAACTTTATCAGAAAATAAGGGCATTGTGAATTAGATCCACCGATTATTTCAATTTCATAATCATTTTTCATCATCATTTGTTTTAAATTCTAATCAGTGGATATATTTTAAAATTTTAATTATTATTGTCTTCATTCCATCTCGTACAGTAAGGGGCCAATGACAGCTGTTAGGCCCCTTAAAAAACAAGCATCATCATCATTATTTATGCAGCTCTTAATGCCACCCTATACTATCCTTTTCATTTCTACAAAGCCACAATATCCTATAACTAGAGTCCTGCACGGATGCGGATATCTGCAAAGTTAATGTCTTGGCGAATACAAACTGTATGGCGGTGTGGATAATTTTGCTGATAACTTATAAATAATAATGTTTATTGATTTTCACCCAGGTATACTATTTGTTTTTGCTTGCGGTTAGGCGACCCTTGATATTGGTATGGGAAAATAGAGTTATATATGAGGAGCCTTGAGACCATAAAGCAGTAAATTTGTCCTAAGCCTAACTGGCTCCTGCCTGCAATTAATGGAAGGAAGGAACAAAGATCAATACGTCGGTAGTTGTTGCAAGAGAAAATTCCTAATACACCTGCGACTGTGAGGTTCTGGTGCCAGGTGTCAGGCCTATTGTATTGTGTTAACAGATCTATCTGTTTCAATACCTTGGGTGTAATATACTGTACTTAAATACAACCTGTGACAATAAAGTTTGGTGAATGAAGTCAGAACTGTCGATCCGGCAACACTGGCGACGCACAAAGCTGCACCTGCGTAGCAGCAGGTTTTGACAACCTGCTCCCAACGTTGTTCAGCTGAGCATCACGTGTGTGCCGTGTAAGACCTGTTTGACACAGTGCATGTTTATTGCGTTGGTTTTGAACTGCGAACAGGAACATGAACGACCAAAAGATCAATGTACAGTTTTGTTTTAAGCCTGGCAAAACACCAAAGGAAACTCATGTGATGCTGGTACGTGTTTATGAAGATCAAGCACTGTCCTTGGAGTGTGTGTATGAGTGGTTCGCGCATTTTCAGTGAGGCCAGGAAAGTGTTTCTGACAACCCCCGTAGCAGAAGACTGGCGACTGCCATTGGTGACGAAAACATTGAGAAGGTGAGGACATTAATCACAAACGATTGGCGATTAACTGTGTGCATGATAGCGGATGAACTGCAGATTAACCGTGAATCCGCCAAATCGTTACCCAGAATTTAGGGAAGAGGAAAACTTGTCCTCGTTTTGTGCCACATCACATGACTGACGATCAGAAGCAGGCACATTTAGAGGCTTCATAGGATTGTGTCGAAACGGCAGATGCGACACCAAATTTCTTGAACTGTATTGTCAATGAAGATGAAACCTGGTGTCTCAGGTACGACCCTGAAACAAAACGGCAAAGCGTGGAATAGCGTTCTCCGGGATCCCATCGTCGGAAAAAGATCAGAGCCAAAAAGTCGTGCATCAAAGTTGCTTTGAAAGGAAAGAGATTTGACGATATTCCTGACATCCAACAAATCATGACAAGGCTTTTGAACACCATCCCAAAGGAAGCCTTCTTGCAAAGTTTCCAGGACAAGTAACGCCGATCTCAGCAGTCCATAGTTATGGGAGGGGACTATTTCGAAGGACAGTAAGGTCACTGTCGTGCATTGTTCATATATGTTGATAGTACAGGACTATTCACCAAACTTTGTCACAGGTTGTATTTACAATACCCGCAGATAACCATTTTGTGGATGCGGATAACCATTTGTGGATTCAGATATTTTGTATATCCGCACAGGGCTCTACCTATACCCCCTCTAATGTGTTTGTCGTGTTGTCCCATGGACTACTCATACTATTCTTACTACCTACCCACCCTCAAAAAATGAATAATTTCTGGGGATTTCAAGATGTGTCCTGTCAGTATGTTTCCTATCACGAACTTGATTACCGAGCAAATTGCTGCACAGTTTGGGTCACATAGCTACCAACTTGCATTCAGGAGATAGTGGGTATATATAATATTATTGGAATCGCATAGGTACAAGTACCCTTGTGGGTAGTCACTAGTAATCTTATTATTCGACCAACCAAGCAATATTAAGGCAAATAGAGAGCACACGATGTTTGATACTGTCACCGAGACCATGAGATCGACCCCGAAGCCCTGTCAACTAGGAAGGAAGATTTATTATGATCTAGTGAGAGAATAAAACCAAGTCGATTTTTATCTTGCGAAGAATAACATAAATCTGCCAGGGATAGAATCAGTAATAGAATATGCAGACATTAAATAACCTTGCTGTTCAATAGGTGACTACCCATGAAATAGTTTTAACACCACAACCGGAAGGCACTTTGGTCAGAAAGTACGCACCAAATTTGTACTTTGAGATCAAACCATACACCCAAATACTCGATAACAGAGCAACACGAAGCAGTGCTGGGATCCCAGAGCATTATCCTTGGTAGATGCAGTTAATGAAAGGAAATGTGAGGGGAAAATTAGAATAGGCACACTTTTCATAACAAAACTAACAGCAGGGTGTATTTATTTTCATACTTCAGATGTTAACAATAGGTAGAATAAAACATCTTTACAACAAGAAATAACATGCTTTGAAGGGTCTTTAGTTAACATCCACCTATATACTTTTTTTTCTTTTTTAGAAGAGGATTGGTAAAAATTTGTAGAAAAATAGATTCATAAGGATCGCGACTAGAGTTTGAATTGATCAACCACTAAACTTTATCACAATTTTTCAGAAACCGTGGCATTAACACAATGAAAAGGCTTATATAAAAAGATAGCTTTCAATATTCAATCCTCTTATAGGCCACCGGAAAATGAAACCACCAGAGTTATTCGTAAAACTTTGACAACGAGGAAAATACAAATGAATTAACAACAATCTTGACCTAAAGGGAGAATAATGTGACATGGGCGGGGAAATAGGAAGGAAGAATCTGGCTGCTTAACTTATTGTACACGCATGTGAGGTGCATTTTGTTCCCTAGAAACACTTAACTGTTCGACTTTTCAGTTCTTGTCCACACGTAACATCAAGCAGGACGCAAGTGCAAGTTTATTTGTTTAAGAGCAAAGTTCTCTTATAAAAGGAGAGAACACAATAAACCATGAAAAAATGGCATAAGAAGACAAATGAATAAAGAGTTCCCGCAGAACTTGTGAGGTAGAATAAATTTTGCTCACCCATCCCAGCGCTGACATGTCAGATGTTCCAGTTTGGCAGAAAGAGATAAGTACGTGCAGATGAGCCGCGTCGAGGTCAATGGTCCCTCCACACACAGTACTCCTCGCTCGATGCCTGACTGCCGAGCTGGGGCTAGCACACTCATTTATAACGGATTGAAAAGAGGGGCGAGAAAGATCGAGAAGGATCTGTGATACAGCCAATGACGTAGAACAGGGCAGGGTGGGGAGCAAACACATGCACAGTACACAAGCCAGCGTTAATGTTGAAGAAAACGTAGCAGCAGGCAGCCGATGATGATAGGCGGCGGAGCAGGAGAACAGGTAGACAAATTATGTAGTACTTATGATGAAGGTACATTACAACCCCCTGCCGGCAGCACTGAAGATGGTTATCCGTGGTTTCCCATTTTCACACCAGGCAAATGCTGGGGCTTGTAATGATTCTATTAGCATTTTGTCATGGGAGAGGTAGGGTTGGTGGTTTAGGGGGTGGGAATTGATGATTGGTGATTTAGTGGTGACTCGGCGACAGTAAAGGTCTCGGCAAAATAACCTAGGTCACTGCTAGCAAGTAGCGTAATGTAGTGACCACTTGATGTGTTGACAATCATTATAGGTGGCATGAAGGTAACGTACATACATGTAGAATTGACTAGCAGATTTGCAAGTTACATGGCGGGAATTGCAATATACTCTAATTGCTCATGCATTTTCGAAATAGACAAGAAAAAGCAGTGGAAGTATGAACAAAGAGTGAGAAAAGGTAGATGTCGAAGGTGGATAGTACAAATGGATCAAGGTTATGTAATTACATCAAATAAGTTGGTCGTAATATTCCACCCGAAGTTTAAGGGAGAAAGCGATTTACCAATAACAAGAAAGCATAAGAAGGTAATTCAAGTTAAATAGGTGAAAAAGGGAACATAAAAATATTTTAAAATATTAACAGTAACCCATGCATAAATGTATATTTATATCCCGAGGGTAATAACAATAGTTTGCCCAATAAACCAGGACTGTACAGGTAAAGTATAAGAAGGTTCACAACATTAACAAGAACCGAAAATTTGTTTATAATAATGAAGTACAATATAGGACGATCCACGCCCTTAGTAAAGAACCATAACAATTTTTCAACCAATATGATGACTAGAATCTTCCCAACCACTTACAAGGTTAAGTATTACAATATTTCAAAAGGGAAGTAATCTAGAGATTAAAATAAATTTAAATTGTAACAAGAGAGGTAACGGTAATAGCAGAAAAGCTGAAGGAAAACAGAAGACTTGTATATCGATAGAGACAGCCAAAATGTCCACAAAGAGAAATAATTGTGTGGTATTCACTGACTAGTGCTACTCACTTCATGGAGAAAGAGACTACTAAGTGCACAGTACAAGATTTGCACAGAATTGGATACCATAATTTCAAATTGTGTCCGAAAATGACATTAGGAACTATATTACTTTCACACCAGTCCGTTAATCAGTTCCAACAAGGGATTGAAAATCACCATCCGTATTTTAAAGAAAATCTCAGAGTATGATTCCTATGGGTAATTTTACGGCGCGGCAATAATGTTCGTACCTCACGGCTTCTGAAAGAGCAGTAGTCCAGCATGCCTATGTAGAATTTTCATGAAGAAAGCACTATGGGCATAGTCCTCTCTCTCCAACAGGGGAAGAAACATCTCCGTCGAGTAGTGGCTCAAGACCGGTATATATACGTGTTGGAGAGAAGAGAAACAACGGGGAGGTAATGACATATCACACATGCACACGGAGAAGATGCTTGAAGGCACTAGAATGTTCAAGAGTGGCAACATGATGTCATCTAGCACTGGAGAAGCAGATCAGTTGGCAGTAGTTGATAGCATGCTGCGGAATACGGAAGCAGAATGCTGGAAAGAGTTGATGAGTAATAACGAAAACGGGCGGAGGTGAGTATTGTTCATTTCAAGCTGTTCCTTAATTAAGGCCACGGTCACTTCTTCCCCACTACTATCTCTCTCTTACCCCATTGTTGCCATAAGACCTATCTGTGTCAGTCCGACATAAAGCAAATTATTATCCACTGTGAGAAAATTCCCTCTCTTAAGAAAGGCCTTCCTGCTTTTGCCAGTCTGCATTTTATGTCCCCCTACCTTCTCCCACCTTTACTAATTCTACTACCCAAGTAACAACATTCATCTATTTTTATGAACATTTCCTAATCCAGTATTTCTTTTAACATCTGACTTCAATCGACTGCATTCCATTACTCTTGTTCTGAATCTTTTAATTGTGATCTTGTACACCTTCTCCAAGACTGTATCTATATTATTCAGAAATTTATCCAGATCTTCTAGAGACTCACATAAGATAACAATATCATTATTAGCAAATCTCAGTTTTTTTTAATTTCCCCTCCCTGAACATCAGTGAAACCTTGATTTCTTTTGCCACTTGTTTCTTTTAAAAATTGAAAAGGAAGTGGGACAAACTTCAGCCCTGCCTCACTCTCTTCTGGATTCTTGGTAGCCCTCGATTCTTATACTGTGGATTGATTTTTTTTTTTACAGATTGTAGATAATCCTTCCGTATTGGCATTTGTTCCAACACATCTTTACTTACTTCCTACACACATACATACATAAATAAATAATCATTATAGACTGTTATCCCTTTCAAGATACAGTCTGCACAAGCCTCTGAATTTGCTGAATGCCTCCACAATCTTCAATTTGTAACTAACTGTGAGGACTCATCCAGTTTTACAGCTTCATACCTCGTATCTTTAAATCACCAGAAACTGAGTCTAACCCACATTGTCCTGTTCTCCTTCCAGTTTTCTTACCTCCATAGCCGAGTCTATTATTCTCCTCAGTTACCTATCCTCCTCCATTCGCTTCACATGTCCCCAACACCAAAGCCAGTTAATGTGTACAGCTTCATCAGTTTAGTTCATTCCTAACTTAGCCTTTATTTCCTCAATCTGATTATGTTTCTGCCATTGTACCCACCTGTTTTACCAGCGATCATTCTCACTACTTTCGTGTACTTATAAGAAATCCTGAGTCCACCCAGCGTTCTCTCCTGTACAGCAAAGTTGGTCTGAAAACAAACCATTATAAGGATAGTTTCATCTGGAAGCCGACCTCTTTCTTACAGAATATTGTTGATCGCAACTGCGAGCTCACCGCATTAGCTTTGCTGCACCTTGATTCAGTCTCGCATACTAAACTACCATCCTGGTAGTATACACATCCCCGTAAGTACACTGCCTGACAAAAGAAATGGATCAATCACTACTGATCTGCATTTAGGGCAGTCACCCAGGTGGCAGATTCCCTATCGGTTGTTTTCCTAGCCTTTTCTTAAATGATTGCAAAGAAATTGGAAATTTATTGAACATCTCCCTTGGTAAGTTATTCCAATCGCTGACTCTACTTCTTATAAATGAATATATGCCCCAATTTGTCCCCTTGAATTCCAACTTTATCTTCATATTGTGATATTTTCTACTTTTAAAGACACCACTCAAACTTACTCGTCTACAAATGTCATTCCTCACCATCTCTCCACTGACAGCTTGGAACATACCACTTAGGAACAATTTTAGGTTTTGGTCCACCCAATCAATACACATCACTTTACAAGTGAAAAACAATTTAATTAAAAACATATTATATATTAGGGACATGTTTCGTCTCTATTTGAGACTTCGTCAGCCATAAAATCACGTCGTCGAGCAGCTCGTCTCTTTTCTCCCAAGTCTTCCCAGCCCAAACTTTGCAATATTTTTGTAACGCTTCTCTTTTGTCGGAAATCACCCAGAACAAATTGAGCTACTTTTCTTTGGATTTTTTCCAGTTCTTGAATCAAGTAATCCTGGTGAGGGTCCCATACACTGGAACTATACTCTAGTTGGTATCTTACCAGAGACTTATATGCTCTCTCCTTTACATCCTTACTACAACCCCTAAATACACTAATAACCATGTGCAGAGATCTGTACCCTTTATTTACAATCATATTTATGTCATTACCCCATTGAAGATCTTTCCTTATATTAAGACCTAGGTACTTACAATGATCCCCAATAGGAACTTTCACCCCATCAACGCAGTAATTAAAACTGAGAGGACTTTTCCTATTTGTGAAACTCACAACCTGACTTTTAACCCCTTTTATCATCATATCATTGCTTACTGTCCATCTCACAAAATTATCAAAGTCATTTTGCAGTTGCTCACAATCTTGTAACTTATTTATTACTCTGTACAGAATAAAATCATCTGCAAAAAGCCGTATCTCTGATTCCACTTCTTTACACACATCATTGATATATGTTACCGGTACTTCAGCGGCTACACCAAACACAGTAAAGGGAGGAAGAAAAGTGCAATTACACAGTACCGAAGACCACTACACACACGATAAAACGCCTGATGAACTACGCGGAACTCTGCCGATAACAACACTGGTAAATATCAGTAGGGCCAACTTGAAGATAATAAACCAGGAACGTGGAAAGGGGCTGAGAACCTACCAAGGGCATGGAGATGGCTTAGGTTGCAGTTTCCAGAAAGAAATCAACCGTGATCCTTGATTTTCAAAAATATTATTTACAAATGGACTTTACAAAAGAATTCCAAACAAATTCAGCCACACGGAAAGTACCGATACACAGGTTGTAAAGTACAACTTACATGTTCTTTGAGACACACAAATTGGACGTTCCTTGACAATAGCTCCCTACAAATTCAAAGAGTCAAGCAAATACCATACATCTAGTTACAGCCCAAGTCGTGATATGTTTTTTACAATTTAGAGTGAAGTTAAACTTACCCTTCAAAATCTCTGAACAGCATAATTGAAAAAGGGTAAAATCAGAAATATCTAAACTTCATGCTGAGGCAAGTTCAGCTTGGTCACACGCCAAAAACACTTCTGATGCAGGGCGGTGGAAAACTAGCGTGCGTCAAGTGACACGGAAATACTAGAGGCAAACCCCCAAGGTAAATACATAAAACAACAATTTACATGTTTTAACAAAACAAGGAAAGGGGAATGCCTCGAAAGCAAACTGGCAAGCCCAGCTGAAAAGCTAAGGCATCAGAAATAATTGAGTGGCGAGTCTGGGTGAGGTTAGGGCAAACTCCTATATGAAAAGCAAGCGAACATTAAATGAAATATCAGGTGGAACAGAAATCAAGAGTGCTTACCCCAAAATGGCTCATCCCGGTAGCAAGGCATCGCTGACGACGTCAAACTTCGGACAGTCAAGAGAAAGAAGACCGACAGACAGACCATGAAATGCTGCCTCGCTCTCTTTTAAAGGGGAACACTGGCCTTGGAGTAGCCAATCAGAACGCAGGAGCCCGCCTATCGCCAACGAGCTTCGCCAATCACAACTCTTACTTCAGTCGCGATGTTTAAATAACTTTCTCGAAAACACACGATCGCGAATCTTCCATTTCCAGAACAGTCAGAATATACTTTCTAGAATACATAACTAACAAAGGCCAACACACCCTGTTCCAAAATTCATGTCACAACTTTCTGGATAGTTCCAGTAAATATCGACATGAAATCTAGTTGTTACAAATGCCATATGTTACCAAACTATTTACACTGTACAGGTTAGGTCGTTACATGGAATACCAATAAAATATTTTAGCACAATGCTCCAGATCATACAGTAAGTACTACCTATAATGTTTACAAATAAAATCTTCTATAAGCACTTTCCACTTCCAATATATTTTACACCAGTGTCAATATATATAAGAAAACATAAAGGTCCAACAATAATGCCTTGAGGAATTCCCCACTTAATTATTACAGGGACAGATAAAGCTTTGCCTACTCTAATTCTCTGACTTCTATTTTCTAGAAAATCAGCCACCAATTCAGTCACTCTTTTGTCAGGTCCAATTGTATTCATTTTTGCCAGTAATATCCCATGATCTACCCTATCAAATGCCTTAGATAGGACAATGGCGATACAGTCCACTTGACCTCCTGGATCCAGGATATCTACTAAATCTTGCTGGAATCCTACAAGTTGAGCATCAGTGGAATAACCTTTCCTAAGCCCAATCTGCCTTCTATCAAACCAGTTATGAATTTCGCTAACACGTCTAATATAATCAGAAAGAACGCTTTCCCAAAGCTTAATTGCAATGCGTGTCAAACTGACTGGCCTGTAATTTTCAGCTTTATGTCTATCACCCTTTCCTTTATACACAGGGGCCACTATAGCAACTCTCCATTCATCTGGTATAGCTCCTTCATGCAAAAAATAATCAAAAAAGTACTTCAGATATGGCACTATATACCAACCCATTGTCTTTAGTATATCCCCTGAAATCTTCCTAATTCCAGCTGCTTTTCTAGTTTTCAACTTTTGTATCTTACTGTGAATGTCATCGTTGTCATAAGTAAATTTTAATACCCATGGTGTGGGTTACTGTAGTCTCATCCTAGTTCGTGAACCATGGGCAACGGCTGAGTGGCCTAGTAAGTGGTCCTGAGAGTCGGGATACCAGTTGCTATGGAATGGGAGTTGGCATCTCGGACATATTCTGAGTCATGCCCCTCCTTGTGCTCAGGCAGTTAGGACTATATAATCCACCGGTGGTCCAGAACCCGTTAGAGGAGAGATCCTCACTTGGACTATGTGTAAGTAGGGTAGCATCCTTCTTCATGAATTTACCGAGCTCAGAACATTTTAAGCAAGCCTCGGACCTGTGGGAGTAACGGAATCCCACTCCCATTTGACAGGCGAGGGACTCCTTGGAAACAACTTGGCGAACGAAATGGAATTTGATGGGGAGCTATCAATATTAATGGGGCTCATGGAAGAAAGAAAGTAGAAATGTCTTAGTCAGCAAAGAGGATGCATCTGGATGTGCTAGGAGTAAGTGATACTCGGGTAAGGGGAGATAACGAGGAAGAGACAGGAGATTATAAAGTGTACTTGACGGGTGTTAGAAAGGGAAGGGCAGAGTATGGGGTAGGGCTCTTTATCAGGAATACCATTGCACGCAACATAGTTTCTGTTAGGCACGTAAATGAGTGAATGGTGTGGTTAGATTTGGCAATTGCAGGAATTAGGACGAAAATTGCCTCAGTGTATTCACAATGTGAGGGTGCAGATGAGAATGAAGTTGACAAGTTTTTATGAAGCATTGAGTGACATCGTGGTCAGGGTCAACAGCAAGGATAGAGTAGTGCTAATGGACGATTTCAATGCGAGAATTGGAAATAGAACTGAAGGATACGAAAGGGTGATTGGTAAATGTGGGGAAGATATGGAAGCTAATGGGAATGGGAATCGTTTGCTGGACTTCTGTGCTAGTATGGGTTTAGCAGTTACGAATACATTCTTTAAGCATAAGGCTATTCGCCGCTACACATGGGAGGCTAGGGGTACCAGATCCATAATAGACTATATCTTAACCGACTTCGAATTCAGGAAATCTGTTAGGAATGTACGAGTTTTCCATGGATTTTACGATGATACAGACCACTATCTGATCTGTAGTGAACTAAGTATCTCTAGGTCTAGGGTAAAGAAAGTGAAATCTGTCTGCAAACAAATAAGGGTAGGAAATCTCCAGGACAAGGAAATTAGGCAGAAGTACGTGGATATGACTATTGAGAAGTTTCGAACAGTGGACAGTACGCAGATTCACGATATAGAAAGAGAATGGGTGGCATACAAGGATGCTGTAGTAGAAACAGCAAGGGAATGCTTACGAACGTCTGTGTGTAAAGATGGGAAAAAGCAAACATCTTGGTGGAATGAAGAAGTGAGAACAGCTTGTAAACATAAAAAGAGGGTTTATCAGAAATGGCTCCGAACAAGGGCAAAGGCAGACAGGGATTTGTACGTAGATGAAAGAAACAGAGCGAAACAAATAGTTGTTGAATCCGAAAAGAAGTTGTGAGAAGACTTTGGTAATTACCATGAAAGGCTAGGTCAGGCAGCAGGGAAATCTCTCTGGACAGTAATAAAGAATCTTAGGAAGGGAGGGGAAAAGGAAATGAAGAATGTTTTGAGTAATTCAGGTGAACTCATAACCGATCCCACTGGAGAGGTGGAGGGAATATTTTGAAGATATTCTGAACGTAAAAAGAAATCTTCCTGGTGGTGTTGTGAACAGCCAAGCTCGTGGGGAGGAGGAAAATGATGTAGGTGAAATTACGCCTGAGGAAGTGGAAAGGATGGTAAATAAATTCCATCGTCATAAAGCAGCAGGAATAGACAAATTAGACCTGAAATGGTGAAGTATATTGGGAAGGCAGGTATGAAATGGCTTCATAGAGTAGTAAGATTAGTGTGGAGTGTTGGTAAGGTACCTTCGGATTGGACAAAAGCAGTAATTGCATCTATCTATAAGCAAGGGAACAGGAAGGATTGCAAAAACTATCGAGGTTTCTCATTGATAAGTACACCAGGCAAAGTATTCACTGGCATCTTGGAAGGGAGGGTGCAATCAGTCGTTGAGAGGAAGTTGGATGAAAACCAGAGTGGTTTCAGACCACAGAGGGCCTGTCAGGATCAGATTTTCAGTATGCACCAGGTAACTGAAAATTGCTACGAGAGGAATAGGCAGTTGTGTTTATGTTTCGTAGATCTAAAGAAAGCGTATTACAGGGTACCGAGGCATAAGATGTTCGCCATTCTGGGGGACTATGAAATTCAAGGTAGATTATAAAAATCAATCAAAGGCATTTATGTTGACAATTGGACTTCAATGAGAATTGGTGGTAGAATGAGTTCTTGGTTCAGGGTACTTACAGGGGTTAGACAAGGCTGTAATATTTCACCTTTGCTGCTCGTAGTTTACATAGGTCATCTGCTGAAAGGTATAAAATGGCAGGGAGGGATTCAGTTAGGTGGAAATTTAGTAAGCAGTCTGCTGTACACCAAAAACTTGGTCTTAATGGCAGATTGTGCCGAAAGCCTGCAGTCAAATATCTTGGAACTTGAAAATGAGTATGGTATGAAAATTAGCCTTTCGAAGACTAAATTGATGTCAGTAGGTAAGAAATTGAACAGGATTGAATGTCAGATTGGTGATAAAAAGCTAGAACAGTTCGATAATTTCAAGTATTTAGGTTGTGTGTTCTCCCAGGATGGTAATATAGTAAGTGAGATTGAATCAAGGTGTAGTAAAGCTAAGGCAGCGAGCTCGCAGTTGTCATTAACAGTATTCTGTAAGAAGGAAGTCAGCTCCCAGACGAAACTATGCTTACATGGGACTGTTTTCAGACCAACTTTGCTTTACGGAAGCAAAAGATAGGTGGACTCAGGATATCTTATTCTTAAGTTAGAAGTAACAGACATGAAAGTAGCGAGAATGCTTTGGAAGTGGAGGCCTTGCCCACACATGCTAGAGAGGCATCCATGTTTTCTCCACATGGGTGATACGGTGGTTCAGGTGAAGGGGGGCTTGTGATTGAGGTGAAGGCTCACTGCAGGGTGTTGGAAACAACACATCACTTTGCTCTGTGTAGCCTGGATGAGCCGCGGGTTGGGAAAGCGGCGATCCCATCCTGGGGGGAAAGTCATGGCTGTGAACTCAGTCGTGATAATGCCAGGTGGAGACCACGTGAGTAGGCCTACTGAAGGGGGAACAAACCTGACTAGGTTCGGGCCAAGGGGGGACCGCTGGATGGACGACTGAGGGGCGTAGTCTCTGTTACAGAGAGCCTGAGTAGCGGGAGGACAATGTCTGGCTTTACACCTCACCACGGATGGTGAGAATGACACTCAGGACCTTAGAAGGGGCAAAAACCCTATGATTGATTGAAATATGTATGCTTATAAAGAACAGATTTCAAAAATTTCGACTTCAAGGGAAGCCAATGAAGCTCCAGTAGAGCAAATCCGGGCGCAAGCCCAAGATGAAAAAATTGAGACAGAGGTCCCAATTGAACAGGCTGTCGCCAACTCAAAACAAGAAATGGCAACAGAAGCTCCAGTAGAGCGGACTGTTGTCAGAATCAATCAGCACGATACGAAACTTCTAACACAAGAGTGGAGAGTGGTGAATGCCACTTCAATCGATAAGACAGGAAGGACAGTCATTTTAGCCCTTGGTGAAAGAGACTTTGAAGAGCTCAAAAAGAGAAGCCTTAAGGCTAAGCTTGGATTTGGGCAGGTCAAACTTAAAGTCATCAGGTGAAAAAAGAAACCCAATGTTGATAAAGATGGGCCTGAAGGTCCTTCAGGCCAATCTTCTGCATAAAAAGGAAGCTGTGGCCAATTACGCCGGGAAGTTCAAGTCCGATGCTATTGACGTGGCCCTTATTCAAGAGCCTTTGGTAGTCAAGGGCAGAGTAGCAGAACTGGAGGAAATAAGTTGATGTACGATACAACATCGGAAATTCCCAGAACATGTCTTCTTGTGAACGGGAAATTAAAATGTCTTATGTTGCAGGAACACTGTTCACGGGACTTAACCGTGGCTCAGATTAAACTTGTAAATTGGAAGGGACCCAGAAAAATAACCGTAGGCTCCGTATACCTAGCATATTACTCAACTAATCTGCCCCCATCAGAAGAAGTTGAGAACCTAATTTGCAATGCAGAGAGGAAAGGCGAACACCTAGTCCTTGGAGCAGATGCAAATTCACACCACACAGCATGGGGCAGCACGAACTGCAATGCAAGAGGTGAGTCTTTACTAGAATTTATTATTGGAACTGAGTTGGCGATACTAAACCTAGGAAAGAAGCCTACATTTGTAAATAAAAATCGTAGGGAGGTAATAGGCATTACACTAAGCACTACGCATATTGCAAACTTTATTAAAGACTGAGAGGTGCTGAAGGAACCATCATTGGCAGACCACCAGCACATCCAATTTGCAATAGATGCGAGACTATGTGGGATTGTGATGTACAGAGACCCAAAAATAACTAACTGGGACAGATACAGAGAAGTTCTAGGGAAGGCTGTACAAAAAATTCCAACTAACGTGAGAGGACAGGAAGAATTGGATGAGGCAGTGGAACTGTTAGAAGAGGCCATTATAGACTCATTCCATGAAAACTGTCCTCTCAAAGAAAAGAAAAACACCAAAAAAAGGTGGTGGAACAACAAACTAGCCAAAATGAAAAAAGAGGTTAGGATGATGTTTAGAATATCATCTAGAAATGGTATGTGGGACGTGTATCATAGGAAACTCGCTGAGTATAACCTAGAAACTCGCTGAGTATAACCTAGAGATACGGAAAGCAAAAAGAAAATCTTGGAGACTGTTCTGTGAGAAAGTGGAATCACATACTGAAACAGCAAGGCTCCAGAAGGTTCCGAAAGCAACCCATGTAAATCAAGTGGGGACACTGGAGAAACAAGATGGCACATTTACTCAGGCGGGGAGGGACACGTTTGAGATACTAATGGCGTGTCACTTTCCTGAGACTGAGGAGATGACAGAAGAAGAAACAGTTGGAACAGAGACCGGAGCTCGAAGAGCAGACTGGAACTGTGCCAACAGAATAATAAAACATAACCATGTAGAATGGGCAATCAACACATTTCATCCTATAAAGGCTCCGGGGCCAGATGAAATGCTTCCGATACTCCTACAGGAAGGACGGGAGATACTCGTCAATGCCCTGATGGACCTTTTCAGAGCTAGTCTAGCTTTAGGCTATGTGCCGAAATCATGCTCTGAAGCTAAAGCAGTATTCATACCTAAGCCTGGAAGGGCAAATTATGCCCAAGCCAAAGCATACAGACCATTATGTTTAATCTCCTTCATGCTGAAAGCAATGGAGAAAATTCTGGATAAATATATCAGAAGAACGGTGCAACTGAACTCAACGTTACATGAAAGTCAGTTTGCATATAGACCTGGCAGATCCACTGAAGTAGCACTCCACCAGTTGGTTTGTAAACTAGAGTAAAGCCTAGAATATGAAGAAATTGCACTGGCGGCATTCCTAGATGTAGAAGGAGCCTTATCAGCATTACAACCTATGACTCTGTGATCAAAGCATTGGAAAAGAGCAAGGTGAGTAAAACTGTCATCAAATGGATTAAATCCATGTTAGACGGAAGGAAGATAAAAGCAACCCTGTTTGAAGAAACACTTCCGGTTAGGGTCACCCGAGGCTGTGCTCAGGGAGAAGTTCTTTCTCCTCTGCTGTGGAACCTCATGGTGAACAAAATCGTGCTCAACGAAGAAGGTTTTTATACACAAGGATACGCAGAGGACATACTGATTGTGGTACGAGGTAAGGTGATGAGTGTTATCCAGGACCTCATGCAAAGATCACTTAACCTTGTGGAGAACGAGTGTTGGGAAGAACAACTATCAGTCAACCCGAACAAGATAACTCTGGTCTCTTTTACAAGAAGGAGGAAATTAGAGAGAAACGGATTACTGAAGCTCTTTGGGCAAGATATATATATGGAAGAACAGGCACTGCACCTAGGTGTAGTGTTAGATAAAAATCTAACCTGGAATCCACATATAGAAAGGAACATAACCAGGGCCAAGAACTTGCTGTATGCATGTAAAAGAGCCATCAGGAAGACATGGGGCCTAAGACCATCGGTGGTAATGTGGATATATACAATGATCATTAGACCGTCGATGACCTATCCTGCAATCATCTGGTGGCAGAAAGTAAGCCAAGGAAAAATCAGTAGTAGATTGGATAGCCTGCAGAGAATGGCATGCATAGCCATAACTGGGACTATGAGAACTACGCCGACAGAAGCCTTGAATACTTTACTAAACCTCCCATCACTATGCAATTTCATAAAAGGACAGGCTAGAATGAGTTCATATAGATTGGCAAATCAGAGTGCTGGAATGCACGAAGACCCCGTCTAGGACACTGTAAAATTAACAGAGTAATAACGGAAGTTCTACACATGCCTTCTGATCATATGATACCAAAGTACAACTTTGAAAAACCGTTTGAGACCCAGATAATTAAAAAAGAAGACTGGGATATCAACAAATGGAATACTGAAAAAGAAGGTATAATGTGGTGGACTGATGTCTCAAAGCCTGTGGATGGCACACGAGCGGGGATCAACGGAGGAAGACCTGAGAGATCAATTCAGATGAGCCCGGGGAAACACGCTAGAGTCTTTGAAGTGGAAATGATAGCTATCACAACATGTCTTGAAGAAAGTCTGAAAATGAACTATAGGAATAAGGACATTTTCATTTTTACGGACAGCCAGTTGGCCACTAAGGCACTAGAAGCAGTCCAGATAATATCCAGAATTGTCTGGTATTGCCATTCACTTCTCCTGAAGCTCTCGAAGTACAACATTTTCAAAGTAATATGGGTACCAGTGCATGCAGGTATAGAAGGAAATGAAAAGGCAGATAAACTGGCCAGGGAAGGGGCAGAAACACATTTTGTAGGCCCAGAAACTGTACACGGGATTTCCTGTGGACAAGCCAGACACTACATAGGAAAAAGAGTACAAAAGAAACAAATGGAAAACTGGAAAAATACTCCAGGATGGAGGCTTGCAAAGGAACTGATAAAAGGACCAAACAAGAAGCATACTAAAGAACTAATGAAATTCAGCAGAGAAAATATAAGATGGATAGTAGCACTGTTGACAGGACACTGCAATCTGAAAAAACACCTACATAGAATTGGAGTAATGAGAGACAACATATGTAAGAAATACAGTGAAGCAGAGGAATCAGCTGAACACATACTTTTCTAATGTGAGGCGCTGGGTAGAATCAGACTCTCCTCTCTAGGACTACCAGGTGAAGAGAGAGAAAAATTCCAAGAAGACCCAATAAGAACAACGTGCAGCTTTGTGAAGGGAGCAGGTATATCTAGGTGGGAATGAAGGAAAAACGTGGTAGCAAAAGATCTTAGAGGGCGTTGCTAATTAGGAACTAATATTTAGAGGTCCTATGAAGAGGAGGAGGAGGAGGAGGAGGAGGAGGAGGAGGAGGAGGAGAAGAAGAAGAAGAAGAAGAAGAAGAAGAAGAAGAAGAAGAAGAAGAAGAAGAAGAAGTGAGAATGATTACTGGTACAAACAGGTGGGAACAATGGCAGGAGGGCACTCAGAATGAGGATATAAAGGCTAATTTAGGAATGAACTCGATGGATGAAGCTGTACGCATATACCGGCTTTGGTGGTGGGGTCATGTGAGGCGAATGTAGGAGGACAGGTTACCTAGGAGAATAATGGACCCTGTTATGGAGGATACGAGAAGTAGAGGGAGACAAAGACGACGATGGTTAGACTCCGTTTTGAATGATTTAAAGAGAAGAGGTATAGGAACTAATTGAGGCCACAGCACTAGTTGCAAAAAGAGGATTGTGGCGACGTTTAATAAATTCACAGAGGCTTGCAAACTGAACGCTAAAAGGCATAACAGTCTATAATGATTATGTATGTATGTATGTATGTATGTATGTATGTATGTATGTATGTTTAGTATTTGTCACCTCCTCTATCTGGACATTATCCTTGTAACCAACAATCTTTACATACTGCTGACTGAATACTTCTGCCTTTTGAAGATCCTCGTATACACACTCCCCTTGTTCATTAATGATTTCTGGAATGTCCTCCTTGGAACCTGTTTCTGCCTTAAGGTACCTATAGGGGAGACCGGGGCAAGTTGACGATGATAAGGTTCGTTTCAACATTCCGCCAGAACATGGCGTGTTTTACGCCTGTAATGACGTGTGTATTACTGCCTATCTTTTTATGCAACAGTTCTGCGATTTTCAAAGTTCTAGTTTTAATACCTTTTTCATAAAGTAGTAAAGTTCAATTTTATGTAAATTCGTCATCTTGCCCCGTGCCGGGGGTAAGTTGACGAACCTATTGGGGTAAGATGGCGAGCGTTCTTCTCAACTGCTTCAACATAAAATTTCACTGAAATTTGTAAAACACGCCATGAAAACTTGAAGTAACTTGATTTTAATTATGTACTACACAAGGACATACATTTCTAAAGAACATATATTTAAAAAATGTTAAAATAATTTAAAGTAATTAAAAATAATTTTTAGAAGTTCCTGCTAAAATTACTACACTGAATACAAGAACTCTGAAGAAAACAGTTTTAAACTGGAATATACTCCGCGTCCACCTCTGTGGTGTAGTGGTTAGCGTGATTAGCTGCCACCCCCGGAGGTCCGGGTTCGATTCCCGGCTCTGCCCCGAAATTTGAAAAGTGGTACGAGGGCTGGAACGGGGTCTACTCAGTCTCGGGAGGTCAACTGAGTAGAGGTGGGTTCGATTCCCACCTCAGCCATCCTAGAAGTGGTTTTCCATGGTTTCCCACTTCTCCTCCAGGCAAATGCCGGGATGGTACCTAACTTAAGGCCACGGCTGCTTCCTTCCCTCTTCTTTGCTTGTCCTATCCAATCTTCCCATCCCTCTACAAGCCCCCTGTTCCGCATAGCAGGTGAGGCCGCCTGGGCGAGGTACTGGTCATTCTCCCCAGTTGTATCCCCGACCCAAAGTCTGAAGCTCCAGGACACTTCCCTTGAGGGAGGCGGTAGAGGTGGGATCCCTCGCTGAGTCCAAGGGAAAAACCGAACCTGGAGGGTAAACAGATTAAGAAGAAGAAGAATATACTCCGCACATATCACAGAGAAACCGTCCACTGCCTTCATAACTTGAGCAGTCTTCATGCCACCACACTTCACAGTTATCACACTGAATCCAGTCTTCATTTGGAGGATGAGCATACTTTTCTTCACACACAGGACATTTAGAATTTTCTTGCAGCCAATTATTGTCAGATTCGGATATGAAGCCCAGCTGCCTGGCTACTTTTCTTCTCTGGGTTTTACATTCCTACTCCTTCTTCAGCATTTGTTTTTGTTGAAGCATGTCCTTCATGGGTGTGCTGGTTATGATGGATGCTGATCTCCAAGCTCTTTTTTATCGTTGTGATAGGTCTGTCCATCTTCCGCTGATAATTTCTAGGCATTTCTGTAATTAGCGTAAGGGAACGGGTGCCTACGTGTAGCCTATAGCTGGCCTGGGGTAAGATGACGAATTCGTCAACTTGCCCCCGTCATCTTGCCCCAGGTTGCTTAGGAAGCGGTTTGTCCTTATAATCGACAGACATCTTGCAATCAAGATTCAGTTAACACTGAAGTAAGTAAGAAATACATTGACATTTAAAGAAAATAAAACTATTAATTCGTATTGTGGGCACACTAGTAGTAGAAGCTTACTGCACATACCTCAGATATTTTAGTGCGACAGCGCCAGACAGACACCCCCCTACCACTGCATGTCTCAGACTGAAAGGAATTTCCTTCTATGTGTAAGTTATACCTATGAGATATCGGGCCCAAGGTCACATGGTAGCCAACTTAATGAAGAGAATACTACAAAAATTATGGTTGATTCGTCATCTTGCCCCATTCGTCATCTTGCCCCGGTCTCCCCTACATACTCTTCCATTTTTCACTAAAGTTTGTATGACCACCAATTATGCTTGCCTTCATGTTATCCTTAGCCGACTTCTTTGCTAGATTCACTTTCCCAGTAAGTTCCTTCCAATTATCCTTACTTCCACAGCCATTTTGTAACACTATTTCATTCCAGCCTGCACCCCTTCTTAGTCTCTTTCTTCTCTGTTATAATGTAGTTGATCTTTACCATTCCTTACCACCTTTAAAGGTACAAACCTATTTTCACATTCCTCAACAATTGCTTTAAACCCATCCAGGAGTCTGTTTACATTTTTAACCCATTAGCGCCCACTTATACCGTATGGTATCAGGAGACAGTAGAGGTTTAACTGAGCTGGTACTGGCTTGAGTCGCAAGAGGGGTTTAGTTGGAGCTTTATACGTTCTTTGGCTTGAAGTGACGCATGCGCCTGAAGAAGCTTCCGGCACATACGAGTGGTTTGTTGGCGGGAGCGCTTGTATAAATTCAGGTTGATTCCCTGGAATGAAAATCATGGACGTTCGATATGTGTAAGTATAATATTGCCCTTATTATCTATTATTCCTTTCTAATCAGTATATTATAACATTGACGATGAATCAAAGAAACCTTCTGTAACATTTGAATTTCAACGTTATTTGTGACGACACAGCAATGCCTCTAATTGCGTGATACCATATGGTATCACTAGGCATTTATGATATCAAGCCGTTGATACAGTAATTTTTAAAATATTATATTGTAAATTCGAAGGTTACTTATGTGCTAAATGTAGTTGATTACATATTTGTTTATCTTTTATAATTCCAGGGGTGGACTGACCTTATCAGAAGTGATGGATATATTGCAAGCAAACGATGAATTAAGACATCAGACTGAGGATATTTTCATTGAACAACCGGGTGGTAATGTTGACACAGATGAAGATTCAGCCAATGAAGATGAGGGAGGAATGGTTCATAACCTAACTGGATGTCTGCTGCAGCTAAAATATGCTTAGCAAACAACGAACGTATTGGAGGAGATTATGAACCCCTTAAAATTTCCTCTAGTACTTTCTCACCATCTATGCAGCCTAGGGAGAAAAATCAACAACAGCAGCAGCGACGACAACAACAACAACCTGAAAAACAAGCTGCTGAGTGGATTCTAGAAAGATTAGCCAACCCAGCTATTTATGAATGGATTGACGGTGACTTAGAACGTGTTGATGTTCCCTGCCCTCCTCTTGACTACACAACCTACTCAAATATATCCTGTGTTGATTTATTTGAATTGTTTTTTGATGATGAAACACTAGAATACCTTGCTGAAGAGTGTAAGCGTTATGCACAGTACCAAAATGAAACCAACCCTCAAATAACAGTGCCAGAACTGCGATGCTTCTTTGCTATTTTGTTTCTAAGTGGGTGCAATCCTTTGCCTTCAAAGAGGATGTACTCAGAAGCTAGTGAAGATGTTAACAATGTCCTTGTCAGCAATTTGATGAGAAGAAATCGCTTTCTTCAGATACAGAAATTTCTCCACTGTGCGGACGACACAAAACCAAATGTTGAAGGCAAGATGTGGAAGATGCGACCACTGATGGACAGAATAAAGAAAAAATGCCTAACTAATTTTGTTCCAACTGTGCCATTGTCGTATGATGAATCGATGATTAGGTACTATGGACACTATGGTTGTAAACAATTTATACGCGGTAAACCGATAAGGTTTGGCTACAAAATGTGGTACCTAAACACAAGTGATGGATATTTGATAGACTTTGACCTGTAATCAGGGCAAAAACCCTGGTGGTGACAGTGACTATGACAGACTATTTGGTAAAGCTGCATCTCCGTTAGTGCTTATGCTGGATGAACTGCCTAATAAACTTATTCCGTACAACATTCATATGGACAATTTATTCACAGGAATAAATCTATTCAGTTATCTCAGGCATTTAAGATATGGCGCAATTGGTACTATAAGAGGAAATCGCATACCCAAGTCGTGCTCCTTGCCAGACAAGAAAGCTTTCTCTAAAGAGCTCCGCGGGAAGTTTCATCACACTATTGAACGCAACAGTGGTATTGCTTTTGTACGATGGAAGGATAATGCTATTGTCACCATTGTCTCTAACAGTACTGGAGTGGCTCCAGTAGGAAATGCGAAGAGATATTCCCAGAAAGACAAGAAAAATGTTACGGTTCCTCGTCCAGCCTGTATCACAAAATATAACCCTGGTATGGGAGGAACAGACATGATATACCAGGGTATTGGTGAATACCGTGTCAGTATTCGTGCAAAAAAAATGGTACTGGCCTATTTTCACTTGGCTGTTGGATATCGCCATTGTGAACGCATGGTTCCTTTACCGCAAGAATCACAAGAGCACATCACAACTTGACTTCCGTAGAGAAGTTGTTCAAGTGTATCTAATATGCTATGGTGTCCCACAAAAGATTCCTGGGAGAGTAAGTGTTGCCCGAAATACAATGCCAGCTTTGAGATTTGATGGACTCAATCACTTTGTTGCAAACTGCAATAGGAGAAGATGTGCCAATGAAGGGTGCAAGTCATTCGGCAGAACCATGTGTCTGAAGTGTAATGTAGGCTTATGCGTAACATGTTTTGGTGCATACCATACTCAGTGAGCTGTGTCAACAGGTTGGAACAATATTAACGATTTATTGTACTCTGTACAATGATAGCAGTGTAACCGCGCAGTGATACCATATGGTATCAGCTAATATTTCGTAAAATAAATTCTTGTTTGAAAATATTGTGTTATTTTCCCAATTCGTATACCCTAACCATCACAAATTAATGAAAATATCATTAAAGTAGGAACATTATTTCTTTTCTGGTCGCTAATGAGTTAATTACAGTTTTCCAGCGATCATAGTTACTATTTAAAAACTCCCTCATGCCTGTTTAATCAGCGATATGGTACTGCCTAATAGTCCTAATTTAAATACCTTCCTTTCTTTCACATTCTTCTTTAACTACCACAGAACAGCTTCCTGATCACTAATACCATCTCTTACTTTGGTTTCTCTATAGAGCTCATCTGGTTTTATCACTACCACATCCAGAATATTTTTCCCTCTAGTTCCAACACTTTCTGAACCAGATGCCCTCCCATATTAACTTATTTGCCATTTGTTGGTCATGCTTCCTGTCGTTCGCATTACCTTCCCAATTGACATTTGGTAAATTGAGATCACCCGCTACAGTTACGTTCCTTTCCTTTTCGTTTTCCATATATAGCTGATTTTCTCATCTAATAATTCTGAATCAGCGCCAGCGTTACCCTCTCCTGGTCTGTAACACTCCGAAGACGTCAAGTTGTTTATTATCTTTAGAGATGAGCCTTACACCTAAAATTTCATATTTGTCATCTTTAACTTTTTCGTAGCTTACAGATTCTTCTTTCACCAGAATGAATAGTCCCCCTACTACCATTCCTATCTTATGTCTACGATGCACATTCCAGTTCCGTGAGAAAATTTTTGCATCCATTATATCATTTCTCAGCCATGATTCAACTCCTTTACAATATCTGGTAAGTATATATCTATTAAATTACTTAATTCTACTCTTATCTTTACAATACTTCTACAGTTCAGCACTAAAAAAGCACCCAGAAAGGGAGGAGGAAACAAAATAAAACTTCAATGTTTAGAGGGTTTGTGATGTTATTTTATTGATTACAAAATCAAGTCAAATTTACAAAGAACTTGTCAGTGTGAGCCCACTTATCAGTATGACATTGCACCCCGTCTGGCCTGGATGCATGCACTGATCCGGTTGGGAAGGATGTCATAAAGCCATTTTATCCTCTCCTGAGACAAGATGGCCCACAACTGTTGTAACCAGTCCTTGATATCCTGGATACTGGCACTGGGACATCTGAGCTGGTCCCAGACATGTTCTATCGGGTGCAGATCAGGGATCTTGCTGGCCATGGGGGTACCTCAACATCACATACAGTTCACAGAGACGTGTGTTGTGTGTCGACGAGCGTTGTCCTGTTGAGAAACGGCATCATGATTCTGTCTCATGAGAGGACACAAGATGTTTGTGCTGTACTGTTGTGACATCAGAGTTCCCTCAATCACTAGCAGCCGTGACCTGAAGTCATACCTGATGGCTTCCCACACCAGTTTTTCACCACATACATATATATATTGACATCGCGATGTCATTACTTTACTTCTCCTACTCCCAACATTTTCGATGTAGCCTAAATGGCTTGGAAATTTGTGACATATTAACTCTACCTTCGTGGTATTATCTTCTATTCTGATTCTTACTTCTGCAAATTTTATTTAAAACTCATGCTTTCAGCATTGCGCTTAATAAGCCTTCATTGAGACTAAGGGAACTATGGACCTTGTATGTGCTGATTTCTACTCAGAAACCTTGTACTACGATGCTCCGCCCCTTGACCAATGAGAGCTCTCACTCTTACGACGGAAGTTCCTCGCCAATTCTTGTGCTGGGTGAGAGCGGCATTATTGAGTGGAACGTGGACGGTGATGGATCCACGCTTGTCGTCTCTCTGGTGTGAGTGGGTTTCGCAAGCCGACATGGACGTAACATGAAGAAAATTGTAAGAGGGCTTCTCCCTTTGCCCTCATTATGTTTTGACGTTTCTAGCAACGCGGGAACTGCACTAGTTTGTATGTTTATTAAAATTGTTAACTTGGCTTCTTCATCCACGAAGTGAGTATCAAAATGGCGTTATGGCGTCATCTCTATCCAGTGGAGATTTTCGGCATTTTTTTAAGAATCTTATTTTCTTCAGCTTCGATCAATTTGAGTATCTGTTATGTGGTGAATGTGGACTCTAAATTTCTGTCAAAGAATAGATCTCGGCTCTCTTAAAAAAAAAAAAAAAGGAGAAAAACCTTATTATTGTTATCATCATATATTGTAACTTTTCGTGTTGTTGGTAAAATATTTTAACGATGTATCTGGGGTGAAGTTAGAATACCTAATTCTTATGTGGAAAATCTTTGGTACACCTTGTAAAGTCTATATTTTTCAACCTTATCAGAACACCTCAAGTGGAATCAATTTTAAACCATTTGAGTTCTAACCAAGTGGGCAGTAATTTAATTTTATCTTTCTCTGTCTTGTTTTTTAAATTTTCTTTGTTTTTCTTGGTTCTTTGGGGATTATTTTATTCTTTTCCCTTGTTTGCACGGGCTTCGGTTTCCGTGGTTACCTTTTGCCATGCTTGATACATGCTGTTAGTGTGTTACTATGACAACGTTTTGTTTTGGTGATTGTTGATCTAATGATATTTTTCTGATCGTGGATGATGTTTGTTGATTTGCCAGTTCCTTCCGTCTGGATGTGATGGTATTAAATTCTGTTTGATTTTCCTTACCTTTATGAAACCTTGAGCTCGCGTTGGGGCAAATTTTATTTTAAATATCCGATTACTATTCCTTTTCTTCTTCCGGGTATGAAGTGTCGTTGTGTTTATTTAATCCCCACTGTCTATTATTTAATCCCTTGGTGAGAACTCTGTGGTTCAGATGGGCTTTTAAAAAAAGGTTAATTGTGAACTGATATTAATTTTTATCTCGTCATTTTCACTGGTATGTTGAGGCCTAACTTGTTTATGAAATTATTTCTTTTATTTTCCGCTGGTCAACCACGATAGATTCCAAATTATATTTTACTTGGTATGTTAATTCAGCTTAATCTTTACTTTGTTAATTTTTCCTGTGTTGATGGTTTTTCTTCCTAATTTTTAAAAGTTTGTATTTATTTACTAAATAAATCCTATTCATTTAAATTCTCTAATATGTTGTTCTTCCTTTAATTAATTGGTACCAGATACTAATTTCTTTCCACGGGTTCTTAAGTGACTCTCTTTCGTCTAATAAGGTAAGTCTCCTGTTGGTTTTTGTGTTGTTGTGTGTGGGTTTATGCTACCTGTTTATTTTTTTTACTTAACGAACCAGCTCTTGTCCCTGCTAGTTTGTTTTTTGACCTTATGTTACTGCCGTTATCGTAGTTGTTTTGGGGTTGTTCTACGTAACGGTACATATATATACAAAAATTTAAATGTCCCAATTATATTGCTGTGTGGGGATCCCTATCTTAATCATTACAGGATCAGATACTGCTTCTCCTATTCTAATTCTCCAAGTTCTATTTTGTAGGTTTTTAGCCAATATTTCAACCTTTCTTCTGTCTAGTCCATTTGCCCTCATTTTTACCAGAAGTCGCCCATGATCTACCCTATCAGAAACATTGGAAATATCAATAGCGATACTGACTATTTGAATTCCTGAATCTGAAATGTCTTGCTGGAATCCTACAATTTCAGCCTCCCTGGAATAATCTTTCCTAAACCCGAACTGCCTTTTTTTAACCATTTAGTAATTTTGGAAATTGTATCTAATAAGGAAGAATGCATTCCCAGAGTTTACAAGCAACACGTCAGGCTGACTGGCCTGTAATCATCCAGTTTATATCCCTTTCCTTTGTACAGTGGGATTACAATTGCAACTCTCCATTCATTTTGTATAGCTTCTTTATGTATACCATAATCAAATAAGTACTTCAGGTATGGCACTATATCCCAACCCATTGTCTTTAGTATATCCTCAAAATCTTTTCAATCCCAGCTGCTTTTGTAGCTTTCTAATTTTGTATCTTTCTGTAAATATATTTATTCTCAAAAGTAAATTCCAGTACTTTGCCAGTATTAGTCACCTCCTCAATGTGGACATTATCCTTACATCTAGTTATCATGCATTCTGTTGACTGAATATTTCTGCCTTCTGCAAATCCTCAGAAATACACTCGCCTTGTCCGTTGACAATCTGTGGAATGTCATCCCGGAACTTTGTTCTACCTTGAAATACCTTTGCTGCCAGTTATGTTTGTTATCATGGTAACTTTTGCTAAATATAATTTCCTAGTAAGTTCCTTCAATTTGATTCCTCAACCATTCTTAAATCTGTTTCTTTCCAACCTGCACTTCCTTCTTGATCTCTTCATTTCTCTGTTATAATATACGGGTCTTTTCTGTTCCGTATCAGCTTTCACCTCTTCAGTGGCATGCCCGAGAAATTCTCGGGTGGTGCACGCTTGCCTATAACGTCATCGCCTGAGAAATTCTCATTTAGCTGTAGTGTTCATTTCTCGATGATCCAGTAATTTCTCGGGTACTGTAATCTCTTTGAAAAATGTTTTCCATCATTCTCAGCAGATGGCAGGAAGGCTTCCACTTGTATTCATGAAGTCTCTGGCCTAAAATATGCCTTATCTTCTCTACTTTACATATACAATCTCTGGCCAGCTGACGAGGTAAGCTGAAATGGCAAGCGCGAACGGAAGAGATGTTTGTCTGAAGACAAAATAAGGAACTACATCAAAGATGAATCTCTAAGTGACATTAGTATTTCTGATAGTAGATTTAATGATTCTATTGATTCTTCGGATGATGTTCTTAGTATTTCTAGTGAAAGTGAAGAAGATATTACCAGTATATTGGAAGGTGAGGTGATGGTAGGAGATGTTGAATATGAATTAGTGTGAAAAGAGTGTAAGCCTGGGGATAGTGTACGACGTAATATAATTCATTTTACGAGAAATCCTGGTGTGAGGGTTGTATTATTACCAGAGGCGAGTGCGATTGACTGTTTCTAAGGGATGAAGGTGTAAATTTGACAGTGACCAAAAAAATTTGTATGCTAAAAGTGCATTGAAAGTCTTGTAAATAAATCTCTGCATGCAAGGGCATAGTTTTGAAGAGAAACAAACTCTTTCAAAATTTGGCGGTTTATTGCGTTAGTGTTGATGTTGGGAATAATACAAAAGTGTGAAATTAAAATGTATTCCTCACAGGACAGTATTTTCAGAACACCAATATTTTATGAAACCATTTCACAGGCCTATTGTAAAAAGTGTAAATAGAGTGTAAAGTAAGTTTGTATTAACCTTGAATAATATATGAATGTGTTCCCTTAATAATTGTTAACTCATTCCTTGCTTCCTAAAAATAAATAATTTCCACCAAAAAAAACTCACTTTTCTTGCACAGGAGGTCTGCCAGAACCCGCCATTGAAGGGGTTAATGGTAAATACTGTACCTGTTTCCACACTCCTCAACAGCTGCTTTAAGCCCATCTCATAGGCTGTTTATATTTCTATTTACTATTTTCCGTTGATCATAGTTGCTATTTAAAAGATCACCAATGCCTCTCTTGTGGGTCCCATACACATGCCAACTTCTGCGAGACTTGCCTGTACAGACTTGTCTCCGTGAGGCAAGTCTGAAGTACCTACGTGGCCGCCGACACATGTTCTGACTTAATGATTTGCCAAAAATCTGTTAAAGCTTGATACACACTCACCTTTTGTGATTATGATTACAAACTTCAGATATTTGGTATAAGTACTGCGCCTATCCCGCGTCCACATTCAACACACTTAAAAATATCCTGGTAGCTGGTTGTCTTCTCTGGGTAAATCTTCGTAAAATGGTTTAGATTAACGTGAATTCAGAGAAAAGACTCGGATCGCACGTGATATGTTTCATCTCCGGATGAACGTTTCCATCCTATCGCATTTTAAAATCACCGTAGGTATCATAGTAATAATATAATAATAATAATAATAATAATAATAATAATAATAATCGTATGGACTCAGCTAGCGTGTGCAGGCATTTCAGTTTGACGCCATCTGGCTGTCTGCTCGTCAATTTCGACGTTCCGTTTTACTCTAGGCCCACTAGATGGCAGACCAAGTAAACTGAAACTCTCTTGGGCGTCTGTGGCTGAGATTTAATGAATTTTATCGGGTAAACACCAAATGTGTCACCAGAGATCTTTTACGTGCCGACATCGTACGACATGGAGTGTCGAATGGACTTTTTTCCGCCCTTCAAAAATCCGACTACCTCTGCCGGGTTTGAACCCATCATCCTGGGATTCGGAGGCTGACACTCTTCCACTGATTCACGGAGGCGGCTAGGTATCATAGTAAATCGCATGAACATCAACTTAAAGATTAAGTCAATATACACGTAACATCTACAAATCACTTACTCGCACATTTAAAAATAAATAATAAGAAGGAATTTATTAAGCTAAATGAATTACTAAAGAAAAGAGAAAGTAGCATATGCTGATATTCTTCCAAACATCTCATAAAATCAATTACTATTTACATGTACTTGTTTAAGTCAGCGCTGGGTTTCAAAGAAATAATTGGATTTTATTCCGGTCATGAGCTAACCTCTTGTTACATTTCATCTGATATATATAAAAAATATTTAATCAGTCAATTACATCGGTAAAATGGTCATTAAAGTAAAAGGAAAGCAAAGGGTACAGCAATGACATTCTTTATATCATGATTTGAGAGACCAAAATAGTCTTCACTTCTTGTGTTTTTAAAATCCTTTACCACATTAATTATATCATAAGGTGAGATTAATTCAGAATTGAATTTTGCCCTAGAGACATTGTGAAGTGAATTTGAATATGTCATGTGCGTTGAGCCCAACAACATTTTTGTTGACATTTACCGGGACACAGTTTAAAAAGTGGTCATTAAATTCATCAGGAGAAATATTTGCCAGTTCTTGGTTTTTGTTTTTTAAACCACTTTCAGTTTTTATCACTGTCCAAAGCAGCTCTACACTTATTACTAGAATTTAAAATGTAGGCTTCATTGTATTTAATTCTAGCAAGCCTGATTTTTTTACGGTATAGGTTCCTAGTTTGAATAAACAACTTTCTATTTTTGGGATTTACTAAGGTCATGTTTCTAAGCATTAGGACTTTATTCCTTAGCTGAGCTAACTCTAATGTATACCACTTCTTTCTTTTCAAACTCTTTCTACCCATAGACACATCAGACTTATACGGACATGTTTCATTAAAATAGAGTAATTTGTTAACAAATTCTTCACACATTTCATCTATATTTCAATTTTCTCTACGGATAGAAACCTATTTTTCTAACCAAAGTTGATACCTAAAATCACAGATATTTTGCAGACTAATTTTTCTAGATTTACGCCTATTCTTTAATTTATTGCTGCATCCAGTTGGATTTTTATTATATATAGTAGTTGTGTTAGATTTTATGATTAACCAGTAAATTTGACTTTACTATTTACAAATGACTCTTAAGAGAGATTCTAAATTATGTAAAAAATGTATATTGTTCACTTCAGCAACACTCTTAATTCACAAAAGTAACTGGACATGTTAGAGTTGTATGCTTTGCCACAACTTCCTCGTCGTGTGGTCTCCTAACAAGATAGTGCACCATGTCATTATACAGATATTGTGAGAAATTTCTTGGACCGTACATAACTTTCCAGACCGCTGCATTGGGAGAGGTAGTCATCCGATACCTTGGCACCCTAGAAGCCCAGACCTTACACCACTTTATTTTTTCCTGTTGGGTTTTGTGATGAATCAAGTATACCAAACACCAGTTCATAATCTATCAGATGGCCGGGCTGAGTGGCTCAGACGGTTAAGGCGCTGGCCTTCTAACCTCAACTTGGCAGGTTCGATCCTGGCTCAGTCCGGTGGTATTTGAAGGTGCTCAAATACGACAGCCTCGTGTCGGTAGATTTACTGGCACGTAAAAGAACTCCTGTGGGACTAAATTCCGGCACCTCGGCGTCTCCGAAGACCGTAAAAGTAGTGAGACGTAAAGCAAATAACATTATTATTTATTAATCTACCAGATGTGCGTCATCACATTCGAGCAGCTATTGCAAATGTTACACCTACAGTGCTACAGAACATATGGAGAGAGGTGGAATAAAAATTGGACCTCTGTGCTCCACTAATTGTGCACATATCAAGGTGTATTAGGTATGCTAATAAATATTGTCTCCCTACTTGTAGAAACAGACCACCAGTAAATATCTTGGTTACTTTTCATGATATTAATTTTAGTTTTATTATACATCCAAGCCGGTCATCCTGTATTTGTCCATTCTTATCTATTACACACTAAAATATCATATTTAATTATATTTTATTATAAAATAAGTATTACATAGGTACCTGTAGAGTGATACTTTTATTATAATTTTCAGCCTTTGTGCACCAATGTCAGCCTGAATTCGGTTATGTTGCTATACCAAAGAATTTACAAAACTTTAAAGGCTTTGTTGTCTTCATTGTTGAAATCATCTATTGTTAGCTATAATACAACCTACTTTCTCTCATTTTTGAATGTGTCTGTTGTTTTAGACTTTACCAACAGTGACTACTCTTGAGTACTGCTCCAGTTTTTGCAAGATAGACACACTCAGCAGAAATTGGTGTGGGGGTATGCTAGCACAGGTGAAGAAAAGCATGGTATGGGAGTTGGTTGGTCAGACCAGCTGCATAATTAGGGATTTCTGAATTAGGCATTTGCTCTGATTGAAACGAAGACAAGAGACGGGCACTCACAAAGATAGAGTATGTAATGGACATCATAGTACAACATCTGCTACTGAAGATGCAGACATAGTGATCTTAAGCAAGCTTAACAGAAGGCTTACAGCTGTGGACATCATTGCTGAAATTGACAGAACTAGAGAACAACCAATGTCAGTGTCGACTATGAAATAAGTTTTATGTTATGTTGGGTTGTGTGGATGTTTATCTGCCAAAAAGCGTCTTTTAACACACAGACCTAAATCTGGAGACTTCAGTGGGCTAAACAACACAAGGATTTTACTATTGACCAGTGGACAGGTAACGTATTTCCCGGCATAATCGTCGCACTTTTTAAACCAAAATTTTCGAAAAAATAGTAGGGTGCGATCATTATACGAAGAATATTTTTATTACTCAAAAAATTTATTTATAACTAAATTGTATATGATACAAATTTAAGATGCACGTAATACTCACGTTTATACATCAAAATAATTAAAATAGTCACAAACAAAATACATAATTATTCGCAACAATTCGGCAAATGTTTTTCCAGCCTGAAAATAAAAATGAACGGGTTAAGTTAATTGTCATTAATTTGAGTATTAAAGTTAAAATTACACTTGCAAAAAATTATTGCTTTCTTGTGAAATACGGACTTACCGGTACACAATTTATTCCAAATCTTCGGTGTCACTATCGCAGGTTTCGGTATCTGATGCGCCGTCCTCGCCGCTGTTAATGCCAGTATCAGATTCTTCGTCTCTCTGCCACACTGCGTCATCTTCGGGTTTGTCTAGTGCATTCGAAATCCCAGTCATTTTGAAGCTCTTGGAGACTAGTTCAGGTGATACAAGATCCCAACACTTCATCACCCACGAGCATAACAAGTCCAAGGGTGGACGCCTGATATTTCCAGCAGGCGTCAATTGCTGATCGCCGCTCATCATCCACTCATTGTAAAATCGACGTAAGTGTTCTTTAGAGGGTTTATTAATACATACGACTAGTGGCTGCAAAGCAGATGTTAGGCCACCAGGAATGACTATCTGTCGTGTCTTATTTTTTCTGAGAAGTTGCTTCGCTTCGTTCACGAGGTGACCTCGGAGACTATCTAAAACAAGCAGAGCTGGTTGTTGTAGTAGTGCACCGGGTCTTCTATCCCACACAGTTTTAACCCAGTCCAGCATCATGAGTTCCTCGTCCATCCAACCCTTTGGTTGCACTCGTACATGAATTCCACGGGGAAACTGTATATTCTTAGGCATAGTTTTCCTCTTAAAAATGATGTAAGGCGGCAACTTCCGTCAGCTGTAATGGCTAGCATTGCCGTGCATCGCAACTTCTCACTACCGCTGGTTTTCTTTAATACACTCCATGATCCTTTTAGTGCAACAGTGCTGTTGCAAGGCATATCAAAAAAGATTGGAGTCTGATCGGCATTACCGATTGGAGAAAGCAAGTACGAAGTTTCCTTGCGCGAACGTATGACAAATCGGTAAAAATTTACAATCTTGTCCATGTAATCAGCAGGCATCTTTTGGCTTAGTGTTGTTCTCCTTCGCACTGACAGATTGTGTCGTCGCATGAACCCCTTAATCCACCCACGACTTGCCTTAAACTGAGTTATGTTGTGTTTGCGCGCTACCTCCCATCCCTTAATTTATAACATTTCATATGGTACACTGCAGCCATTGCTACATATTTCAATGACGTGCATAAACACTTCTTCGTCACTTATAGGAAACTTCCGTGTTTTAGGACCTCTAAACATGCGTCTAGAAGGGTTTGTGCTTTTTAGCTTTTTTTTTTTATTTCTGCCAGTCACGCACCAACTTTTCACTCGCTGAAATTTTTCTTTCTGCAGCTCTGTTCCCGTGCTGTTCAGGGAAGGCAATTACGCTTAGCTTGAAGCCCGCAGAATAGTTTCTATATTTACCCGTAATCGCTTATAAGTGCTTCACACGTTAATGTTTTGCGTAATTCCGTAATTGTTCACTATTAAAACAAATTATTTCTACAAACACACCAAACACAAATTAAAAACTTAAATTCTCATGCACACGTCTACAGTAATCATGTCACTCACAAACAAATAAATGCATCTGTGATCTGTCCATTCCAGAGCAGTCAGTACTGTTCGGCAGCAAGGAAGCATGCAGCAATTTGTTATCAGTTGAGCTCGTTGGTTGCGACACGCTAGTGCGCTTGCGCAAAGCTCGCAAACCGGAGCACGGACGTCTTCATACATCGCTCTAGCTAGCGCGGTGTAGATCTACTGTAGTTGACCGTGTTCCGAGACTTCAGTAACAAACATTCATTTTTTTCAATTTCTTTTAAACATACGGTAATTAGGTTAATATTTCTTCCCAGTTGTTGATGATTTTACATTATATTACTGACGAGTTTATAAAATAAAACTTTAATACCATTGGATAATAATTATCTTGACTGCTTGGGTAAAAGTTTTCATCTCATGCCCGGACACTTATGACGTAGTAGTAAGATAAGAGTCTAGCGATGACAACTGAGACATCGTAAATAATTCGGCTGACCGTGAGCTGAATAATTCCGTGGAAATCTGCGTTATCGTCTTGGATTTCACTTTGTGCGCAATAACGCACGAGCCGGCACCATGGTATAGGTGTAGCGTGCCTGCCTCTTACACAGAGGCCCCGGGTTCAATTCACGGCCGGGTCAGGGAATTTTACCTGTATCTGAGGGCTGGTTCGAGGTCCACTCATCCTATGTGATTGCAGTTGAGGAGCTATCTGACGGTGAGATGGCGGCCCCTGTCTAGAGAGCCAAGAATAATGGCCATGAGGATTCGTCGTGCTGACCACACGACACCTCGTAATCTGCAGGCCTTCGGGCTGAGCAGCGGTCGCTTGCTTGGCCAAGGTCCTTCGCGACTGTTGCGCCGGGGGGCAGGTGGTTGTAATAACGCAGAATTCTATCAGACCTCTTGTCTACTAGAAGACAAGTGTGTGTTGGTACCGGTATTTCCTGGCGACGTTGCCGATAAGCGATAACTTACAGCCTTGCATATTTCAAATGAGAACTCATAATATGTAGGTGGTGAATAAATTGTACATTGTCTCGCGACCACGTTGTCAAACTGCCGATAGCCTACCGGTAAGCCATGCGTCATACATATACTGGTATTATTTATTTAAACGTTGTGCAACATCTCGCAAATATGACTGTGTTGCCAAATTGCCCATAAACCATACACGTATTTAAATTGCGCATTCATGTGCAACTAACATTGCAGTTCCATTTACCTTTTAACCAGATTGGTGAACAAAATTTGGACGTGTGACGATCATGCGATTAAATGTTTAAAGTCCAATTTTTGTATTGAAAATAAAGGATGCGACGATTACGCGGTGGCGACGATTATGCCGGGAAATACGGTATTCTATGGACTGTGCGAATAAAAATTTGAGAAGTTTGGCCCATAGCGTTGTCAGTATGTATACCATCATCGAGGCTAAAGAAAGCTAAGAGACTCCCTAACACCTACTTGAAACATTGGGATGGTAGCATTTTGGTTTGCGATTGTTTTGGTAAAAATAAGGTGGGAGACTTGGTGAGAGTATCTTGAGGAAGGAGCAGTACCATTGCATTCTATCAAGTAATGCATAACCTTCTGGAACTCAACTATGGCCCAAACATATGTCAAAGCTGTGCAAGAAATATGTAAGAAACAGAAGCATCAGCTGTTCTACAATCATCATCAGTCACCACTGATGTGCATTTAGAACAGTTTCCATATGCCATATTCCCTACCAGTTATTTACCTGGGCTTTACTTAAATAATTTCCAGGAAGTTGGAAATTTATCGTACATAACCCTTAGTAAAGTATTCCATTCCCTAACTCCTCTTCCTGTAAATGAATATTTGGCCCAATTTCTCCTCTTAAATTTCAACTTTATCTTCATATTGTGATCTAATGTAATTCTGTGCCATCTCTCACCAATAGCTCAGAACATACTGCATAGTCGAGCAGCTCGTCTCCTTTCTCTTAAGTCTTCCTAGCCCAAAGTTTACAATATTTTCATAACACTGCTTTTGTGTGTGTGTGTGTGTGGGTGTGGGTGTGTGTTAAGAACGAAGCCACTCTGTCCAGTGTCCTCTTAGTTAAATGTAACGTAGAAACTTTCCAGTCTGTCATGCACACAACAATTTCAATATAAATTATAACACTATAAACATACCTGTAAAAAAAATACACACTATTATACAAAGAATGACATGTTTTGTTGTGCGAGAACATCCTCTTTTGTCGGAAATCACCTAGTGCAAATTGCGCTGCTTTCCTTCGGATCTTTTCAAGGTCTTGAATCAAGTAATCCACGAGAGGGCTCCATACACTGGAATCAAACTCTAATTGCGGTCTTATAAAAGATTTATATGCCCTTTGCTTTACATCCTTACTACAGCCCTTAAATACCCTCATAATCATATGAAGAAATCTGTAACCTTATTTACCATCCCGTTTATGCAATTATCCCAATGAAGATCTTTCTTTATATTAACACCTAAGTACTTATAGTGATCCCTAGGGGGTACTTTCACCCCATCAATGCAGTAATTAAAACTGAGAGGACTTTTCTTCTTGGTGAAACTCGCAACCTGATTTTTGCCCCATTTACCATCATACCATTTTCTTCTGCTCATCTCATAACATTGTCGAGGTCTGTTTGCAGTTGCCCACAGTCCTGTGAATAAGGACCTGGCTCCTCAGTCACCAGATTTATGACCCATCAATTTGTTGTGGGATGAACTCGACTTTAAGGCGAAACGATCTTCTATCGGCAGTTGTGAAGATCTCTGGCAATGCCTTTTGCAAGCGTGGGGAACTATAACTACAGAGATGTTGGAAAAACTAACCAGAAGTATGTCATGTATTTGTCAAGCAGTAATCAGAGCAAAAGGGACACACAGATGAGCACAAGAGTCTGAATAGTCCAGGTGTAAAAGAAGTTGTTTTTCATTATTTGAAGCATAAATTGCTTTATATTGTGTCATTTTATGTATAATGGATGTCTATATTTGTAATTTTCATTTAAAATATGATACCAGTATGATATATCAATAATCTCCTGCGTGGAGTTTACTGAAGGTGAGAAACCGAGCGAGTTGACCGTGTGGTTAGAGTTGCACAGCTGTGGGCTGGCACTTGGGAGATAGTGGCATCAGGCCAATGCTGGGGCTGTACCTTAATTAAGGCCAGCTGCCACAGCCGCTTCCTTCCCACACTTAGCCATTTTCTATCCAGTCGTTGCCATAAGACCTATCTGTACCAAAACGTTCATTTTACACAAACGGTAAATAATTGTCTTATGAATATACACTGCAGACAGTGTGTAGGTAGTCAAATTGGGATGAGAGAAAATAGACAGGAAGATAGACTTACGTTGGTTAGAATGGGAACATTACTTGCACAGCAGAGAAAAATGAATATTATTTTGATTTTATATCATTAATTGAAGAGTCTTCTGTAACTCCTCATTCTGGACCCTCTTGCTCCTTACCTAATTTGACTTGTCTCCAATTCTATACTCTATCTTAATTATTATTTGATTGTGGAATAATTCAATTTTATTTATACTTGTCAAATGTTTGTTCTTTTCTAGGTTGCTGAAAGAGCGTTGTATTATTGGAACAATGAATATATCATGTCTCTTATAAGTGACAATGCAGCTGAAATCTTGCCAATTATGTTTCCCTCCCTTTATCGTAACTCGAAGTCTCACTGGAATAAGTAAGTAACTTGAACTATTTTATATTTGTATAGTATGTTAGTGCATCACTCTCTTTATACCACCTCCATTACAATTCTGTTCCGCTCGTGTATGCCTTGTGATCTGGAAGGAGGATTATTATATTAAACTGAAATTGATTTACTTTAATTATGTACTCACAATATGTAGAATTGAAGCAAACTCGCCCGGTGGGCATGATCATTAAGTCTTCAAGTGTATGTGGTCTGACAGGGTGGTTAGCCAGTTCGAGTCCCGTTGGTCAAAAACGTTTATACTGTCAGAATGTTGGTCGGCAGGGAAGGAGAGATGGTGGTACACAATTTCTAATCACTAGATTGCATGTCAAAAGCCTAGATTCAATTACAAATCTCTCTGCAGTGTTCATATGGAGTGAGTGCACATGGTGCTATTGATGGTGATTCGTCTCTTAGACAGGGATGTTAAGCCTTCAGCCGACCCCTTGGTGCTATTCGACAGGAGCAAAATATATGCCGGCACCAGGTTTCGCCCTCTCCCTTCTTAGTGATACAGCTATTCATTTCTTCTCATTAACTCATCTGATGAGGTTGACACCAGGAAGGGCATCCAGTCATAAAATCTTGCTACGAAGATTCATTTCACTTCATACCGACCTTGTAGAGGAACAAGGAAAGGGTTGTACATACATATAGAATTGAAGTGTATTTGATTGATAGATTTTCTTCGAAAGCGTTCCATTTTAAATTTATCCTCTAATACTGTTGTGGGTTTCCCAAGGTTGGTTAGAAACAGAGTAATCATGGTATCATGACTGTTATGTGATACTATGTTTTATGAGGATTGTTGCATAGGAAATAACTTTGACTTTCCTGTTCCTGTTTGCTTTTTTTGTTTAGATAAAATTATGAGCCTATCGTCCTTGTTTGTATGTTTAAAGAACGTTTCATTTCATTGATGTTCCACACAGCATTGCTCTTCATCCTGACCACTGATTCATTTTCTGATTAGGCTGTTGTATAAATGTTTGATAGAGAATGACTTGAAGGGTAGTGGTTCATGTATTATTTTAATTTTTCTTTCATTTTTCAAAATGAGGATATGTATACGGATTCTTTAGACACAACATACTCTTGGTTATGACTCAAATTTTTTATTGTGTTTTGAATATAGCCCTTGCAAGTTACACAATTTTATTTCAATATCTTATTTAATTACCTGATTATATATAGATTTCTAACAGCCTGTCAAGATTCTGTTAGAGTACGATGTCATAGTTCTAGTGTTACATTTTAAGAACCACCTGTACAAAAACAGAATCATCAGCACATATGAATAGCTTTCAGGAAATACCATATCAAAGTTACAAAATCTGCCTAGCCTTATGTAGTAATACAAACCAATATAATTAAATATATTATAATTAAATTTCAAAGTAAGCACAAATTGAAACAGCAGGTTTATAAGTAGTAAAGTGCAGCACCTTCTTTAAGAGGATAATTCACCCTGTACATTCAGACATGCATACCACTGCTTCACCAGGAGGTAGTCCGTCTTCGTAGCGTAACGGTTAGTATAATTAGCTGCCGTCTTCAGGGGCCTGGGTTCGATTCCCGGTATTGCCAGAAATTTAAGAATGGCAGGAGATCTGGTATGTGGTTGAACTGGTAAATGCAGCTCACCTCCAATGAGGGTGTGCCTGATAAGAGCTGCACCACTTCGGGATGAGGACACGAGTTTACTTACCAAGAGGCAAATACCATTGATGCAAGTGTAATAGACTAATATGATTTGGAAACAAATCCATGGGTAAATAATGCACATATTGATGTTTTTAATGATGGTTATTACAGTTGAACCTGACTTAAACGTATATCAAGGGGAAGAGAAAAAACTACTTGTAACTCAGAATTACTTAGAAATCAGACTTACACAATACATCACATATTTAGTGAAAAACTAATGGAACAGACCTACATGTGTAAATCCTTGCAAATAATAAATACATTAAAACAGAAAATATCATTTTGAAGTTGGTCCAGCCTTAAGGAAATCAGATAGTTTGGCTTGTTTCACTTTTCTTGCATTAAGAGTATAAACCTCCTTTTGCAAACTGAGTAATGAATTCAAAGCATTTTCCCTACAACTTTTCGCTCTGATGTAACGCCTACGCACATCGATTGCACCTAACACTTCACTCAGTTCAGGTGTTATCTCCATCTCCATCACTGTCACTATCGCTTGTAGCTGGTCCATCACCACCGCGTTATTGGCATATATCAGCAAAAATCTCGTCATCCGGTAGTTCTCCACACAGCCGGACTACCATTTTAAAGCAAAAAAGTATCGAATTCTACACCCTCAGGTAGCGTTAGCTCATTGCCAGACAAAACTTCTTCCCCATAATCATCATTAGTGGCAGCCTCTTCTAGTAAGACACCAGATTTACGGAAACAGTTGCTGATTGTGGGGGATGACACCTGCTTCCAGGCAGCCGACAGAAAGTCCATGGCTTGTAGCAAATTAATGGAGAGAGGTTCATATCCTGCATCACTCAGTGTTATTAAATGTTGAACCAGCATTTTTCTATAATGCACTTTGAAATTTGCAATGATGCCCAAATCGAGCGGATGTAGAACCCTGGTACAGTTATTAGAGAAAAATTCCACTCAGACATTCTCCAGAACGATTTGAGGTGGATGTGCTGCAATTCCATCCATAAGAAGGATCTTCTTCTGTTTCTCTTTCATTTTAATGTCCAGTTTTTCAACCACTGTTCCATTACAAGCATAGTCATCCAAGAATTTCTGTTGGATTCATATTCCGTAGGTTTTGTTTTCGCACCCTTGAAACACCTCGGATTCTTTGATTTTCCTATCACAAGTGGAGGAAGTTCTAGATCCATCTGCATTGATGGTGAGAAGTACTGTTACACGAATTTTACCTTTCTTCCCTCCTAATGTTTTATTAGGAAGGAATTGTAGAATAAGCCGGTCTCATCACAATTGTAGATGTATGGAGGCTGATAATCGCTCCTAACTGTACCAGAACCTCTTCTTTCCAGTGTTGCACCGTGACGCCATCCACAACTTTGGAGTCACCGCAAATTCTTCTCCCTGTGATTCCATGACAATCTTTAAATCCTTGCAACCATCCTGATGAAGCCTTGAAATCAGCAGTGATACTCATCATTTCAGCTAAATCTAACGCATTTGTCTTCAGCATGTTGCCACTAATTGGTAGAGCTGCAGCCTGCTTTTGCTGGAACCATGTGAAAAGTGCTTTCTCCAAATCTACGTACCTTCCCTCTTGCTGACAGCTGGGCTTTGCTGATTTTGAACCCAGTTTTATGAGCACATCCAAAATAGTGCTTCTTTTACTGTTAACTGCACATAGCGTGGTATAAGCAATCCCTAAGTCTGAAGCAATTTCAGTTTTAGTTTTGCATGGATTAGCATCCACTTCTCATATAAATTTTACTTCTTCATCTAGGGTATAACTTTTCCATCTTCTGTTCTCCGTGGCTAATCAAAAGCATCTGAATGACAAAACTACTGTTCAAAAGTAAACACCAGATACTGGCACTGTGGATGTTTTACTTCTCTGTTGTTCCCACGAAAATTCTCATATTCAAATAAATTTACTGTATTTTCTTTTGTTTCTGCACCGAAACCGCCCACTTTGCTTGTAATGTATCTTAATCTTTGGCGGCATTGTGAAGGTGCAAAACAACGAAGATAAAGGAGGAGCGAGATAGAGAGCGAAGGGGACTCGCTAGGTTAGCCTTTGTCAAGCCGCCAGTAAGTGAGGGTCAACAATGTCACTCGGCGAAACTCTTTGTGTTCTGTTTCAGCACTGAAACCCGGCCGACCTACTTCCGCCTACACCGACAAAGAGGAAACTTCGTAAATACAGTAGTTCCTTTTAAAAAAGCACCTGCTCATTACAATTACGCAAAACTCAGTTATATTTCTCTGACACTTAATATGTATAACAGCGAATTACGTATAAACGGATTACGTATAAATAAGATTTAATTAACTCGTTTTTAAATTAAATTTTGTCGGGACCTAAAGAAAATTACGTACAAATATGAATTACACAGAACAGAGTTACGTATAAAGCAGGCTCAACTGTATTATTATGCCTCATGAGGTATGGCTATGAAGTGTTTACATCCATTTAGTACCATTATTACTATTTATGTTGTTATGTCCGATTATGCCTCATGAGGTATGGCTATGAAGTGTTTACATCCATTTAGTACCATTATTACTATTTATGTAGTTATGTCCGGTCCTTATTTGGTATAAATCACGATCGTTTTATATGTGAGGTTATGCCATGAAACATCTGCTGTACCATATATATTAATATGAGTTTATATAATGTAAGAACATGTAATTAATAGTATATAATTTATTATTACCTGTAAATATGATGTATAATCCAATGTAACATTGTGCAACACACTGTAATAAGTTCAGAACAATGCTGTGTGCAACCAGAAGTATGTAGAAAGTTCCTTACATTGTAACTAGGCTATTGGAAACTCTCACATTTACGAGAAAATATGTTGTTCCATATTCTTCTAGAAGCCTGGCCAGGCAGCGTATATAAAGAGGCAGTCTTGATGGTAAGAGTGGAGTTGTTTTTTTAGATATTTTAGATATTTTTAGATATTTTATTCTTCCACCATCAAGTACAGAAAATGTACACTAGGTATTGTCAGTATAAATAAAAATAATCTATATACAATATCTTAGTAATTATGCCTGAGTCATTAGAAAAATTATTTTAGCTACCTATATTACGTCAGTTTTTGAAATACCTCATTCTAGATACTCTTCTACACTATAAAATGCCTTTTTCCTTAAGAATTGTGACAGTACCCTGTTAAATGCACTATTGTCTAATGTTCGAATAGGTAGTGGAAGCTTATTGTACATCTTAAGCTGTTGATAACAGTGGCTGTTTGTGCTTTTACTAAGCCTGGAGTAAGGAGTATCCAGATCATTCTTGTATCTTGTGTCGTGCATGTGAACTGTAGATCTTTCTTTAAATTTGGAAAGATTCTCTTTCACATGCATAATATTTGTAAGAATATATAAACAGGGAACTGTCATAATTTTTAGGCTCACAAAGGAAGTTTTACAGGAGTCTCTAAATTCTAATCCAGCAATTAGACGGACTGCCTTTTTCTGCCATATAAATACATTATTTGATGTGGGACAATTTCCCCATAACCTGATCCCATACAGTATATGAGGGTGAAAGAAAGCATGATAGGATGCAAGTAGCATATCCCGACTGATGCAGGTTTTCAGTTTCCGCAACAGATACCACACCCTGGATAATCTCTTACAGAGTTCTGATGTATGTATTTCCCATGTAAGTCTTGTATCTACATGTAGGCCTAATAATTTAACAGAATTACGGCAGCCATTATTTACAGTGTGATCCAAGGTAAATATGATATTTTCTGTTTTAGTGACGTTAATAGTTAATTTATTGTGATGAAACCAGTTTTCAGCAATTTTAACAGATGTGCTGACTTGGTTTTGTAGTGTTGTGATATCAACATTACTGTTTACGAAAGTTGTATCATCAGCATATAGAACTGATGTGCAGGGAACATTACATGCTAGGTCATTGATATAGACCAAAAACAGGCAAGGTCCCAAAACAGACCCTTGTGGGACACCTGCTTTAACCGTTTCCATACCAGATTTTTTATCACTTATTACCACCATCTGTCTCCTTTGATGGAGATAGGATGCCATTAATTTCAGTTCATGACCCCTTACTCCATAATAACCAAGCTTGTGAATTAGGATTTCATGCGAGACACAATCAAAAGCTTTCGTCAGGTCAATTAATGTAGCACCTGTGACTGTTTTATTCTCAAAATTATTTAATATGTCTTTGACACATTCAACTGCTTTTATCGTTGAATGACCCTTCCTAAATCCAAACTGTTTGTTGTAAAGCAAATTATTTCTGAAAAAGTACTCGTCGAGTTGTATAAATATACAGGATTCAATAATTTTGCTCAGAATGGGTACTATTGTTATAGGGCGGTAATTTGATGGGCACATTCTATCCCCCTTTTTAAAGATAGGTATCACTTTAGACATCTTTAAACACTCAGGAAAAACACATTGTCTAAGCATTAAATTTATTAAAAATGTCAATGGCATTAATATCATGTCAATAACTGCTTTGATTGTATTGTTAGAGAGACCATAAATGTCTTGGGTACTAGATGAATTCAAATTTGTGACAATACTTCTGACTGTTTGCAGATTTACTTCCACCCACCTAAAATCATTATTCAGTACATTTGAGGGAAGATCAAAGTTATGCAACCAGTCTGAGAAATTATGTTTACTTGCATCCCCATCTGATGAAATGCTATTATCCTGATCACATGTGCTTTCATGTGCACTGATAAAATACCTATTACACTGATCAGGTTCTAGAGGAATCACATCTTTGTTATTTAAAGTATGACTAGCACTTCTTATGATAGACCATGCAGCTTTGCATTTATTGTTCGCACTTTGGATATACCTGTCATTTGCTGCAAGTTTAGCCTCATGTATATGTTTTTTATATAATTTCCTGTAGTTTTTGAATATTTCTTTATCCTCTAAATTATTATTTAATTTATACTTATTATAATAAGCTAACATAATGCTACGCATTTTACCCAAATTAGGCGTAAACCAGTTTTTAACTCTATTTCTTGGTTTAGAGCTGTTGGCCTTTATAGTTACAACTTTTTCAGGGAAGGCTGAATTAAAATATATAATTATCGTGTTAATGAAATAAGAAAATGCAAGGTTGACATCATTCATGGCATAAAGGCTAGTCCAGTCTCTTCTTATTAATTTGTCTTGTAATTCATTAACCCCTTTAATTGATATGACACGTCTGATGCATTTTAATTCTTTTGATGACTCGATGACTCTTCTCTTACAGTTAACTTTAAATTCAACCCAAATACCACCATGGTCTGACAATACATCTTGTCCTAGAAATGAACTTTTGTAAAATGATTTGTGTACATTGGTTACAACATTATCTAGGCGTGCATTATTTCTTGTGGGTTCACCATGTGTACAATATAAGTCATGCGATCTTAACATATTAAGGAAGTTTTGAGTATTTTGTGATACCTCTAAGATATTTACATTAAAGTCACCAGCTATAGCAATCTGTTGATCATATTTACAAGTTAAATAAGAAATCAACTTCTCTAACTGTGATATAAATAATTTTATATTGGTGTTAGGGGCACGATACACAGATACTACAACAAAATCATATTCACACAATCTAATAGCTACTGATTCACATAGGTTATTAATGCAAAAGGAGGAAACATCTATTACTTCAAATTTAAGTGATTTCTTAACATATATTGCAGCTCCACCATGTGTTAGTGGGAAGTCTCTAGTAAAAATACTTCCTAATTCAAAATCATGAGGTATATATAGATTGGTCTCATCTCTAGTCAGCCAGTGCTCATTTACACACAAAACATCAGTAGGCATTTTATTGAGTATTACATCTAATTCATCCATTTTATTTCTAATTGACTGTAAGTTAATGTGAAAAATAACTATGTTGCTCATGATTGTTTCTACTGGTTCATTGATTTTAGTGAACTGATGATAACCTAACCTAGACTGTCTACCTTGCACATTAATACTATTCTCCAATACAGTTTTAAAAGTACCTAACCTGTCTAGACTACCATAAGCATTAATATTGTTCCTTGACTCTAACACAACAGACCGACCTAGATCGGTCACTTTCTCTAGTTTTTTAGAGGAATAGGAAAAGTTTTACACTCGACATCTTTAATTGCATTAGCAAACTCTAATATACTATTTACAACGTACCTTTTTCCCAACCTATTTAGGTGCAGACCATGCCAGGTATGAAATCTTCTTCCTAAATTACTTATATCTACATATTTTACATTCTTGAAGTGCCTACATATTTTCAAAAGTTCTTCATTGACCTTGTTTACCTCCTTGTTAACACAAGACCATGCCGGAAGATCGTGTCTATGAGGAACCGAAAATACCACAACATTGGTGTGATGCAACTCTTGGAGTCTTGATCTGAGGGAAGATATCATTCCCCTTGCGTTATTTCTTCCCACGTCGTTAGTCCCTGCTAGATAAACAGCAACACCCGTAGCTCCTAAATGTTTACAGTATTTTTTACTTTCTGAGGTTATGTCATTAAAATTTGCACCAGGCTTAATCACAGCAGAAACATCATGCTTGCTGTTTCTAATTAATTCTGAAGCAATATTCCTCCCCTGACTATCGGCAAAAAGTCTTATCTTAACAGATTTTCGCGAGGTTTTGCAACTTGGTTTTACAATATTCTTGTTACTTTCACTTCGAACATCCAACAAATTTACTTCAGAGCTGTTATCTACAGATTCATGAGTGCCACTTGCAAGGGGTTCAAACCTATTCTTTAAAACAGGAAAGTGACAATCGTCCTTTATCTGCTTTTTGAAGCCCGCGTATTTTACCGGCACCGATTCCCATCGTCTACAGTTTTTAGGCCTAACTGTTTCAGTTCGCACAGGTTCATAATTCGAATCCAACTCGAACTCTAATCCACAGTTCATATATTTACACTCCATCACATTAATCTTATCCTTAAGTGCGTCATTTTCAGCTTTAAGTTCCTCAATGTCATTTCGCAAAATATTGATAATTTCCAACGCATTTTCATGCTCTCGATCTTTAGATTTCGAGCCGCCATCACCGATAACAATATTCGCAACGCACTGATCACAAAACCAGTCTTCAATTGAGAGACTTGTGGAAGTCATGTTAGTGAGTGTTTGAAGTCAAGTACCGGTATGTGAATTGGTTTTGTTGGGTTGGTAGTTGATATGGATATGTTACAGTCTCTTCTTATTCTTTCATAGTAGTGTTTTGTTTTATGATGACAGCTTATTAGTTTATGCATGTGAATTTGTGTAAATAACTTGTAAATAAAACAGTGTACACAAGTGATAGCATTTTGTTTACATCTTTATGGATACATCAACTGGCAACCATGACTGGGACGTAAGAATAATTGTCCAGTTAATACGAGTGTAAGTGTGAAATAGAAAAAAATGCAAGTGACACTAGAAAAAATGTCCGTACAACTCAAAGACGAACTCTCAAAGAGAAATCTTCCGACGAACGGCAAGAAGAAATTACTGAAGATGTGGTTATGAGACTATCTTGTCGAAAAAGGCGAGGATCCCGAAAAGGTTTTTATCAAGGTGGACGAAGATCCGGAGTCGTCATCAGAAGAGGACGTAAATATTACAAAAATTGGTTCCAACATACTGAGCATGATGCAGACACTCAAACAAAATCTCAGACATTGATTCACAAGTTAATTCCACCTTAATAAAACAGAATGACAAACTTCCAGACAAAATTTCAGGCATCAATTATGCCCTAACAGAAGAGATTTCAGAACAAATTTTGAAAGTAAATGACAGACTTTCAGACGAAATTTCTCAATCTAATTCAGTTTTAACCGAACAATTATTACAAGTGTATGCGCAGGTTTACGAAGTAGAACAGTGCCTAGAATAAAAAATTTCGACCATAAATGATAAAATTTCATCCCAAATTAGCAACGTCACCAATCAATTAACACAGCAGATATTGGACATGAGGTCAAAACTGGGACAGGTTGAGCAGATCGATAGTAGGGTAAGCCAGCTGGAAGGGGACATCTCGAACCTCAAGGAGGAGGTAGAAACCCAGATTTCTGGCATAAAACAAGAAGTTGAGGGGAGAATTTCTACCATCGGTGGAAATTTTGGGAGCTGTATTTGTGCCATTGAAGGGAGGTTAGAAAACCTGATTTTGACCATCAAGGGAGATGTGCAGGATATGAGAAAGAGCATCCTTCATGCGGTAGAAGGTAGATTAACTTGAACATGCCCTAGCACCACACCTTCAACTCCCTCAAACCTAACCGGCAACACAGGACACCTAGACCCGAAGGTGATCATAGAAAGCCTTTCGGAATTCCACGAACGACTGGAAGAGCCGAATAGCTTCGAGGGATCAGTCAGTCTACTAGGAAGGAGTAATCTACCGGAGGACATCTTTGTTCAACTCATCATACCGCGGCTAAAGGGGCAAGCCGCTACTTGATGGAATAACTTGGAGGGTTTAAATTTAAACTGGATGGACTTCAAGAGGGAATTTCTTGCTAGGTTCAATTCCGAAGGGTGAAGAGCTCGGTGAAAAGGAAGCTACTGACTGAGGCACAACCCACCAGCATGAGAGCTAGCGCGTTCGTCCTCTAGAAGTACCAGCTCTTCAAGCGGCTGCACCCGGAAGGCAGTGAGAACGAGATCTTACAAGACATCACAGAGCTACTCCACGATAAGATTCGACCCCTAGTGAAAATATTACAACCGAGATCCTGTGATGATCTGCGTAGAATCATCACCCAGCTGGAAGAGGAACACAAGAGCAAAGCTACGGAAGAGACCAGCTCGGTTATAAAGTGCTACCAGTGCGGAAGAACGCAACACCTGAAGAACAAGTGCCCAACCTTGATGTTGGAAAACTAAGTCCAGCCAATTCTGGATTGAAGGGGTATGGGACCGGGAACAGAAATGCGCCTAAAGACCCGACAGACAAGCAACCCTGGTCAAGTAGGAGACTGATTGGTCAGATTGTGAGCAGAACAGGCCAACCTCGCCCAGCTATCATCTTAAGGATAGGCAACGAGAATTTCTTCAGCCATACTTGACAGCCAAGCAAGCCATTCATTTGTCAATGGGACTGTTGCCAAATTACTACCGCCTATGAAGTCTCACCATCTCGGAAGGGTAGTGGGAGCAGCAGATGGGGTAACATATTCCATCCAAGGACAGACTAACTTAACCACTAAATGCATGGACCTGCCTATTGTAATTGACGTTGCAGTGATTCAGAACCTAATACCGGACATCATATTAGGTCATGACTTTCCGGTGGATTATGATGTGATTCTAGACTATGCAGCTAATGAAGTCTTTCTGAGAAAAGACAGACGTCTGAGGGTCGCCTGGCATGATGGAAATCTCTGGACTCGCAAGGATGCAGAAGTCTACGTAGACCTGGTTGATATCTAGTTAACGCATCTTTAACCAAGTGACGAAGAGGAGCTGATACGTGCCTTAAAAGACTTTCTGGAAGTCATCACCAATAAAATAGGACAGATTGCCACTGTAACACACACCATTGAATGCAGCACTTACTCACCCATCAAGCAACGCCCATATCCAATCAACCCGGGTAAGCGCAACTACGTCATTCAGAAATTCAAAAGATGAAAGGGCTGTCGTGTCCTCCCTGGGACATGAACTCAGGACAGCGGTTCCCTCCAAGGATATCCCATACGGAAGGAGGAGGAGCTGCTGTGGCCTGACATACTAGGTTTAACCGGCATAAAAGCTAGGACTCAGTACTTACAAGTACTAGTAAATATGGTAAAATGCTTTAAAATGTAATTCATTTAATTGGTAATTGTGGGTGAGAGAGTGATGTTCTAGAATATTGAGTGATCTTGAGTAAGAAGTCGGTCGGTCACAAGACCTAGAGTAATAGTCATAAGACCGTGAGTCACGGGTACACAGAACAGAGGTCGGCCGCTGACAATTTTGAGACGTTTAGAAATTATGCAGGGGATGCAGGCCTCTGATTGGCTGGAACCATGGAAGGTTCTACGGTGACGTCTCATGGAATATTTTAAGAGCTTTGACAACATTGGGTGGGGCCGGATAGCCTATATAAACCCCGGCCACTCAGTCTCGGGGCCTTCTGTTCAAATTCGCAGGAGCAGTTGTTAAGGTAATCCTTGTCGGTCGACAAGACAAATTATGCAAATAATAATAATAATAAGTTTTCTTAACTTAGTAGCCAAGTTTTAAGGCTTGCCTGGACCGACTTCAGCTCAAGACTCAGTCTTAAGAGTCTTATATCATCTGTAGGCCCTACATAGTGTACAATATATTCAGTTTATAAAAATAGAGTAATTTCTTTGAAGGAACACATCATCTTTATATCCTTCTTTCCCCTACCTTAGTTGGAGCTTCGTAACCTACACGTTCCAGCCGCTCGGGAACATTCCAGTCTATCATCCAGCCAACCTATCATCCTCCTACAAGATCCAAACCCTGTCTATCATGACAGGGCAAGGTCTCATCGAACCCTCCACATCCTGTTGGGCTTCGCCTATCGTCCTACCGAAAAAGAAGAACGGGGAGTATCGTCTGTGTGTGGACATCCACAAGTTGAACGAGAAGACTGTTAGTGATGCCTACCCCATGCCTGACCTGAAAGACTTGCTCAAACAAGTAAGAGGGTCTAGGATTTTCAGCACGCTGGATCTCAACTCCGGATACTGGCAAGTGGAGGTCGAGAAACGTTCTAGACCACTGACCCCCTTCATGAGACCGAGAGTATTGTACCATTTTACAGTATGCCTTTTGGACTGAAGAATTCTCCTGCAACCTTCATGGGATTGATGAATAAGGTATTGTCAGGATGTGTTGGAGATTTCTGTCAAGTGTATCTGGATGACATCTTAATCCACAGCAAGAATTTTCAAGAACACCTTGTACACCTGAAGAAAGTGCTGGAATGACTGAAAATTCATGGACTGCCCTGCCAACTGGAGAAGTACCACTTCGCCCAGTCCTGCGTAGAATATCTTGCCCATGTACTAACATCTGAAGGCTTAGAAAGGCAACTAGAGAAGAATAGAGCTATTGATGAAGCTGAATGCCTGCGGACCAAGCGACAAGTACATCAGTTCCTTGGGTTGTGTGGATGGTACAGCAGCTTCATGCTGCACTTTGAAGAGAAGGCAATACCATTCACCGATCTACTTCAGAACAACCGCCCATTCCGATGGACCAGCAAGGAAGAGGCAGCATTCCAAGGCATTAAGGCTGTGATATGCAATGCTCCCAGTTTAGCCCATCCAAACCCTTCACGGAAGATGTGCCTACAGACGGACGCCAGCGACTCCGGCCTAGGAGCAGTGTTATTCCAGGAGAGGAGTGACTGCGGAAGGGACATCTTTGAGTATGCCAGCAGAAAGCTATCTCTCACAGAACAACACTACTGCACTGCCGACAAGGAAACCTTAGCCGTGGTGTGGGCCATGGGCAAATTCTGAGGCTATTTGGAGGGAAGTTCCAGCTCTACACCAATAACGCAGCCCTCAAATGGTTGAACTCTGTATCTGGCTCAAAATCTAAATTAATGCAATTGGCTCTGTTAATAGCAGAATTTGACTTTGATGTGTGTCATGACCAACGACCGACCAACATAGAATCAGACAGTTTATTTCGGCCCCCGGCAATGGAACCTGAAGTTAGGAGCACCATTTTTTAGAGGGAGTTTCCACAAAATCACCAGAGCAAACCCAATGAACCTGTTCTTATGATCATCAAGAAGGAACTTAATCTGGAAGTAATTAAGCAATGGCAAGAACAAGACAAGCCCTGTAGGACTATGATGCAGTGGATTAGGAGACAGAACACCGATAGTCAGCTCGTCCGAAGGAATTCAAGATGTGCTACAAGAACTTCCGGGTTGATGGAGGACTCTTGATGTACAGATATCACCTCTCTGACTTGCCTGCAGTAGTCATGATCCGTACACAGCACACGATGGACATCCTCGTGAAGTTCCACGACAGCACAGAAGCCGGGCAGCCAGGAAGTGAAGAGACATATCAGTCTATCCGACGAAGATTCTTCTGGGTCAACATGTGGAAAGACATCCTTGATTATGTGAAGGGGTGCTACGTCTGTGCCTGCACCAAGGCAAGCAACAGGAAGGCAGATTCCAGTCAGCGAGGAAGACGGCCACTATGCTCTTGGGAGGTCATAGCCCTGGACTTGATGGGTCCTTACTATAGAACACCAAGGGGTAAAACAGGACTCCTAGTAATCACTGACCTCTTCACAAGATGGATTGAGGCTTTTCCAATTCCAGAAGCCACGACGGGACGCATCACCAGTCTTCTACAGGATAAAATACTCAGCTGCTACGGTTACCCCCGGTGCATTCTGTCAGAAAACGGGAGTCAATTCACATCAAGGAAGTGGCAGAAAACTATGACTGATGGGGTGTGGAGCACTGGACCACCTCTATCTACAACCAAAGGGCCAATCCAACGGAACGACGGAACCAGGAGCTAAAAAGGATGTTGCTGGTACACCTAATAGACAAAGAACATAGACTGTGGGACTATCGGATACCGCAGTCACTCTTTGCCCTGCAACGACGCATCAACCTTGTCACTGGCTATTCCCCTGTGGAGCTCTTCCTTGGTCGACAGCTATATGGCATCAGGGATTGGGAGATTTGTCCACTGCCCACTTCAGGTCAAGATGATGCAGCTGTTTCTCTAGAAGAGTGGCAGCATAAGCAGCAACAGGACATCAAGGAAAAGCAAGCTTTGGCCAAGATGAGATCCCTTACCCAGGCCAAGGCTCAAGATGTCCAAGAGACCCAGATCTTCCTACCAGGCCAACAAGTACTGCGACGTAACCACCCAGTCATTAATAAGTTTAGAGGGTTTCACACAGGTCTCGCACCTAAGTGGGTTGGTCCCATCAAGGTAGATAAGCAGCTGGGCCATGAGGTCTACTTACTAAAGACCAACCCTCCTGTCAAGGTCTACACATCGTAGTTGTTGCATACAGAATAAGCCTGGTACTGCCACGGGTCCACTGGGAGAAGAGGCTACTAATGACACAGCACAACCTGGTCATCATGAGGAGAATGCATCGACTATCATCGAGGAAGAGGCTGGCAGTGAGGCAACACTGACCCCCGACACGGCACGACCCGGTCAAGAGGAGGAGAGCACATCCAGCGACGTCAGGAAAGGGAGAAGATACAATCTACGACCAAGGCGAAGTCGACGAATGTGATAGACTTGAAATTGTTTCAAGTTATAGGGGGATATTGATGCAAGTATAATAGTCTAATATAACTTGGAAACAATATTCTTTAATCCTTGGGTAAATAATGCAAATATTGATGATGATGATTATTATTATTATTATTATTATTATTATTATTATTATTATTATTATTATTATTATTACTTGTGAGGAATGGATATGAAGTGTTTACATCCAAATATTATTATTATTATTTATGTAGTTATGTCCTGACTTTATTTGGTATAAATCACAATCTATTATTTGTGAGGTTATGTCATGAAACATATGCTGTATATATTTATATGAGTTTATTTAATGTAGGAACATGTAATTAATAGTATACAATTTATTATTACCAGCTTATATGATGTATAACCCAATGTTTTTGACATTTTTGACATGCTCTATTGGTGAAAAATATCTAATTCCCTCTCTGGGAATTTAGAATTTTCCACGAGAAGTATGTCGAAAGTTCCGTACCGAGCAAGTGGCCTTGCGGTTAGGGTCGCGCAGCATTGAGCTTGCATTCGGTAGATAGTGGGTTCGAACCCCACTGTCGGCAGTCCTAAAGACCGTTTTCCATGGTTTCCCATTTTCAAACCAGGCAAATGCTGGGGCTGTGCCTTAATGGAGGTCACGGCCGCTACCTTCCCAATCTCCCACCATTCCGTTGCTGAAAATCTTCAATGTGTTAGTGCGACGTTAAACAAATAGCTTTGTAGCACCAATCTGACATTCAATTCTGTTGAATTCCTTACTTACTGACATCCTTGACGCCCTTTCAAGTTGTGATCCTGTGTTAGAGAAGGACAATTATGTGGTGATTGTGAGTGGTACAAATTACATTGCTGCAAATGAAGGTGACGAACTAATTACGACCCTCAGAGGTAAGATTTCCGAACTACCTGACTCAAAAGTAATTGTAGTTAATGTGCCACCCAGGTATGACCTTATAGAGGACTTGTGTGTGAACAAAGCTGTACATGATGTAAATATAAAAATCAAGAGATTATGTAAGAGTTTTAGAAATGTCTATTTAGTAGATACTTTAGGTCTTGGCAGGCAAATGTTCACTAGGCATGGGTTACATCTGAATGGTAATGGAAAAGCAACTATCTGTAGACAAATTGCTACAATTATCAACAGAGATTTGCAAACTAATATGCACTTAAGAAAACCCATACCACTAAATTGGCATATACAGGGAAACTTGCCAGAAAACCCAGATCCTTAAATCAAGATCTATGTACTGTACCCGGATGAGATGGGCCCTAGTTATCATGATTTGATATTATAACCCCCCTCCCTCTGGTATGACCACGGATGACCCACGCGCGAAACTAGGTCGACCATATATACTAGGGAGTCGAGCTTCACATCAAACAGTCGTTTGAAATAATTTGATACGCTGACACAGTTACTCTGTAACTCAGTACCAGAAAACGCATTGTAGATTCTGTTAGAGTTGAAAGTACGTTATAAGTCATGAAGGTGAAGACGAACAGTGATAATTATTCAGAATATCGAGTGTAAATTATCAGTATCACTGTATGTGAAAATAATATATTTCTCAACATTTCATGTGTTGGAATTTTAAGGGTCGACGGAATGCCGATAGTACTTTTTGAAGGCATTGTTCAGAGCCTGAAATAAATATTTCATGATAGACGGCGTAACAATTATTGTAGCAGGGAACTGTAGGAGCGAGGCGATCACAAGACGGCCTCGTATACATCAGGAAGTGCCGGATAAAGAACGCGACGCACGCCGGTTCGAATGAAACGACATTTCGTTGTAATGTGTCACAACTTGTGGTTCGGGCTCAAGAAAGAATAATATTGTGCAAATGTAATTGGTCTAGAGGCACCTATTAGTGTTTTTTTATTCTTGTATAAATCATTGTAAATTATCTCGAGATGTTAATCATGGGTAATCGCCCAGAAGTGTTTTGTTGTGTTAATTTTATGAAGTGTGATATGATGAACGAGTAAATTACCATGGGGCCGTGAGGCTTCTCATCTGCTACGAGACAATGGAATTCTACATAGGAATGAGTACACAAATTTAATATTTGGGAATGTTATCGCGACAAAACAGGATTCAGTGTAGATTAATCATGGTTACTTAACATGGATCGCCTCCCGAATCCATGATTTTTTGATAGACGGACGAACTAATTTATATTAATATAATAATGGGTTAGATTAATTAATTGAGTATTTGTTTGTTGTATGTAATGTAAATATGGGATATTTCTTTCAATTAATGCATGCTGTTTGTCAATACTTTGATTTAAGTTCATTTCAAGTGTTGGATTTCTTTTTGTGCTAACCCATTTATTTGATTTTCAATCACTGCGGTGATTATTTGTATTTTAGTATGAATATTTTTTACCAGACAGCCAGATTATGAAAGTGCCAGAGTGTAAAATTTGTGTTGCGTACGGAAGGTAATAAATAATAATAATAATAATAATAATAATAATAATAATAATAATAATAATAATACGGCTTGGTGTGTTTGCGAGTGAGAGATAATAATATTATTTGTGCGTTTTCAAGTTAAAGTATAATGATAATGCTTTGTGAGTTTGCTAGCGGAAATAATAATCAATGTGGAGATAACATGTAGCGTTAAAGACTTTAATTCAGGCAGTAAGTTTGATTTATATGTAAATTGTTGATTTCACATTTTTGGACTTTATCTTAACCATTAAAATTTGTTTTAGCGATAGAGGCACGTGAATAGAATGGTCACGATATGTTGAAAGCCCAGAGTGGTTTGAGCCATATTTAGAGTTGGAAGTCATGAGGGACGAAAATCCAGCATGAAGTAAAATTGAGCCGTACTGTTTGTGATGATGAAATGGATGAATCTCAAGGCCTAAGATGATATAAAATGCCGATTCCAGTGTTATGAGTGGCAGAATCCACACACCGAGGATTAATTTACGAATTAAATGTTTGAAGAGTTCCAATGAAAAAAGATGGACTTCAGATGAATTGGAAGGAATAGTTTAGCAATCGCCGGCATTTGCCCAGCCGCGATATGCCGTAGGTTGTGAGATGTGTCTTGGGAGGACATGTGTCCCAATAAAATTAACGGCAGTACGAAACTGAAGGTGCGGTCCCGAATACCGTGTTGTCCCGACCGATATAAAGCAGATCTTGGTGGTTCATAACGGGATTTAACATATGTGACTAAATTCTAAAGAGTGGAAATTAAAATATAAAACCTTCTATTTTAATAATAATAATAATAATAATAATAATAATAATAATAATAATAATAATAATAATCCAAGTGAATCTTGTCTTAAATCAATTGCTTAGTGCCAAAGTAGACCGAAACTGTAAAAGCTTATGCATTAACCATAAATATCGCCAATGGTAGTGTAACACACGAAATTAAGTTACCATAATAATAATAATAATAATAATAATAATAATAATAATATGAAGAGGAATAAGGAAGAATTTATTTGGTTAATTTGAGAATAATTATGGTGAGATCAATGTAAACTATTAAATCCATGATGAATATCTCCACTGATGATGATGATGATGATAATAATAATAATAATAATAATAATAATAATAATAATAATAATAATAATAATAAAAGATTGAAGAAGCAGAAGAAAACTTGCAATAGTAATTTGATAATAATAATTACGATGAAAGGAAATTAAGATATTTTATGGACGATGATTCATTGTTACGAATATAATAATAATAATAATAATAATAATAATAATAATAATAATATTTATTAGGAAGCTGATCATTAATTTGTGCGGATAAATTACGAGGAAGAACGACCCTTCGTTTGAAACGTTGGCAAGAGTTAGCATATAATCATCCCGGATGACAAATGATGATAATCAAAATAGGATTATAATTGAAATTAATTATAATAATAAATAATTGATGGTAATCACAGAATATGATAATGATCTGATAAAGAATGATATTATTTAATAATCATAGGAAGATATGATAGGGACAGTCGTCATGTGTCGAACTGGTCGGAACCAGATATTGGGTTTCCACGGGGGAGATTGTTAGCGGTAGATGCAAAATAACCCACGGACGGCACATGTCTTCATTTTCAGAACATAGTAATGAACCTTTCCATACGTCTTGTCGTATTGACAAAAGTAAATATTGAGATAAGCTTTGAGTTAATGAGCTATCCGTGGCATGTTTGTGAATCTGGAAATATAGGCTAGAGTGTGTCCGTATTATAAATTCCTGTTTTAAATACGATAACATTTCCACGGTGGGGGTCCGGCTCACCAGAATGTACATACCGGAAGTGACTCATGTCCAACGGAACGGGGAGATGACAGTAAATAGTTACTCTCACGCCTTCGTCTCCAAAAGAAGATCTTCAGCGGTGAAATGTCCACTCATACGGATGTAGATTCGATCCCCAATAACCAATGGGGCGAATTCACCAAATATTTTACACTACCAGAGTAGTGAGGTAAATCCAAGTATTATTGCATTTCTTTTTCAGGATTGAATTTTCCCAATGTAATAATTGTCATCATGTGCAGTTTGCAAAATAAGTCAATAAATTGCTCCTCATTGCAATTTCAATAGGAAACAGTTTCCATATCTTTTATTGTAGTTAGTCCAGTATGCCCATGAAATTTAAGTTGTCACTTCCCAGTCCTATTGTGGAGTCCATAATTTGTATCCATGAACGAGCCGTCCCCCGTTACCTTAATTTGCATGCCCCATTCATCCCTATGTTCATTTGGTGCGCCGATATATATTTTGATTGTTTTTTTTATTAAAATTTTTTATCTTTTACGAACTGATCACCCCTGAGATTAAGGCTAGTCTGGGACTCAGGAGGTGAGCGGGTGCAGTACAAAGATCTGGGTTCCAGGGACGTTCTCAACTCATGAGTCAAATGTTACCCAATTGCAACAGTCAAGTTTTAGGGAGGAAGGGGGTCTGAGATTGGTCTTGGTAAACTGTCAGAGTATAGTAAATAAACAATTAAAATTCAGTACATTGATGGAATCTTATGAGACTGATGTGGTGATAGGAGTGGATTCGTGGTTGAGAGAAGGGGTGGGTAATAGGGAAGTATTTCCAGAAGGGTATACAGTCTATCGTAGAGACCAAGGAGATAAAAAGGGAGGGGAGGTGTTTATTCTGGTGAAGGAAACTTATTGTTCACATGAATGGTTTACCGATGAAAGGGATGAAATATTAGGGATAAAATTAGTTTGTGATAATATGAAGAAGGTGTGAATTATAGGAACATATAGGCCTGGAAGAGAGGAAAGAGACATGGAAATATATCAGAAAATAATAGATAATACTCATAAAAACAATAATAATGATATGGTAATAATTGGGGGAGATCTAAACTTGCCTGAAGTTGAATGGAATGGAGCTGCAAGTGAAGCCCATGAACAGAAACTGGCAAATAAAATATGGTAATTTGGGAGGGAGGATTTACACAAGTAATACAAGAACCGACTCGTCTCAATAACTTACCAGATGTATTCTTGGTTAAACCATGGGAAATTGTTGATAAAACTAAGGTAATTGAAGGAATAGGTGACCATAAGGCTGTAATAATGGATGTAGGACTCGTACCAAAAATGCTTAATAAGAGGGTGACACAAGTGTGGCGAATAGAAATAGTATGTGGTATCAAGTAAATGATATATTCATAGGAATGGCGAAAACGATGTAAATCACAGCACAAGTAATAAAACAATGATCGACCCACGACACAGAGGATCATCAAACAGCATACGTTTTGAGCTGCTCAGCGCCCAAGGCAGGTATCATTTCACTGGTGGGAACTTGTCAGACCACAGAAAGGCGTATGTTTGATACCCCAAACCATAAATCTCGTTAGGTTACGGCAACACAAAAACTGATGTGTTAAACATGACATTTATCAATCAGCATAGTCAGTGGAACTTTGGCGGGCCGAGCACGAGGGCCGTCCGTGGTAAGTGCAGAGTAAAAAGAAAAAAGAGAGAGAGCAGAGGGGAGGGAGCATACAACAAACAAAATTAAATAAAAGGGAATCAATTTAAAGAAGTTATATTTTAACCATAAATGACTAGAACAGGCTAAGTGCAACAATCCAAGAATAGGAATCACAAAGATTGTAGTAAGGGCTCGGACCTTTTAACAACAAAATGCAATTGAGACAGATCTTAATTTTAAAATTTCTTGCGAATAACACCAAAAGTTTCTGCGAAAGCCTAAGACCCATTTTCGGTAGAAAACCACAATTAGTATATATTTTATTTGCATATATTTTTTTTAAAAAGGACACTAATTAAGAAAGAAGGGGGAGGTATTAGTACAATTTGACAATAGTGATTAAAGGCCACACTTACAATCAAATATCAAACCCAAAAGGGGGTAAGAGAGTTAGAGCACGTTACAAGACAGAAATATACGACTTAATACCGTGAAAAAAAGGAGACAGACTGAGAAGGGAAGGAAAGGGAGGAGGATTTTTCCAGGCTGCTTAAACCCTATAAGTTGGCAGTGTGAGCGACCGCTCCGGCCTCAAGAAAAGTTCAGGAAGTGGCAACACTTCTAACATTTGTCCAGGTACAGTTTATCATTTAAAGTAGAAGATTAATGAAGATATCAGTCTGAAGGACTCTGTTAGAATGAGAGCCATAAACGCACAGAATAATCAATCGTTCAGAGTTCAAGTCTTGATGGAAAACACGAAAGATGAAAAAATAATAACATTTGATCATCCAGTGTGAAGATTTTCAATACAGCTTTTCACAGAATAAAAATTTAAAACATCGCAACGGGCCAGCTGCCTGCGAAATGTTCCGCTCTCTCCACTCGGATGTTTTCACTCAATGTCTGACCGGCGAAACGAAGTAATAGCACGCTTATATAGGTGGTGAAGTGAGTCCAGAAGTTACTTGATGAAAAATACGTAAGCATGACGTCACAGCGGAGCAGCAGCAGTGCAGGGGAACAAGCCAGTTTGTGAACAGCTTGGTGAGCAAGCAGACAGAGAGAAAATGGCAGCAGTAGAATGCAACGAATGGCAGACGGTAAGAAGAAAAAATCTTGATGAAGTAGAGAGGCCATAACACAAGACAAGAAATTATACAGAAAAACTAAAGTTGATGAATTTTGGACTTACCTGAAATCACAATTCAGTTTTGGATAAGTGAAGGGAGTAATGAGGATACACTTTGGGCAAAATTTAAAGGAATCATTTGGGAAGGAGAGAAGAGATTTGTATCTGTTAAGAAGGGTAAAATAACCTCAGACCCTGTTTATCATACAAGGGAAATAAGAAAATTAAAAAGAAAATGTAGAATAGTAAACAGGAAAATCAAAGAGGGTAGGGAGAATAGAGAAACTAGAAAACAGCTAATGAGGGAACGGAATAGAGTGAAAAAGGAAGCAAAAGAAAAGTATGTGAATGGCATACTTCAAGAGGGTAATGACCACAAAGGGAAATGATAAAAGCTGTGTTCATATATTAGGAATCAAAAAGGAAAAGGAATCCAAATTTCTACAATGGTGGGAGAAGGGGGTGAACACTATTTAACAGATACTGAGAAAGCAAATCTATTTAGTAGGGAATTCAGAAATTCAGTCGAAGATTGTCAGGAGTTGGAAATAGTAACAGAAGATAGAGAGGGACAGACACATAGGGAAACAAGAAGCTTCTCATTCACAAATAAAGATATTTTCAGAGAAATCCAACTGCTTCAGCAAGGAAAAGCAGCAGGAAGTGATCAAATTACTGGGGAGGTATTAAAGACAATGGGGTGGTACATAGTGCGTTATTTAAAATTTCTCTTTTACTATGTCATAAATAATAGTGTAATACCAAAAGAATGGAAGGAATCTATAATAATACCAATTTATAAAGGAAATGGTGATAAAAGGAAACCAGAGAACTACAGACCAATCAGCCTGACCAGTATAGTTTGTAAAATACTGGAGAGTTTAATAGCAAAGTACATCAGAGGGATATGTGATGATAAAAATTGGTTCATGAGGAGCCAGTATGGATTTAGAGAGAAATTTCCTTGTGAGGCACAACTGGTGGAATTTCAGCAGGACATATCAGATCAGTTGGATTCAGGAGGCCAGTTAGATTTCATAGCGATAGATCTTTCCAAAGCCTTTGATAGAGTGGAACATGGAATATTATTAAAGAAATTGGAGGGAATAGAATGTAAGGGTTACACATTGGATAAGAACATTTCTAAATTCAAAGGTTCAGAAAATCAAAGTAGGAAATACTGTATCACAGGAAGAGAAAGTTTGGAAGGGAATTGCACAGGGTAGTATAATAGGTCCGTTACTTTTCTTAACATACGCAAATGATTTAGGAAACAATATAACATCAAAAATAAGATTGTATGCAGATGACATAATTGTTAATAGGGAAATAAATAACATTGACGATTGCTCAGAATTACAAAGGGACCTTGAGAGTATCCAACAGTGGGTTGAAGAAAATAATATGAAGGTTAAAGGAGGCAAATCAACTGTTCCAACATTTACAAACAGGAGCTTTAAAACTGAATTTGAATATACTTTGGATGAGGTAGTTATCCTAAAAGATGTCAAGTGCAAATACTTAGATATGAGATTTGAAAGTAAGTTACACTGGAAGGGTCATGTTGATGACATTGTTGGGAAAGCATACAGATCGTTACATGTCATAATGAGGCTACTTAAAGGATGCAACAAAGAATTAAAAGGAAAAAATTACTTAAGTATGGTTCGTCCATTATTGGAATATGCAAACAGTGTTTGGGATCCTCACCCAGAATACCTAATAAAAGAAATAGATAGTGTGCAGAGGAAAGCAGCAAGATTTGTAACAGGGGATTTCAGGAGAAAAAGAAGTGTATCAGAAATGTTAAAGGAACTTGGGTGGGAAACTTGAAGTAAGAGAAGGGAGAAAACTAGACTTACAGGTTTATATAGAGCCTATACAGGAGAAGCAGCATGGGGAGAAATCCGTGAGAGGCTTCAGTTGGAAAATAATTATATCGGCAGAACTGACCACACTTATAAAATTAGAAGGAATTTTAGCAGAAGCGATTGGGGTAAATTTTCATTCATAGGGAAGGGCGTGAAGGAGTGGAACAGTTTACCAGGGGTAGTGTTTGATTCTTTTCCAAAATCTGTACAGATATTCAAGAAGAGAATAAACAGCAACAGGGAAAATAAACAAAATGTTAGAGGGCATTCGACCAGTGCAGGCTACTGTAAATAAAAAATGTGTGTGAAAAAATTAATTCCATCCCCTGGTCCATGGAATTTGGATAGCCAGAGTAGGGGACTGCCTGTTGGGGTGAAGTACAGTGGGGACTTAGAGGGCCCTGGGACCGCTACGGAAGCTGTGAAGGCCCTTCAGGAACTCTGAAAAGTGGTGGCAAAAGGGGCTCTGGTTAAGATGCAGCAGGTCGTTATGCTACTTAGGTTCAAAAATGGTTTTAAAAAAAAAAAGTAAATAAATGTAATGTATATTTTAATCTTATACCAGTTGCATAGTATTATTTGAAGTAATTCTACATACTGTGTATGAGTTGAGTATGTTTGTACGTATAGGAGATATTATAAGTAGAATTTTGTAAACAATATAAATTTATTAAGGATGATTTATTTAATAGAAAAAATTGTTAGCGTAAATTATATATTATTGTATTCTAGAAAAATTCTCTTCTTCTCTTGTTAATTTAAAAAATAGTGCTTGACAATAATGTATTTTAGTGTACCATTTGCCACCAAGGTAGACACCTCATTTGCAAATAAAGAGATTTTGATTTGATTTTGATCAGTTTAGTCTTGGAAAGGCTAATTTTCATACCATACTCATTGCACCTATTTTCAAGTTCCAATACATTACACTGCAGGCTTTCGGCGCAATCTGCCATTAAGACCAAGTTTTCGGTGTAAAGCAGACTGCTTACTACATTTCCACCTAACTGAATCCCTCCCTGCCATTTTATACCTTTCAGCAGATGATCCGTGTAAACTACGAACAGAAAAGGTGAAAGATTACAGCCTTGTCTAACCCCTGTAAGGACCCTGAACCAAGAACTCATTCTAGCATCAATTCTCACAGAAGCCCAATTATCAACATAAACGCCTTTGGTTGATTCTAATAATCTACCTTTAATTCCATAGTCCCCCAGTATGGCAAACATCTTTTCCCTCGGTACCCTGTCATATGCTTTCTTTATATCTATGAAACATAAACAAAACTGCCTATTCCTCTCGTAGCATTTTTCATTTACCTGGCGCATACTGAAAATCTGATCCTGACAGGCCCTCTTTGGTCTGCAACCACACAGGTTTTCATCCAACTTCCTCTCAACTACTGATCGCACCCTCCCTTCCAAGATGCCAGTTAATACTTTGCCTGGTATACTAATGAATGAGATACCTCGATAGTTGTTGCAATCCTTCCTGTTCCCTTGCTTATAGATAGGTGCAATTATTGCTTTTGTCCAATCTGATGGTACCTTACCAACATTCCATGCTAATCTTACTACTCTATGAAGCCATTTCATCCCTGCCTTTCCACTATACTTCACCATTGCAGGTCTAATTTCATCTATTCCTGCTGCTTTATGACAATGGAGTTTATTTACCATCCTTTCCACTTCCTCAAGAGTAATTTCACCAACATCATTTTTCTCCTCCCCATGAGCCTGGCAGTTCGCAACACCACCAGGAAGATTTCTTTTTTTGGTGAGAATATCTTCAAAATATTCCCTCCACCTCTCCAGTGATTCCCTGGGATCTGTTGTGAGTTCACCTGAATTACTCAAAACACTATTCATTTCCTTTTTCCCTCCCTTCCTAAGATTCTTTATTACTGTCCACAAAGGTTTCCCTGCTGCTTGACCTAGCCTTTCCAGGTTATTACCAGAATCTTCCCACGACTTCTTTTTGGATTCAACAACTATTTGTTTTGCTCTGTTTCTTTCATCTGCTTAAAATTCCCTGTCTGCCTGTGCCATTGTTCGGAGCCATTTCTGATAAGCCTTCCTTTTACGTTTACAAGCTGCTCTCACTTCATTATTTCACCAAGATGTTCGCCTTTTCCCATCTTTACAGACAGTTGTTCCTACGCATTCCCTTGCTGTTTCTACTACGGCATTCTTGTATGCCACCCATTCTCTTTCTATAATCTGCTTACTGTCTACTGTCTACTGTTCTAAACTTCTCACTAATCATATCCATGTACTTCTGTCTAATTTCCTCATCCTGGAGATTTTCTACCCTTATTCGTTTGCAGACAGATTTCACTTTCTCAACCCTAGGCCTAGAGATACATAGTTCACTACAGATCAGATAGTGGTCTGTATCATCAAAAAATCCCCAGAAAACTCATACATTCCTAACAGATATCCTGAATTCGAAGTCAGTTAAGATATAGTCTATTATGGATCTGGTACCCCTAGCCTCCCATTTGTAGCGGTGAATAGCCTTGTGCTTGAAGAATATATTCGTAACTGCTAAACCCATTCTAGCACAGAAGTCCAGCAAATGCTTCCCATTCCCATTAGCTTCCATAACTTCCCCACATTTACCAATCACCCTTTGGTATCCTTCAGTTCTATTTCCAACTCTCGCATTGAAATCGCCCATTAGTACTATTCTATCCTTGCTGTTGACCCTGACCACGATGTCACTCAATGCTTCATAAAACTTCTCAACTTCATCCTCTTCTGCACCTCCAACTGCCAAATCTACCCACATCATTCGTTCGTTTACGTGCCTAACAGAAAATATGTTGCATTCATTGGTATTCCTGATTAACAGCCCTACCCCATACTCTTCCCTTCCCTTTCTAAGACCCGTGAAGTACACTTTATCATTTCCTATCTCTTCCTCGTTATCTCCCCTTACCTGAATATCACTTACTCCTAGCACATCCAGTTGCATCCCCTTTGCTGACTCAGCCAGTTCTATCTTCTTTCTTCCATAAGCCCCATTAATATTGATAGCTCCCCATCGAATTCCATTTCGTTCGCCAAGTTGTTTTCAAGGAGTCCCTCGCCTGTCAAATGGGAGTGGGACTCCGTTACTCCCATAGGTCCGAGGCTAGCTTAAAATGTTCTGAGCTCGGTAAATTCATGAAGCAGGATGCTACCCTACTTGCACATAGACCAAGTGAGGATCTCTCCTCTAACGGCTTATGGCCACCGGTGGATTGTATAGTCCTAGCTGCCTGAGCACAAGGAGGGCCATGACTCAGAATATGTCCGAGATGCACACTCCCATTCCATAGCAACTGGTATCCCAACTCTCTGGACCACTTACTAGGCCACTCAGCCGTTGCCCATGGTTCACGAACTAGGACGTGACTACATTAACCCACACTGTGAACCACGAGAAATTTCTTGAGAGGTTTTAGTTAATGAAAGTCACAGAGTTAGAGGTCAGAGCTTTACAGGAATAGCGGTCAAGAAACTCCGACCATTTCGTCAATAACTCCTTTTGCATGATCGTAGCATCATGCGGCTCTAAATTTCTGTTAAGAATAATGACTTCAGACAACAACATACTGTGGCATTTCGTACTGATATTTTGTGGCAAGTTGTCCTGTGTTTGAGAGTAGCACTTAGCTCTTTAAACTCCAACAATAGGGACCGTTTATGATCAAGAAATATCACTGCCATCACCTTGCCAGCAAAAGATTGTCTCTTTAATTTCTTGGGGTTTGGGGAGTCAGCCTGCTTCCTTTGCATACTTGCAGCTTTGTTGGACAGTTCGAAATGGCGACACCATGTTTTGTCAGCAGCCATTATGCACCGTAGGAAGTCATTACCATCATCTTCATACCACCCCAAATTTACCAGACATAAAGCCACTGCCATTACTTATGCTCCACAGTCAGCATCCTCGGAACCTATTCTGATCAAACTCTTTTTATTAAACAATTACTTCTTCCTGATATTCTAAACTATGCCACATAACACACCTAATTGTTTTGCAGTCAGAGAAAATCTTTCCCCACTTACCTTCTCTACAACAATCTTGTGTGTTGTAACCACATGCATCTTGGCAGAGCATGAATAGTCAGCAGTTTGCTAATGTCCTGCCCAAAACCTGAGTGCCCAGTTGTGCCCTGTTGTCTTCGATACACATTTCTCACCATATACAGCATTTGTGCGACCACAAGTTTCACTCAGCCGATAGCCTTATGCCGCTGGAAATTGAATCATAGTTCGTTGATCTTGATGTGACAAATTAGGATTCACTGACACTGTTCATATAGCCAAATTGCACATGTTGATAGCCACTTTCTACTAGAGAATGTTGTTGTATAGTTACCTCTTTTTCCTCCCTACAATATGTAGCTCATTGATGTCTTCACAGTGGAGTAAGAAATGAGGCCAAGACATATTTAACTTCATCCCTCCTTGCATATGGTTTGTTACATCTGGGTGTGACTAAGGACTGAAAGATTGGTTATAGGTGCTGAAGTAACCTTATAATCATTTAGCTTGTGTGTTTCTCCAGTTCACAAGGCCAGGCAGAGTTTACTTTGAAGTCGATAGGTTTGGTTGTGGTGCAGTCATGGTGACCTATAGAGTATGACTTATTATTACTGGTCTTCTATAGAGTATGATGTATTATTACTGCTGAATGTAATGCTGGACACCTGTAGAAGACAAGTCTTATGCTTACAAGGGTATGGAAGGGTAAGGTTATGGAAGTTGATCTGGTTCATTGCTAGTGAGAACGTTTGTGAAGTTTGGTGGACATCTAAAATGTCATCATGGGTATGGAACAAGGATGAAGGTTGAATACTTGCTCTAAAGCTCTATTCAGTTTGTGGAGAGTGGGCGGATGACCTTCGATGTTAGGCCCCTTAAAACAACAAACAAGTTTGTGGAGATCTGGATGGCAGGTTGTTATGAAGGATATTGGATTCATGTTAGTGGCTGTTGGACTTAAATTCGTAGCCTTGGCAATTTTGCAGACAACTTGCTTATTCATAAGTTAGAAGTAACAGACATGAAATTAGCAAGAATTATTGTTGGTACAAATGGGTGGGGAAAATGAATAGGAGGGTACTCAGAATGAGGAGGTAAAGGCTAAATTAGGAATGAATTCAATGGATGAAGCTATGCACATAAACCATCATAGGTGGTGGGGTGATGTGAGGCGAATGGAGGAGGATAGGTTACCTTAGATAATAATGGACTCTGTTATGGATGGTAAGAGAAGTAGAGGAAGACCAAGACAACGATGGTTAGACTCAGTTTGTAATGATTTAAAGATAATATAAAGATAAGGGTGTGTGTGTGGTTATATATATTGGACATGAAATCTATATCATGTTATCTGAGAGTTTTAACGTCAATATCCCATTCTTTTAAAATTCAATACAATAAATCCTTTTTTTGCTAGTGGCTTCACGTCACACCGGCACAGATAGGTCTTATGGCAACGATGGTATGGGAAAGGGCTAGGAGTAGAAAGGAAACGGCCGTGGCCTTAATTAAGGAACACCGAGCTCGATAGCTGCAGTCGCTTAAGTGCGGCCAGTATCCAGTATTCGGGAGATAGTGGGTTCGAGCCTCACTGTCGGCAGCCCTGAAGATGGTTTTCTGTGGTTTCCCATTTTCTCACCAGGCAAATGCTGGGGCTGTACCTTAACTAAGGCCACGGCCGCTTCCTTCCCATTCCTAGGCCTTTCCTGTCCCATCGTCGCCATAAGACATATCTGTGTCGGTGCGACGTGAAACAAATAGCAAAAAAAAAAAAATTAAGGAATAGCCCCAGCATTTGCCTGGTGTGAAAATGGGAAACCACGGAAAACCATCTTCAGGGCTGCCGACATTGGGATTCGAACCCACTATCTTCCGGATGCGAGCTCACAGCTGTGCACTCCTAACCACACGGCCAACTCGCCCGGTACAATAAAATTCTTGTGGCTTCCATGCTGTTGCAGATGTCTGCTTTGTGCAATCTGTATAAGTGAGACTTGCACTAATATTAGGACTATCTGCAAATTTCGACAGGAAAATGGACAAGTATATACATGATACTGTATAGGCTTTTGGGCTTATGGCTTTTTAAGCCTTTCTCGTGGACAGTCGAGATTTTCTTCTGATGTCACAGAGCACCGTTCTCTGCGAAACATAAAGAATTTCACCTTATTTTCTTGACACGGCATAAGCCCGAAAGCCTATACAGTATCATGTGTATAAGTACGGGCCGTGAAAGCATCGGTGGAAAAGTATATTTTAAAGATGTAATTGAGGTTGTAATCTCAAATGAATTATTGGAAGATGAACTTGTTTATGGCATAAATATGGAATTTCGAGAGTTAACGGAATATGCTACTGTACTGATACATCCAAATGCCAAATGATCTTGACAATAATGCAGATATATATTGAAGTGCAGATCTTTTGCATGTTGTGTACATAATGTATAGAAGTTTTTAAATGTGACCCTTCTACATTTAAAATAAGGAGTGAAAGCTTTCAGTAACCTGTGTACTTTATGGTATTATGTCGTATTATGTCTGCCAGTTCTCACCAGAACAAACTGTGATAAACAAATTTGTGGCAGCATGTTAATTTAATTGTTAGCAAATATATGATTATACTAGTACAATATCCTCTTGAATGCCAATGTAACTTAGTCCTTGTGTGTTGATACTCGTTTAGGTAGTTCAAAACCCTCACTGGAAGAAATCAGAAAAATATTCTCTGTGTGTTTCAATGATTCTGTTGTGTGTTTTCATTCAAAATTACATTTTAGTCATTTAAAATTTATTCCTCTTTTTCATCTCTAGGACAATTCATGGGTTAATTTATAATGCCCTAAAGCTGTTCATGGAAATGAACCAGAAATTGTTTGATGAGTGTACTCAACAGTACAGGCAAGAACGTCAAAAGTAAGTACCTATGTAGTTATGGTAGATTTTTCCTCCCAAATACAGAAATGTACTTCTTTTATTTTTTTGTTAAATACCAGAATAACAATATTTAGGCAAAATTTCAAACCTCTTTCTTCCTCCTAAACACTTCTGTATATGGTTTCCACGTTGGTGTATTCCATAAGTGTTACAAGCTATTCAGAATGTGCTCTCTATATAATAACTTTATTGTGAAAGGTTGGTTTGATGAGTGCAGTTTGTTTGTTCTCCAGTCTATCCATGACTAGCTGCAGTAAAACTCCACTTATCCAAACTTCGCTAAACTAAAACCAAAACCAGGCTTAACCAAAACGATGGTGGAAAAAATAAATTAGTAATTTGCAGGACCTGTGCTCAAAATCGAGCTGGCAACATCCTTTCAGCGAGCAACATAACTCTCTTACTCCTACCACACTTTCCAGTACCCTGTATACCATTAACTTCTGCCGTTACCGTACATTTGACTCATTGTTTGCAGTGACAAGAGTCACAGTACCTGCTTCACCGTGTATTGACCAGGAAGTCTTTCGACATTCTATAGTATTTTACTTTTGATGCTAATCAGTGCAAGTGCTTCATGTGTGCTGTTTTAAGGTGTCGGCAAAAAGGAAATGTGTTTGGATGAAGCAGTTAGACAGATGAAAATTGGGAGGCTGTTATGAAATGTAGCATCAGATTATGCTGCCTATATCTCTACAATATCTGATTGGGCAAAAGCGAAGCCAGAATTTCAGGAACACTTGTCGATAATTTCTATACGCAAAACTATGATAAAAGCCAAATACGGGAAATTAAACTAAGCCCTATTCTGTAGTTTACCCAGCAACGTGCTAAAAGAATGCCTTTATCAGGACCTATACTTATGGTTTGTTGAACAAAGCAGTTAATCCACACCAGCTGATACAATGCTCATCAGGAGATGATGTGGTATAATTGCTTGCAAGTGTTGTGAGAAGAGAGTTCAAAAGAAAATTTCTGATTTTATGAATTTTATGAAATAGTGCATCTAAATACTATACATTTAAATACGGTCTGTTTTGAATTTAAATAATACTGCATGCACATAGGTGTAGAATATTTGTTCCTCTCACTGTATCAGTAGTTCCCATAGTTCATACAAAATGTCTCTGCTCTTGCTCCCTGTAGTTTGATTAAGCGTGGTTTTACTCTATCTGTTGTTACAAAAACAAATCCAACCAACCAACCCCATGGCACTACAGCCCTGATGGGCCTTGGCCTATCAAGCGACCACCGCTCAGTCCAAAGTCCTACAAGTTACGAGGTAATGCGTGGTTAGTGAAACAAATCCTCTTGCCGATATTCTTGGCTTTCTAGACTGGAGCCACTATCTCACAGTCATTATAGCTCCTCAGGTCTCTTGTAGGCTAAGTGGACCTCGAATCTGCCCTCAAATCCATTTAGAAATCCCTTATGACTGGATGGGAATTGAATCCAGAGCCTCCAGGTTAGAGGTAGGCTCACTGCCCCTATATCACGAGGCTGCCATCTGTAGTTACACAACTTAGTAATGATATAATAGAGAGTTGAGGACGTACTAACTGTACTCCCCAACTTCATAGTAATAATTGATCTCTGAAAAGTAAATAATGAGGCATGTGTAAAAGTTTGCTTTGTTATAGCTTATGTGGTCACATCTTAACTGGCAGGTCTTTTCAATCATCTCTGTGTTCCCTTTACAAAAAAATGTGCAGCCATCCAGAAAGATTATTCTGCAAAACATAAATTCATGGCCTAGATCTTGATCTAAACCATTCTTCCCTGGCATATTATGGATCTCAGACATACTATCACTACTTAAAAGTTATATAACAGGTTGAGTACTCTATCCTGCTCTCTGCTCTTGTACTATTAATTGGCATTATGTACAAGAGGAATATAGTGCCTTGCTAAGCAAGATGATGGTTGAAGCTGACCCACTGAGAATAGCAATTATAACATTTCTCCAGCATTTTCTCTTTTCTGAAAGGGCACAGTGTTCTGCATCAGTGTAGTTTGATTTATATTCCCATACTTATGTCCTTTGGGCCGATGACCTTCGATGTTAGGCCCCTTTAAACAACAAGCATCACTTATCCCCTTTGCCTCTATACCGATTATGACTTGTATTTATTCGCTTATTAGACTACCCTCTTCTAGTGATTCTGTTGTGGTGTTCACTTTGGTTTACCTACTGTAAACTTTACTTATCATTTACCTCTCATTGCATAAATCAACATACATACATACATGCATACATCATGAACCAGATCAAAGAACATGCTAGATTTTATATTTTCCTCCTGATTGGAATAAAAGAGAGGTTGCACTAAAAAGTACCTGTGTGATGTTTTATTGTTGTATAATATTTAGGAACTTCTTGGAATTCTCGTATCTTTAGTGAACCAGTTGCCTAATCTAGATATGAGTTTTGTTTGTTGTGTTTTATTTTGCTCCATTTGAAGGGAGAAAGAGCGCCAAAGGGATCGAGATGAAGCGTGGTCTCGAGTAGAGGAACTGGCTATGAGGAATCCCAGTTATGCACCTTTACGTTCTGACAGTATTGATAGCAGTGCGAGTGACTTAGGCTCTCCAATTGCTGATGGAACTGCAGATGAAGAGATCACATACGAAAAACTAGAAGCGGAATCTAGGGAAGTAAGTAGTGTTGCAGCTATGTTCATTTACCTGAATATTCTCTAATTTGTGTGTCACTTGATGTCTCTTCTTGTCTTGTGATAGTCCCATTTTCCAAAGCATCAGGATTTCAGAAATAGTTCAGATTAGTATAAAACTATGTCTTTACATTCATTACTCTTGTTTTAGATAATTAAGATCACATGAAATACCCAGTAACATGGTGTAGGTAGTAAAAGATGGCAAAACTTCTTAAAGTGTAGTTGTGATTGCGCGATGTTCAAATCCTAGCACTGACCATGATCATTCTGAATGTTGTTGTTTTTTCCCTCCTCTCGTTGTCATTGGATGACACCGTACCTGAATCCCTGAGATCGCCTTTCACAATCCTATTGCAAAACAGTTGGTTACATTAATTAGTGTAACTACTATGATACAGTGGAGCACACTGGAAAGCATTCATACTGTAATGGTTATGGCGTCCGCCATGCCAACTCGCTACGCGCCGGGGGCGTCATTGTATCGGCCCCACCCCCTTATGCTCAAGCGCGCCAATCACGAGCAACACTTGGTGCTAGGCCGGCCCTCTCACCTCCGTCCGCGCTCCCACAGCAGAGGATGACGGAAATTACTCGACTATTAATCTGGAGTCTTCTATCTCACGAGGTTCCTGGATACATCTATCATCCGGACTGTTCTGGAAGGCCCAGAGCAGGTATATAAGGAGAGGAGTAACTTGGAGTGACAATCAGAGTGAGAGACGGAGTTAGTGAGTAAGAGTGAATGAGAGCAAGATTGAGTTCGCTGGAGCGCAGTCAGTGATGGCCTGGGAGAGTGCAGCCTGATGGAGCATCTGCCTGTTGCAGCCGAGGGCTCGTTCCTGTTTCCCTGATGTCATGTGTGTGTTTCCCTTGAGGCTGGCTGCTGGAGGAGAACCTGGAGTGTTCTGGAGCAGCGCGAAGGGAACACTGGGTGCTGACGTGTGCGGACTGCGAACGGGGTTCGATGGATTGAGTGAACAGCGGATACTATCCCGACGTGCGAGACTGACGTATAGGCTGTGGACCGTGACAGCGCTAACGAGTGTGACTGAGAGAGTGTACTGTAAATAATCTCTCTCTCTCTCTCTCTCTCTCTCTCTCTCTGTGCGTGTGTGCGTGCGTGCGTGCTTGTAGTGCTTAGATAATAATTCTTAGAAATAGGACGCTACCAGGTTCTGTACTCATTTATTCATTTATTTACCCCGCCAACACGTTACAATACATACAAGAAGAATGCAAGACCTACTACATATTCTTTAATCCCTGAAAGAAAGAATTAAGGAAACTTCTTAGTAATTTATTCTGTTAATCTCTCTTCAAGAAATTTTTCACAGCTGTTAGAAACCATAGTTTGTTCTGTAAATTTCTTTGGTGAAGTATGAAAATATCTAAGGTAAGAAAGCTATCAAGAGGAATATAATATATTTCTATGAAGAACAGATTGAGAATGATGACTTGCCATGTAGGCATGTGTGATAGAGTAAAAGACAAATAACATATGGGTCCAAAATTTAGTGCAGCTTTTGTTAGTTGACGATACAGTAAGAATAGTGGTGGTAATTTTGAAAAGTAAATGCTGCTATGAGGTAAAGGGTGGGGTTCAGATGAGACAGTGGAATGGAAAATTGGAGTGGTTATCTTATTTGGAGGCTGGGTGCTTCCCTAGACATGAACAGCAGTTAACGTTCATTTTCAGAATCTCTAACGACAAGAGGGTGGGACGATAGGGGTGAATGTTTGATGATGGTTAAAGCCCTCCAGCATATGATGAAATGCTAAGCACTGTGGTGTTTGGGTACGTTGGATATGATAATATTTTATCTCTGATAATATACGTACGTCCTAAGTGATAGAATAATCACAACACGAGCGAACATAAGTAAAGTTGTCCACAACATCTTGGTTATGAAACAGTATTATTGACCGATATCTGAGCAACTAAGTGCCTGAGCAACAGGGTACCATAAGACTGGAAAACCGCAGAAAGACATATATCGAATACCGAACCCTCAATCTCGTTAGTTACCAGATGTTATAAGATTGTCAATTAGTTTTATAGGAGTAGTCTTGAACCAAAGAATTGTTTTATAATCTTACACAATCTTAGATTAATGATAGTTTGGCTAATGATGCTCACGAAAAGGAGCGAAACATGTACCATGTAAACATCATAATAAATATGTAAGTTTGTAATATATTTTTATTGTATTGTCCGCCTCTGTAGCGTAACGGTTAGTGTGATTAGCTGCCGTCCTCGGGGGCCCGGGTTCGATTCCCGGTACTGCCAGAAATTTAAGTCTGGCAGGAGGGCTGGTATGTGGTTGAAATGGTACATGCAGCTCACCTCCAATGGGGGTGTGCCTGAAAAGAGCTGCGCCACCTCGGGATGAGGACACGAGTTTACCTTTGTCCGACTCGTTGGCTGAATGGTCAGCGTACTGGCCTTCGGTTCAGAGGGTCCCGGGTTCGATTCCCGGCCGGGTCGGGGATTTTAACCTTCATTGGTTAATTCCAATGGCCCGGGGACTGGATGTTTGTGCTGTCCCCAACATCCCTGCAACTCACACACCACACATAACTCTATCCAACACCACAATAACACGCAGTTACCTACAAATGGCAGATGCCGCCCACCCTCACCGGAGGGTCTGCCTTACAAGGGCTGCTCTCGGCTAGAAATAGCCACACGAAATTATTATTATTATTATTGTATTGAAAAGGTGGCAATTGGCAAAACTAAAGGAATTGTATCACAAGTAGACCTTCAATACGGACAAGGAAAATGAAGTTTATAACCTGCAAAGTTACCAACAATACGGAAACTAATACATTAAGAATAACAAAATTAATAAGCAGAGACATTGGAGCGTTGCTAGACGGACCAAGAGGGTAGTCCATGGTAAGTACAGGATAAGAAAAAACAGAGAGAAATGGGGAAACAGGCAAAACTTTCAAAGAAAGGAATCAATTTGAGAAAATTATATTTTACCATAGATTTCCAACAAGAACACGCGATGTACAATAAGTGAGATTTTAAAATGCAATTTTTACAAGTTCAGAACAGGCAAAACCAAACATTATTAAATGAGATCAAATAGATCTTGACTAGATATTTGCAAGTGACACCAATGAGTCCCACCTATAATCCATGATCCATACATAATCACTGTCTTTGATAAGTAAATCACAAAGCTTAAGAAAAAAAAAGGAGTGATCATACAACTGTAAGACTGAATAAAGGCCACACTTAAAGTTTTTGTCAAACCCACCAGTGGTTAAAAAAAAAGAAAGAGAATTTAAGTTACAAATAGTAGGTGGGAATTAAGACCGTAAAAGTAAAAGGGCAGATACAGGGGAGACAGAGGAGAGAGGGAGAAGGATGGATTTCAGGCTGCTTTATTCATATACAGTTAACACTGCGCTGCCAAGCAGAGAGATCTTGATGCGATAACACTTCTAACATTTGTCCATGGTAAGTCCACCTCATTAATTTGAAAACAACAAAGACATCGATCTACAAGATTAGGTTTCAATCAAGGCCTGAAGGGCATGCTGTAGTAAAACATAAAGTCTTTACGAGAAACCACCAAACATGTTGAAAATAAAATATTTGCTCACCCAGCTGTATGATGAATTTTTAGCAGCATTTCAAAATGGTTGATTTAAATATCGCAACGGACCAGCCGCTTGCGAACAAAGCTGCTCTCTCCACTCCTGAATATTCTCACTCAATGTCTGACCGCCGATCAGAGGCTTGAGCACGCTTATATAGTCGCAAAAGGGCGAGTCGAGAAGTTACTAGAACGGAGAGTACGTAAACATGACATAGCGGTGGGGAAGAAGGAGCAGAGGGGAGCAGCACAGTCAGTGATGAGCAGGGCGAGCATCTAGACGATGAAAAGTGTAGCACCAGTAGAGGGGCGAGGTTGGCAGATGGTAAGAAAAATATAAAAGACCATTGATGTTGTAGAGAGAGTCCGTAACAGCACTCAACCCTTCTTGAGCTTTGAAATAAGTGGGTTATTTATTTTCTCCAGCATAGTAATATTCAGATCACAAGTGAATGGAGGTTCAGATTCAATTCTTGGTTCTGCCAGAGACATAAGATTAGCAAAAGGACTGGTATGAGGTTCAAAAGGGTACATGTAGCTCACATTTATTCTATAGAGTTGCCCTGTATATAGGTGTAAAGAATAAATTTAATGAAGTATTTTCTACATTTAATTTGGATTTATTTGGATCGTCATCAGGAGTGATGCCTCTATTGCTACAGATTTTCTGCTACAAGCATATTGCATGTTGTGTAAACTTTCAGTAATGCATGTCATAGTTGTAGCATGCTGTGCTGTGTTCTTTTGAAGAAAGAAATTATCTTAAATGTGAAAATATTTTTCTGATTTTATGTTGATAATGATAATGACAATTCAGAAAATACTTTAAATGCTCTGTCACAGACATAATATACCTTGGTAAATTATTATACTTCCCACCATTCAGTTCTACTATTTTTTAAACTAATGATCACCTATTAAGAGTTCTTGTGTACAGTATTGCTAGGAAAAAATGATAGCAATAATAGATGCAGCAGTTATCAGAGGTAGATCGATATAAAATATACTAGTATCGTATGCACCGTTTTGTTTTGTGAAACTATTTTTAATTTATAACTGTTAGGTTCTTCAGTTCATTGAAACTAATTTACGAATAAATAAATTTAGAAACTACCTGAAAAGGAAAATATATGATAATAGAATTATACCTGAAAAAGAAAAATGAATTTTTGCTATAGCCATAGTTTAGAATTAAATGACAGTACACCAAATTATTACTAATGAAAGAAAACTTAATGATAAAAGAAACTTTTCTAAAATTAGAATTTTGTCATTCCTTTCTTATCCCTTGTGAAGTTTAGAATGTCTATGACTAAAATGGATCTTCAACTTTTTTTATGTATGAGCTACTTAATAATATTAGTAGTCATTTGTCTGATGACTTTTTCTTTTTGGAAAAAGCATGCTAGTTGGTTGGTTGGTTGGTTGGTTGGTTGTTGATCAATGCCTGCCGTTAAGAGTATTTACTTATCCTGATATAAGAAAATATTTCTTGTAAGTCTTAATGGAAACAGGTTGTAAGCTTGCGTTTGGAAGGTAGTAGATTTAAGTCCTCCAGACTGAAGGCTGCCCTCACACTGGCAGTATTCCCCTGAGGCTGGAACCATACTTACAAGAGACTTATATGCCTTCTGCTTTACATCCTTACTACAACACTTCACAACAGAACCAGGGTCTCTACTGGAACAGTTCACCACCACGACATTGTCAGTACTCTGACACCGCTTGACTGCCTGTCCACTTGTCTGTCTTGGATAGGCCGGGTCTGCTTCTTGAGACATTTCCAGTATCAGTCAGCACTGATCTGCATTTAGGGCAGTCGCCCTCATCGTATCTGTTTTTCATATATATACATTCCGAATATATATACTGTCCCCGACTAGGTCTGCCGGTGAACAAGAGACACTCCAGGGGTGCTCAGTTCACAGGACCGCAGACTTAAAAAAAAAAAAAAAATGAAAGTGGCAGGATTGACACAAGGTTCGGAAAATAAGAATGTTTTAAATATAGAGAACATATCACACCTTTATTCAGTGAAAATAAAATATTAGCCATCCTGACATCTATGGTAATGGAAATGATCGCTACTTCACGTTAATTACTATTGCTCTTGATGTAACAAAAAAAGGTACAAACAAATGGGATGGTACACGTAACTTAATTTCCCTACCATTCTAACAGAGTATTTGAATATAACATTGTTTTTCTTCGTTTTAAAACATTTAGTAATTTAAAGTCGAGTTAATTAAAAAAATGAGGTCTTGCGTAGTATTCCTTGAACAATCTGGAAAAATGCATTAATTTTAATAAAGTGTATAATAAAAATATCCAAGATTAATTCATTTTACTACCTTGACACAATCTGAGTGAAATTCTGTTCATCAAAAATTTTGTTAACATTGAAATGAAAATTTGAATTTGCCTTTGTTTTCTACAAGTTAATTCGAGACGTCAAGTATATCTGTTCACATCTTCCCGCTTATCTCCTCGTGAGAACTAATAACAAAACTTATAATCGCTTGGTCATTAAATGAATAAAAATTTAGTATTATGACCCTTCGGAAAAATCAATAAATAGGAAAAAATACATCCTCAACGAGGAAGTCCTGCCCACATAATCAATTAACACCACCAAAGTGTCACATATCACCACAACACAAATGCATAGAAAATAACTGTCTTAACACTAGGAAATCTCTAAATCTACTACTAGCTACTGAAAAATATCAAAGAAGGAAATATCTACAATATTTACACATCATCATCGGGTGTTAATCAATCTCGCCACTCTTCCATTAACTCGTTCCAACATGTTAAAAAGATAGTCTCCACGTGAGTACGAAATAAGACATCGAAAGTGAGCATGCCTGGTTTCGAACTGTAACAGTATTAGAATATTCAATGGAGGATCTATTCTCCAGAACTAAAGTCTTCCAGTAAATTTACACGTACCGTAAACTTAGGATTTCTGACCTTCATGAACACTATTAGGATATTATCCTGAATTATGGAGTACATCGATCAACATGGACTTGTCCTTATCATCAGAAGACATTATTATGTTAACTACACCTCGTAAAATCTTGAAGATTCCATATTTCCATTATATCATGATCAACATCATGTATAAAAATATTCTTACATTAACATGTGAAAATTCCCAATTTCACAAAGACTCATATCGTACGTACAAATTCCTCATAAATCACATGTACAGTACATCATAACGACGACCCTAACTCATCATAACCCATTATCGCACTTGTGTAATCATGAAAATTATAAGGACCTGTCATCGTCCCAAAACAAGTCATATCCTCATTAAATTTGTCTCGATGATTAACTAATCCATTAGTTATCACATACCACATTGCATGTACTCTAAATAAATTCATACACTTGATTCGGAATTAATATCCTGATGACCTGCTATCGTAAATATAAGGTACGAGTAAAAGTCCAATTTCCATGAAAATGTTAAGAATATTGGAAAAATATCACCTCGATAAATTCATCGGACACAGATTAACTCACTATCATAATGAAATTCGTACTATAAGAAAGGATGGTTCCGATAACACATGGATAACTTCAACTGATCCATCATCATCAAACTCGTCAACACGTGGTCATGAATCAAGCAAGTATGCAAATTAAGCTACAAGTCCTATCACACCTCTAGAAATAACCAGTGAAATGTTGTAAAAATAAATCAACTATATATTATAGAACAAATCTAAGGAAAGATGAAGTGTAGAAATAAATAGCTACATAGAACAGATATAAATAATACTTAGTCAACTTAACTTATTTAGTTGTCTTCACATCTCGAAGTCCGGGTCCTCAATCACCCATTCTAAGGCGAGAGTCCCTGCATTTCGCCGCTGCCGACATTGGTCATGGGCTTAGAGCTTCATGATGAAATACGTGGAGTCCATGGCACAAAGTTCCACCTTCTTCTGGGGATGATAACGTAGAGGTCCTCTTCCACGTTTACACTCGTGAGGTTGCTGAAACTTGTACCAAATATGTTAAAAGAAATCCTGAGCACACATGTAATTTAGGATGAAAAGAACACGTACTTTAAATTTTTCTCTGCTATTTCGACGTCTGTTTACTGCACTAACTCAAGTAGTAAATTTGCATAATTCTAGAAAGCATCGAACACAGGAATGATGATAGTATTCCACTGACGTTCTGCATTGAAATCCGCTAGCGAAGTACACAAAGTGACTGTAGATAATAGACCAGGAACATGTCAGCATGTGAGAGCTTGTACTCTTATGACTTGTCTTAAATATCGTGCGTGGCACTCATGGTCGGAAGTGAAGTCAACTCAAGTACTGAATTCTTCTGGGGTTTGATTACGTAATTTCACCATCATTTCTAGCCAAAATACTGTTGAAATCAAGTGAAAATAATTCACACGTGACATTACTAACACAGTTCAGTCAAATATGATTCATAATTATGCATATCACGCCACCAAAGTTATAAATATTTCATTTATTACCAATCGATGTAATTGCAGATGAGCATGCTCTGGTTATTTTTATCTCCCATTCGCTTTTATTTTTATTATTTTTTGTCAGTCAGCCAGCTACCCCCTTCAAGTCAGAAACTGGTTCTCTATCACCTGGACAAGGCCACACGCGCCACGCCGACAAAGCGAACCCCAGTAGCACACTGACCCATATTCAGTCAGCCAAGACCTGTGTACGCTCACAATACCGAATAAGACTTTATAATATTATGTAAATCTTAACTGCAAGAACTTGTTTTGTATTGAAAAGGTGATCTTAATAAACATTCCTGTAATACTCTTGATAAACATACCCCTTAGTCCAGCAGCTCGTCTCCTTTCTCCCAAGTCCTCCCAGCCCAAATCTTGCAACATTTTTGTAATGCTACTCTTTTGTTGGAAGTCACCCAGAACAAATCAAGCTGTTTTTCTTTGGATTTTTTCCAGTTCTTGAATCAAGTAATCCTGGTGAGGGTCCCATACACTAGAACCATACTTACCAGAGATTTATATGCCCTCTCCTTTACATCCTTACTACAACCCCTAAATAACCTCATCATCATCATCATCAAAGTAATCTGTGTATTGTTGAACATGATCAAATGCAGTGCTATACAAATTAATTGGGACAGTTGTACTGTTCAATGTCAGTTCAGTGTTCAGTTGTCTGTTCAGTGAAAGTTTTAGTAATATAATTCATCTCATTGTTGCAGGTGCAGGTAATGAAGATACTTAGATATCATTGTTGAACTTTTAACATATTGTTGGACGAGTATGAGCTTAAAGTGGATACATTGAGCTCTTAATAAATGCAAGTACAATTTTATGAGCTTCATGCAGATGGACCACTGTTGATTCAGTTGTGGTTGGGTCACCTAATGTACGTAAGGAATTATTAGTGCTGCATGATTATTGAAAGGAGCTTAACCAAAGCACTGATTAGTTTAGTATTTCTAGCATTAAAAAGAAAGTAGAAATATTTTTCATAGGAAGAGTAAATGTAGTATGAAACACAGCATTGTCAAATAAGATGTCAAGTTGCAGCTAAGAATGATCAAAAGTGTCTTCATATGGGTTGCGTGTGATCTGCAGATGACCTGGCATTACCAGGTTGTAATATTGACAAGGGTCAGGTGCATAAAACTTGCCTGTCTCATCTTGTTCGGTGTGAAACTAATCTTTCTTGTAAACAAATAAAGCTGTTTTTGTTAGGATTTTTTCCAGTTCTTGAATAAAGTAATCCTGGTGAGGGTCCCATACACTGGAACCATACTTACCAGAGATTTATATGCCCTCTCCTTGACAGGCTGACAGGGTGATAAATTAACACACAACTGGTAGTGTTTTGTTCTAATATTTATTTAATTACTATTACTTATAGGCCTACACTAACACAAACAAGATGGAAGAAGTTAGCAAAGAAACTCTGTAATGGTCAAGAGTAAGAGGAAAAACAGGAAGAAAGATGTTATAATGATAGATAAAAATGGAAATGAAGTGAAGGAGACACAGAAACTTAAAGGAATGTGGAAGGAATATTTTGAAGATGTACTAAACCCAGAAGGATGCATAGAGGAGGAAAGTAGAAGCAAGGAGGAAGGAAAAAACACAGAAAAAGAAAAAGACTTAACATGGGGAGAAGTGGAGGTAGCATTGAACAAGATGAAAGGAGGGAGTATTGAGATGGTGAAGACAGCAGGAGAGGTAGAGACACAGTGGCTTTATGTGTGTTGAAAGTAGTGTGGAAGGAGAGGAGAACCCCTGAAGACTGGAAGAAGAGGAATAGGAAAGATTTTAAAAACTATAGGGGAGTCACATTTATATGTCACTGTGCAAAGGTGTTTGAGAAGTTTGTGGAAGGAAGAGGATATCCAGAAATAGTTAGGTGTGGGAAGAGAAGGTGAAACAACATGGAATGAAATTTAATTGCAAGAGACAATTCTCATGATTGATCCGTATTGAAACTGACTATAAGCAAATTATCACAAAAATAATTTATTCTATTATCACCACCTATTCAATACAAGCCATGTGCTACGTGGATGAAATCTACATAATACCACAGTCTAATATATACATACAGTCGCAAAGCTCTAATAAGAGGAAGGTTCATCCATTTGACAGCTGGAGCGACTAGCACCTCTAGCGGTGAGGTAGAGGCAATTTGCTAGCAGACAACAGGGAACGAATTACCACTCCAGTCTAAAATGGTTATAACTTCTGAACCATTCATGCAAATAATATCCTGACAAGGTTATTGTAATCCTTATGAAATAGTGGAGGAGGTCAAACAATTTATTTCGATGAGGAGTTTGAGGATAATATCAAAATATTTATTTAATCTTAAGGAGTTATGTTTTTTCACCACGGACTATAACATAAAATCGCTTCTAGAGGCCAACCGATTCGAAATACGTATATACCATCGCGGACTTTTTTTGTAGAGATTTTTATGCTCTACAATTCGTATGTTTACACTTGGGGTCTATCGTTGACGGTTCAGGCAGCGTAAGCCAAGAAGGCAAGTGACCGACCATGGTATAGCGCTGGCCTTCTTACCCCAACTTGGCAGGTTCGATGTCGGTCGGTCACTTGCTTTCTTGGCTTACGGCGCGTGAACCATCAACGATAGACCCCAAGTGTAAGCATACGAATTGTAGCCCATAGAAACCTCTATAAAAAAGTCTGCGATGGTATATACCTATTTCCAACCGTTTGCCCTCTAAAAGTGATTTTATGTTATAGTCCGCAGGAAGAAAAGTTAACTCCTTAAGATTAAATAAATATTTCGATATTATCCTCGAACTCCTCATCGAAATAAATTGTTTGACCTCCTCCACTATTTCATAAGGATTACAATAACCTTGTCAGGACATTATTTGCAGGAATGGTTCAGAAGTTATGACCATTTTATACTGTAGTGGTAATTCGTTCCCTGTTGTCTGCTAGCAAGCTGCCTCTACCTCGCCTCTTGGAGCGCTGTAGTCGCCTCGGATGAAAAATATCATCAGAGCTTCGCGACTGTATGTATTAGACTGTGATAATACTATGAACACTTCTCAGGGACATGTTTCACCTCTTGTTAAGGGCATCATCAGCCTGTAGGTAGGTAACCTTTAGGTCAGATATCTAAAACATTATCTTTTCATACATGGATTACAATGGAAATTACTTTACACATTAAAAACATCTTAAAATTAACATGCTACAGTTATAATATTAAAAAAATGGTCACATTGCACATTATGAGTATCGTGAATAGATAGTGTCTATACTCGTGAAAATTTTAAAAAATCTTTTAGTGATGTTCTTTTTAGATTCTAAAGAAGTCCAAAGCTAAAATAGATCCTCTTCATAACAACTTGCAGGTCATTGGGATAGTAACAGTCTTGAGTAAAGAGTATAATCTTCTTTGGGTACGTAAGTCCCAAATGTTCTGTACCTGAACTTGATAAAATCAATGTCATTTAAATATAAACAACAGCTGGATATTTAAGAATAAATTAGATAAGGTTGAGTATTGTTATTAAAATGTTGTAATTTTAAAAAATGGTCCTATGTTGTCTGCCGCGTAAAGCGGTGTCATGATTCCAAGTTGAGGCTGCTGCTTAATTATGAAATTGTGTCGATGTTATGAGCAGTTGTGTGTGAATAGTCCTACATGTAGATGTGAATTAGCCTTTGAGAGGGATATTGTCTGTAAAGAATTAAAAGAGAAGTTAAAATTAGGATTTGAAGCATACGTATTGACAAGAAACTTCAAGTAGTTAATATGACAATTGAGAAGTAACTTACTTGTCAAGATGCTAGGTAGATCTGACTGTTCCGGCAGTTCCTGCCTGACTAACGTTTCTATTCTTAGTGTTATACTTATGCGGTAAAGTTGGGGTGGGGTGTGGAGGGGGAGAGGGGTTTTGTTGATCCTTAAGCACCTGTGCCATTACTGGTGGGGCGTTAATAGGGGTGATGTGGATAGACCTAACGTTTGGCTTGGTGAATGAAATATTTGGTTGAGACGATTTTAAAAGATTTTGGATTTTATTCTGGTGTGAATTCACGATATGTATTAATTTGGGTGTTAATTCATATAAAGGATTTTTATTTTCTGTGGCCTCATTTAAATTATGATATTATAGGTTTGGTCCAAAAAATGTGTAAATTTTCTATTTTGTTCATTAACTTTCCTTTACTAATACATTTAATAACAGTAAGATCCTTCTCGATAGTTGTAAAGTGGTGTCCTCTATCAGTCATGTGCTGGCCCATGGCCAAGTACTTATTATGTTTAAAGGCGTTGTAGTGTTCCATATATCTCGTGGAAAAGCTCCTCCCAGTCTTACCAACATATGAAAATCCACACTATGAACATGTTAATCTATATATCCCAGATCGTGAGTAAATGTTACTAGGGACACAGGGTAGTGTGTTATCCAGGAATTAGGTTGAGGCAGATGTTGAGGAAAGTAGAAGAGAGGGAGGAGGGGAAGGAGAAGGTGGTAGTGTTCCACATTGGTACCAACAATGTAAGGCAAACTGATATAAGTACCAACATAGTTGGGGATGTGTGGGATCTGGTAAATGCAGCACAGGTGGAATTTAAGGAAGTGTAGATTATCAACGGAAAACTGTGTAGGAGGGTTACTGACTGGACGTTGATTGGGGATTTAAGTGAGACTATGGAATGGGTATGTGGGAAACTGGGAGTGAAATTTCTAGGTCCTAATGGGTGGGTAAGAGATAGAGATCTGTGCTCAGATGGCCTTCACCTAAACCACAGTGGTATGTATAAGTTAAGAAATTTGTTTGGAAGGATAATAGGGAGGTACATTCAGGGAAACGGGGGGTCTAGGGAGCGGTGACAAGGGTACAGAGATCTGGAAGTCAAGTAGGGATGATATAAAAATGTAGTGTTGAACTGTAGAAGTATTGTAAAGAAGGAATAGAATTAAGTAATATAATACATATATATTTACCAGATATTGTAATAGAAGTTGAATCATGGCTGAGAAATGATATAATGGATGCAGAAATCTTATCACAGAACTGGAGAGTGTATCGTAGCGATAGGATAGGAATGGTGGGAGGGGGAGTATTCATTCTGGTGAAAGAAGAATTTGTAAGCTATGAAAAGGTTAAAGATGAGAAACATGAAATTCTAGGTTTAGGGCTCATTTCTAAAAATAATAAGGCAACTTGATGTCTTTGGAGTGTAACGAATGGGAAAGGGTAGCGCTGACATGGATTCAGTATTATTTGATAAGATAATCAGCTGTGTGGGAAACGATATGGAAAGAAATGTGATTGTAGTGGGAGATCTGAATTTACCAAATGTCAATTGGGAAATGCGAACAACAGAAAGCATGACCAACAAATGGCAAATAAGCTAATATGGGAAGGACAACTGATTCAGAAAATGATGGAACCAACTAGAGGGAAAAATATCCTGGATGTGGTGCCGGTAAAACCAGATGAGCTCTACGGAGAAACTGAAGTAATAGATGGCATTAGTGATCATGAAGCTGTTTTGGTCATAGTTAAAAATAAATGTGATAGAAAGGAAGGTCTTAAAAGTAGGACTATTAGGCAGTACCATATGGCTGATAAAGCAGGCATAAGGCAGTTTCTAAAAAGTAACTACGATCTGTGGAAAACGGTAAATAAAAATGTAAACCGACTCTGGGATGGGTTTAAAGCAATTGTTGAGGAATGTGAAAGCAGGTTTGTGCCTTTAAAGGTGGTAAGGAATGGTAAAGACCCACCTTATTATAATAGAGAAATAAAAGACTAAGAAGGAGGTGCAGATTGGAAAGAAATAGTGAGAAGTGGCTGTGGAAGTAAGGAGAAATTTAAGGAACTTACTAGGAAATTGAATCTAGCAAAGAAGGCAGCTAAGGATAACATGATGGCAAGCATAATTAGCAGTCATACAAATATTAGTGAAAAATGGAAGGGTATGTACAGGTATTTTAAGGCAGAAACAGGTTCCAGGAAGGACATTCCAGGAATAATTAATGAACAAGGGGAGTGTGTACGTGAGGACCTTCAAAAGGCAGAAGTATTGTCAGCAGTATGTTAACATTGTTGGTTACAAGGATAAGGTCCAAATAGAGGAGGAGACTAATGCTAAATAAGTATTAAAATTTACATATGATAACAATGACATTTACAATAAGATGCAAAACTTGAAAACTCGAAAAGCAGCTGGAATTGATAAAATTTTTGGGATATACTAAAGACAATGGTTTGGGATATAGTACCTTATCTGAAGTACTTATTTGATTATTGTTTGGTTGAAGGAGCTATACCAAATGAATGGCGAGTTGCTATAGTAGCCCCTGTGTATAAAGGAAAGTGTGATAGACATAAAACCAAAAATTACCGGCCAGTAATTTTGACATGCAGTGCATGTAAGCTTTGGGAAGGCATTCTTTCTGATTATATTAGATACGTTTGCGAAATTAATAACTGGTTCGATAGAAGGCAGTTCGGTTTTAGGAAAGATTATTCCACTGAAGCTCAACTTGTAGGATTCCAGCAAGATATAGCAGATATCTTGGATTCTGGAGGTCAAATGGACTGTATCGCGATTGACCTGTCTAAAGCATTTGATAGGGTGGATCATGGGATACTGACAAAAATGAGTACAATTGGACTAGACAAAAGAGTGACTGAATGGGTTGCTATATTTCTAGAAAATTGATCACCAGGCGAGTTGGCCGTGTGATTAGGAGCGTGCAGCTGTGAGCTCACATCCAAGAGATATTGGGTTCGATCCCCACTGTCGGCAGCCCTGAAGATGGTTTTCCCTGGTTTCCCATTTTCACACCAAGCAAATGTTGGGGCTGTACCTTAATTAAGGCCACGGCCGCTTCCTTCCTATTCCTAGGCCTTGCCTGTCCCACCGTTGCCATAAGACCTATCTGTGTCGGTGGGACGTAATGCAACTAGCAAAAAAAAAAGGGGGGGAAAAGGAAAATAGATCTCAGAGAATTAGAGTAGGTGAAGCTTTATCTGACCCTGTAATAATTAAGAGGGGAATTCCTGAAGGCAGTGTTATTGGACTTTTATGTTTTCTTATACACTGACTGACAGAGCAAATGCAGCACCAAGAAGGAGTGGTTCGAAAGGGATGAAAGTTGGGGAAAAAACAGAGACGGCACGGACGAATAATTGATGTTTATTTCAAACCGATATGCAGGTTACACAATGCGCACGGCATCGACTCAGTAGGATGTAGGACCACCGCGAGCGGCGATGCACACAGAAACACGTCGAGGTACAGAGTCAATAAGAGTGCGGATGGTGTCCTGAGGGATGGTTCTCCATTCTCTGTCAACCATTTGCCACAGTTGGTCGTCCGTACGAGGCTGGGGCAGAGTTTGCAAACGGCGTCCAATGAGATCCCACACGTGTTCGATTGGTGAGAGATCCGGAGAGTACGCTGGCCACGGAAGCATCTGTACACCTCGTAGAGCCTGTTGGGAGATGCGAGCAGTGTGTGGGCGGGCATTATCCTGCTGAAACAGAGCATTGGGCAGCCCCTGAAGGTACGGGAGTGCCACCGGCCGCAGCACATGCTGCACGTAACGGTGGGCATTTAACGTGCCTTGAATACGCACTAGAGGTGACGTGGAATCATATGCAATAGCGCCCCAAACCATGATGCCGCGTTGTCTAGCGGTAGGGCGCTCCACAGTTAATGCCGGATTTGACCTTTCTCCACGCCGACGCCACACGCGTCTGCGGTGACTATCACTGACAGAACAGAAGCGTGACTCATCGGAGAACACGACGTTCCGCCATTCCCTCATCCAAGTCGCTCTAGCCCGGCACCATGCCAGGCGTGCACGTCTATGCTGTGGAGTCAATGGTAGTCTTCTGAGCGGACGCCGGGAGTGCAGGCCTCCTTCAACCAATCGACGGGAAATTGTTCTGGTCGATATTGGAACAGCCAGGGTGTCTTGCACATGCTGAAGAATGGCGGTTGACGTGGCGTGCGGGGCTGCCACCGCTTGGCGGCGGATGCGCCGATCCTCGCGTGCTGACGTCACTCGGGCTGCACCTGGACCCCTCGCACGTGCCACATGTCCCTGCGCCAACCATCTTCGCCACAGGCGCTGCACCGTGGACACATCCCTATGGGTATCGGCTGCGATTTGACAAAGCGACCAACCTGCCCTTCTCAGCCCGATCACCATACCCCTCGTAAAGTAGTCTGTCTGCTGGAAATGCCTCCGTTGACGGCGGCCTGGCATTCTTAGCTATACACGTGTCCTGTGGCACACGACAACATGTTCTACAATGACTGTCGGCTGAGAAATCACGGTACGAAGTGGGCCATTCGCCAATGCCGTGTCCCATTTATCGTTCGCTACGTGCGCAGCACAGCGGCGCATTTCACATCATGAGCATACCTCAGTGATGTCAGTCTACCCTGCAATTGGCATAAAGTTCTGACCACTCCTTTTTGGTGTTGCATTTGCTCTGTCAGTCAGTGTATTTTTAAATGATATGAGTAAACAAGTGGAATCAGAGGTAAGGCTTTTTGCAGATGATGTTATTCAGTATAGAGTAATAAATAAGTTACAAGATTGTGAGCAACTGCAACGTGACCTCGATAATGTTGTGAGATGGACAGCAGGTAATGGTATGTTGATAAAAGGGGTTAAATGTCAGGTTGTGAGTTTCACAAATAGGAAAAGTCCTCTCAGCTTTAATTACTGCATTGATGGAGTGAAAGTTCCTTTTGGGGATCATTGTAAGTACTTAGGTGTTAATATAAGGAAAGATCTTCATTGGGGTAATCACATAAATGGGATTGTAAATTAAGGGTACAGATCTCTGCACATGGTTATGAGGGTGTTGGGGGTTGTAGTAAGGATGTAAAGGAGAGGGCATATAAGTCTCTGGTAAGACCCCAACTAGAGTATGGTTCCAGTGTATGGGACCCTCACCAGGATTACTTGATTCAAGAACTGGAAAAAATCCCAAGAAAGGTATTTTAATTTGTTCTGGGTGATTTCCGACAAAAGAGTAGCGTTAAAAAAAGGTGCAAAGTTTGGGCTGGGAAGAACTGGAGAAAGAAGACGAGCTGCTCGACTGAATGGTATGTTACAGACCATCACTCTCATTGAAAACAGCGATCTCACTTAGTTCACAAAAGGAGTATATTTATTACCCCACCTATTCAATACCATTAGTACCACGTTATGTGGTTAATTAAACATAGAAAATCTAAATATTATGGGGACATGTTTCACCCTTCCTTTATTGGCATCATCAGCCACATTAATTTAATCTTAAAACAAACATTGTTTAGAGGACAATGACATTTATAATTTGTAAAAATTGAACTGTGATTTTTTATGATATTAGTTATGGAGTAGTAGTTAAAAAATATGTTGTTGGGACATGACATATACAATACATGTTAAAATAATTGTAAACAAATTTAAAATCTTGTCCAAAAGAAAATTTGTGTCATATAAAATTGTAAAAACGGCACATGTCTGATACTGAAGTGGATCCTTGTTGTCTTCTGCCCCAGTAAGTATATGCTGAATTTTCTTCCGAAGAGGATCCACTTCAGTACCAGACCTGTGCCATTTTTAGAATTTTATTTGACACAAATTTTCTTTTGGACAAGATTTTAAATTTGTTTACAATGATTTTAACATGTATTGTATATGTCATGTCCCAACATCATATTTTATAACTACTATTCCGTAACATTAATATCATAAGAAATCACAGTTCAATTTTTACAATGTTTGTTTAAGATTAAATTAATATGGCTGATGATGCCCAATAAAGGAAGGGCGAAACATTTGTCCCCATAATATTTAGATTTACTATGTTTAATTAACCACTTAATGTGGTACTAATTGTTTTGAATAGGTGGGGTAATAATTATACTCCTTTTGTAAAAGTAAGTAAGTGATATGTTCCGAGCTGTCAGCGGAGAGATGGCGTGGAATGACATTAGTAGACGAATAAGTTTGAGTGGTGTTTTTAAAAGTAGGAAAGATCACAATATGAAGATAAAGTTGGAATTCAAGAGGACAAATTAGGGCAAATATTCATTTATAGGAAGGGGAGTTAGGGATTGGAATAACTTACCGAGGGAGTTGTTTATTAAATTTCCAATTTCTTTGAAATCATTTAAGAAAAGGCTAGGAAAGCAACAGATAGAGAATCTGCCACCTGGGCGACTGCCCTAAATGCAGATCAGTATTGACTGACTGATTGATTGATTGATTGATTGATTGATTGATTGATTGATTGATTGATTGATTGATTGATTGATTGATTGATTGTAATTGACCTTATTGTGATTAAGAAATATGTTTTGATTGGTGTTGACCATCTTGAAAGCTATATTAATATTGTGCTTCTTTAGGGTATTAGTAATTTGGTGGATGGCGGCATTATTAAAAGTAAAAGTAGAGAATTTGTTTTTTTAGGCTTGTCTGGGATGAGGTTCGTGGATAATTTGGTTTTTACTTTGTTGATTAGACGATTGACCATGTCAACTTTGAAATGTTGATTTTGGCAAGATTTCTTATATACTTCAATTTAGCCTTAAGTTTTTAGAAGAAAGAGGAATTTTTAGATCTCTGTAAATAAAGCTATAGATTGAGGCTTGTTTTTGGGCCTTATGGTGTTGGTAGGTATTGTTATTGCAGTGGGAAATTGTGTAGGTTTTCTAAAGATACAAAAATCGAATGCATTATGAAAACGTGTGACCGTTATATCTAAAAAGTTTAAGGAATTATTCATCTCGTCTTCTTTAGTAAATTTAGTGTTAGGGTCAATTTTATTTAAATGTTTTTAATTCTTCACTGTTGGTGATGTGCTCGTCGATAATTACGAACGTATCATCCACAAATCTGAGCCACAAACATACATCTTTTATTTGTGGTACAGTCTTTATATGCTCTTTAGAATCCATATAAATGTTTGTTAGGGTGCCAGATAGAGGGTAACCCATAGCTAGACTCTTTTGTTGGTAAACCGTACCATTAGGAGAGAAGTAATTATTATTTAAGACAAATCTTAAGTTTTTCATAAATTCTTTGATTTCCTGTTTACTAATATTACTATGTTTATTGATGTTATTGTTGATGATTCTTACTGTTTCACCGGTTGGAATATTTGGGTACATGTTTACGACATCGTAAGAACATAATGTATGATTGGGTCTTAGAAGAAACTTATTCAAAATTTCACAAAATTTAACCGTTTTTTTAAGGGGTATTTATTATTGAATACAAAATGTTTCCTTAGGAAACTTTGAATGAATTTTGATACTCTGTAGGTAGGACTATTTCTGTAGTTTGTGATAGGGCGCATTGGTATATCCTTTTTGTGGATTTTAGGCATAGCTCTGCCTGTTGGTATACTAGGATTCATATTAAGAAAATTGGAGCTTTTAATTAAACTTTTTAGATTTCATTGTACTTTTGTGATAGGATCTGTATTAATTATTGTGAAAATCTTGCCCTTAAAGAATCCTTCAGTTTTTTCAATGTATGTGTGTTTGTCTAATAGAACTGTGGATCCTCCTTTGTACGCTTTTGTGACGATAATGTTGTTGATGTCTATTTTCCTTTTCACGTTCTGGATCAATTTATTGTGGTTATAATCAAAATTAGCGTTCATTTCTTCTGCCAGCCTAGGTAATTTCTTTTTTACTTCAAACCTAACGTTGTTTTGAAACTCTAAGGGAAGTTTTGAAATATGAGCTTCGATCTCGGCTACTGTATTAATAATGTCCATTTCTTTTTTCTTGCTAGGCCAATTGTGTTTTAAGCCTCTGTTCAGAATCCCTATCTCTTCTTCAGAAAACTGCGTGTTCGTCAAGTTAACTACTGTATGTGTATTGACCTGAGGGGAAGTAGTCCTTTGTGTGCCAATGTTATGTTTAGAGGAACGTATTGGGGAATCTTTTAACTGTGATTATTTCTTGTCGATGGTTGCCTGCTTCCTGTCCAATATTAAGCCTAATTTGTTATCCACATGTAATAGGAATGAGCTCCATTCCAACGGAGTCAACGCCTGAGCTAACATTAAATGAACTTTATATAACTGTAAATTTAAGAGTGATTTCTTTTTGTACGTAGTTTTAATTTCACTTCTTATCCACATCTCATTAACTTTCTTTTGAACTCTGTTCAAACTTAGATTGGTTAGGTTTTTTCTCTGTGTAGATTTCAAAAACTTAGGTAGTAATTTTAGGGTAAGGCACTGTTTCAAGAAGGTTATCTCCTTTGCTAATTTATGTATTTTGACCTTAAGGTTAAAGTACCTATTTAAATGGCATTTTGCCTGGTTGGCTATAAATTTCAAGAGACTATTGTCATGATTGATCTGTATTGAAACTGGCTATAAGGAAATGATCACAAAAATAATTTATTCTGTTATCACCACCTATTCAATACAAGCCACTTGCTATGTGGATGAAATCTACATAATACTATGTACGCTTCTCAGGGACATGTTTTGTTTATGAAATTTAATGCCAAAAAGAGCGAGATAGTGATCACAACTAGAAAGGAGGAGAGACCTATGAGAGGATAATATTGGAGGGGAACAGCTTACGAAGGTAGAGAGTTTCCAAGTACATGGGAAGTATCGTGGAGGAAGGTGGAAGGAATGATAAGGAAATAATCAAGGTTGGAAGACAAGCAGGAGCATTCCTGAAATATCGGAAGCCTGGTTTGGAGCAAGGATATCCCTCAGAGAAGCAAAAGAGTGATATGCAGGATGTACTATGTAGCTATTCTGACGTATGCAGCAGAAACTTGGGTAATTAGGCAGAGGGCCATAACTTTTTTTTTTGCTAGGGGCTTTACGTCGCACCGACACAGATAGGTCTTATGGCGACGATGGGATAGGAAAGGCCTAGGAGTTAGAAGGAAGCGGCCGTGGCCTTAATTAAGGTACAGCCCCAGCATTTGCCTGGTGTGAAAATGGGAAACCACGGAAAACCATTTTCAGGGCTGCCGATAGTGGGATTCGAACCTACTATCTCCCGGATGCAAGCTCACAGCCGCGCGCCTCTACGCGCACGGCCAACTCGCCCGGTGAGAGCCATAACTAGGATACAGGCAAGTGAAATGATATTTCTGAGAAGCAGGATAAGAGTGACAAGAATGGATAAGAACAGAAATGAGAAGGTTAGAGAATTAGTAAACGAAGAACCACTACAGAACAGGATAGACACATCTAGACTAGAATGGTATGGACACATGAAGAGAATGACAGAGGAAAAGATACTGAGGAGGATACATGAAATGGAGAAAACAGGTGAAAGTTTACTTTTATTGATTTAATGTGAATAAGACTTGATATAGGAAATTAAGCTGATTTCTTCCAAACGTATCTCTTAGTCGAGCAGCTTGTCTCCTTACTCCCAAGTCTTCCCAGCCCACTGTTTGCAATATTTTCATAACACTACTCTTTTGATATACATGTTGATTCCCATAGGGAACCTGAAATATTTGTCCCGAATGAGTAAATTTATAATACCAATATAAATAGTCCATTATTGGACATTATAAATTTTCCAGCTAACTCATTCCTGGTTGCCAGCGTTTCGCCCCAGTGTGCGAAGTTGGGCTCATGAGTTGGTAAATAGCACACCCACCAAGATGCATGGCTAGTGCATACCGTGGAGGCCACTGCGTAGGCTACTTGCAGCCACCGGCAGTGCCATTGCACTGTGAGAGACTTTGTCTCATTACCAAAAATTGATGCCTGCCTGGTCATCTAATATAGATGTTGATTCCCACAGGGAACCTGTGATTGTAATGCAGGCTTGCCTGCCTGAGGCTTGCATAGAGGGCCACTGAGTCATGAAGGTAAGACTCTAAAGTCAACTCAGGAGTTTTAAAAGGGGATGATGGGAGGACTTAATTTTTCTTAGCATGTGAATTCATAGGCAGTGTTTCATTTTATGGAATGTAAGGTGGTGCATGTGTGTACCCTAGAATGCCCTTCTGCAATTTGAAACCTCTTCTGCAATTTGATTTTTCAGTGATAGTATTCAAAATTTGTTGTCACCTTCCAGTAGTTAATTATCCTAGTCACTCTGTAGTATGGATTAGCCACTGTTTCACAAGCGTTCTGCTGCTTAGGTTTTAACTGGCCTTATTTATAATAGGATAGCCTAGTTGTACCGGCAACCTAACCTTTTGTTGATTTATGGCCTATTAAAATAATCCTTTCTAGTTTCTATTTTCTATTCTTATGGCCATTTAGCATGGGTTTGCTCCCCTGTAATATAGATCTGTGAGCCGAGAAAGTTAAAAAAGACCAGTGTCATTCATTGTAAAGTGCCAATGCATTCTGGAACCCTTCCGAAATTTACTCATTTGGAACAAATATTTCAGGTTCCCTATGGCAATCAATATCTTTATCATCTTTTCTTACCCTCGAAGTTTGGTCGTGCGGAAACAGAAGCCCTGTGCTTCCTGTGGTTTCCTTTTCTTTTATTAATTTTTATTAATTACCTCCCTTGTGAGTTTAAGTACCTTCTAAGGTTTTTCTATTATGTAAACTTTAATGGCCTTCGCGTTTGATTTGTATTTTTTATATTGTCCAGAACTACCTTGTGCCATTTCCTGTCTTTGGTGCCAACTAGACTCAAGGTTCGGTAAAGCGGTGGTCCTGTTCGATGAATATGGCCGACTCAGTAACTAATCTAAGCTTATACTAATGAGTATATTGACAGAAAGAATGGACATATTTCTTGAAATGAGAGACTTTTATGGGATAAAATGGATTTATTAATTCTGAGAAAACATATAAATGGTCCATGCTAAATGGAGTTTGTATAAACATATCTGAAAATCGACCTCAAATTGATCATTAAAATGTATAAACTGCAAAAAACACTTACAAGAAACATTACAATATGACCAAGCAAACAAGATCGGGTAATGGCCCGTTAAATTACAGTGAATACATCGTGATTATACAGGGGAATAGTCGTCAATATAATTACGCTGAATAATTAAAACTAAGAATTACAAGTTAATTAATTCCAAGCTGACAATTCAACAGCTGACTTAATAAGCAGTCAACGACCTAAAAGATGACAACTTAGAAATTGACCCATCGTATTTGAATGATAGACTGCTCCGGATGTGTACAGTAAATCCAATATTATTGCCCATGGGCATCGTCGTAAAACGTCTCTATGATGAACCGGTAGGACTAATCCATTCGTAAAATAACTAATATAAATATTTACAGTCCGTCTAATTGCGGATACAAACATGTAAAAACACTATGGCATAGGATGGTTCCCTAATTAACTTTTATTCTAATACAGACTCGACTATGAGCTTGCGGGCTCACACAAAGCACAGTCCAGACAGAACTGGATAACAATGAAATGAGCTGACGAGCTGACATGCCCCAAATTACACAACAATACACAAAATAGAGCACACCTGTGGAAAGAAACATACACAAATATATATATATATATACACACTAATGATATCTGGAGAGTTGAACTTGTTGTATGTAGGCTGCATCAGATTGCGTCTTTATGGACACAAAGTTGTCAGTATTCTCGGCTCTTTAAACTATTAGCTGTAAAGGAATACAAATATTTGGCTGGCGAGGGAAGACAGCCTCAGGGCAACGTTCACTTTCACTAAGAGGGGGGAAAATATTCTCTGCCAGTCGGTTCACTGAGTAACGGGACCGCAAGTAGCTAGGTCTTCAGCCTGCTACACAAAATCATTCTCGAGGCAGACAAATGAACAACACATTCTCTACTCAGCTGATGCATTCTTCACATCTCTCAGCTGACTAATTAGCACTCACATATATAAGGCTCCCTCAATTACTATGGGCATATCTTGCCTTAACACAAATACTAGGCCTCATTTCATCCCTCTGGCATATCACGCCTCTCATCTCAAATATCCTGGGTTCATCCCCAAGTTACATCCCTGACTCGCCTTCTCGCAAATTAAAATGAAACTAAACTTTCTCAACGAAGGACAGGTTCCCACAGCAAAGCCCGTGATAGCTGAAATAATATTAATATCTGGCTAACATTATGCTGCTAATTACGTGAATTTAACCAACGTTGATGGCGGTTGGTCTGAGTTCACAACAATGACTCTCTTCCCCAAATAACTACAGAAAAACATGGAATAACATAAAATACATACAAGCAAAAATAAAAACAGACAGACTAAGTAATCCTAAGGTGTGACCCTCTATCCCTTCTAACTAAAATAAATATGTACAAGTGGCCTTAGCATAAAGCATGCAACACCGCCCATCTGCCAAACATTTAACGTTACATGAAAACACAAAACTACAGCCATAATAGCTGACATTTAACATTTTAAAAAAATACTAATTTCCCTAACCTGAATGCTTTAGCCTACACTAAATTCATGTCATTTAATTTGGATTTATGTACTCATCTTTCGCAGTCAGTAGTTGTTCATCCTGGGTTCCACAGCCATATGTCTAGGCTGTTCAGCTGCTCATTATACCAGTGATGCACGTTGGTTGGCAGGTCCTGGCGTTGATACCACGTCCATCCATGATTTGTTTCCTGGGTTACTGCAGAAAACAAGTAGATTAGCACCAACTTCTTCACCAATTAATGTGTTCAACTACACAGTGCCGATCCTGATGTTAGGCTGTAATTGGCTCAACCTACACACAGATTTTAGTCTGAGATATGTGTCATCAGATTAAGGGTTTAAAACCCAATTGACATGAGTTTTTATAGTGGCTAAATATGTACGAGACACACACGATACACATACAACCCATATGCGAACCGTTGCATGATACTGGTCATAATTCGAGTGTACATCAATCTCACGTGCGGCGTTCGAGCTCTAATTAATTTGAAATTATAAGTCAAATATTCGCGTGACCAGATCGTGGTCTATCAATACGGCGAATAATTTTTTTTTACATTATATCTATGCTGTAATTGTCCTGCTCGAGATGAATATAAAATTAAGTATAAACGCGCACTGGCGTATAACGGTTTTTGTTAACACAAAGTTTCCCGTCCGCGCACTACATGTTACTCAGACCACCAAGTTCAGGAGAGTGAGGACGCTTTCCCCACCAGGGTTCCTTAAATGAACTGCCTATCTCTTTGTATCACGAGGTACTTCTCCGTCTAATACTGGCTTCGTGACGGTTGACTGGCTTTCTCCTTCTCAACGACTTTTCATTCAAATGAAGTTATAAAATAAAGACTCAAATTACATTATTGTGATCCAGGAGTGAACGATAATTATAACTGCAGGTGATGTTTAGTTTTGAACTGTGTAATTCTAGCTTAGTGGGGAAATGATCATTGTAAATCTTGAGATGCGTTACTGCGAATTTGAAGGTGGTCATCCTGGAATCTTGTGGAGCTCCCTTCGTTTAAATCTAACCACTCCCACACACAAGTCAGTTGAATTTGAAAGTTGGAGTGCGGGTGGCGTGCTTAGTAACCATGGCAACGACTCGCTTTGAATTCAAACTGGAGAGCTACCCTCTGGAAAATTCCACGCCGTACTGCTCCCAGCTCGCCTATAACAGAACATTCAGAGTTCGTACCCTGCTTCTTGCATGCAATTGATTAATGCGTTGATATAATTGCCATATTAAATATATTGAGACATTGAGGGAAAGGCTCAACCTGGTACTATGTCTATTAGCTAAATGTTAGAGACGCGTCTCCCTATATTAATTAGGAGCCTAAATTCTTCATCCTATTAATTGTTATTAAATGGAAGCCTAATTGGGCTTGGTCCCTGCTGAATTTTGAACACCAAACCTGTTTATCTTATTATATTTGATTACCTTAATGTTTTTGTATTTTTATTTTTGAAAGCAAAAACCAAAAGGAAAAAAAAGAAAAGGAAACTTGAAATTAAATTAAGGTGGAACTTATAACACTTGTCCTTTTTGTGTCCAGATCCAGGCCCGCACCTTTTTTTTTTTTTTTTTTTTTTCTCTCTTCTACCCGGTAATAGCCGGAACAATAACAATTCCATTCTGCGCACATTTGTTGCAGCAAAAAGTGGTATACTTTCCATGTGTTTAATCACTTTTGCATCACTCTGAAATAACGTGCTGACTTGTTTCAATAAGACACTCCACACTTCAGAGGCGATAAATGTGTGTTTTAAAACTTTTTTTTTTTTAAGCTATAATCTTGCTAGTTGTTTTACGTCGCACCAACACAGATAGGTCTTACGGCGACGATGGGACAGGAAAGGGCTAGGAGTGGGAAGGAAGCGGCCATGGCCTTAATTAAGGTACAGCCCCAGCATTTGCCTGGTGTGAAAATGGGAAACCACGGAAAACCATTTTTAGGGCTGCCGACAGTGGGATACGAAGCTATAATCTAGGATACTTTTAAATACACTTCTGTTGCCGTCTCTTATTGCGTAGTAATTCATCTCATGGGTTGTTGACCAACCCCTACTGAACCCTTCAACTTCCAGTTTCTTGCATCACTGCCATGTGGAAATTGGTGGTCATGACTGAAATATTTACTGTTTGAATGCCGTTGTAAAATCCCGCTCTTAATCAAAGCAGCTGTCTGATTGTATATTAAACGTGTGTTTTGTGTCTGTACATACAAGCCAAACTAAAGAGAAATGCAGCTCTTATACAGGTTTAAAGATACAATTTTCAAATCCACTTGACGTCTCTTGTTAGCTGTTGACTACTCACGACGTAAAAGTTCATTGAAATAATTGACAACTTACACTGATGTATACCACTTATTATTTTTGAATTTATGCGTGGAGTAACATTACAGTCAATACTGATCTGCATTTAGGGCAGTCGCCCAGGTGGCAGATTCCGTATCTGTTGCTTTCCTAGCCTTTTCCTAAATGATTTCAAAGAAATTGCAAATTTATTGAACGTCTTCCTTGGTAAGTTATTCCAATCCCTAACTCCCCTTCCTATAAATGAATATTTGCCCCAGTTTGTCCTCTTGAATTCCAACTTTATCTTCATATTGTGATCTCTCCTACTTTTATAAACTCCATTCAAACTTATTCGTCTACTAATGTCATTCAACGCCATCTCTCCGCCGACAGCTCTGAACATACCACTTATCATAATCTATTAGCTTCATTTCCGTATTGATTACTACTACAACATAAAAATAATTTAGAAGCCTCCACCTTATCAATACAATATTTATTTACTATAATGCAGTAAATTCAGTACCGGTTTCGACCCCTATGGGGTCATCCTCAGCTGACACACATTAAATTGGTTTCAAAAACATCACATGTAAGACATTACACCTTCATACAACTGACCCAATTAAACCAAACATTAAAAAGTTGCTTATTAAAATAGTAAATAGATCTTTTTCTTTGGCTTAAAAAGTACTTGTTAAGTGAGGCATATCACCTCATTGTTCCTAATCTATTGAACATCAAATGAAGTTTACACTTGTTTACACTAGTGTTTGTGAAATTGTTACATATTTACAGCATTTATCGTCTTTAAGAATATGTATACATAAAAAGTTTTAGACCCGATGTAACAGGCCGGTTAAAATTGGATGAATTGGTAAAAACAAATAAAATGGGTCCAATTTTTTGTTCTAATTTGTACTGTTTGTTATTGCTGCATTGTACTTGTAAATTGGTAAGTACACGGTGTATATATGCTAAAGTTGAGGCTTATAATTGTTTTTCATTCGTTCCAATTTTCCTTGACTACTGCTAGTATGCAGGTGATGAAGTTATCTTGATATACAGATGTTGTTGTGAAGAATTGCGTGTGCCATTATTAAGTTAAATAGTGCCTATTATGAACTGAATTTCATTTGATATGCCGTACATCTTGAAGTAAGGTTTAAATTATGTCGATGTTAGCCAATGTACATTTGTTCTGGTGATAGCGTGAGGGCTTCTTTTATGTTGTAGAATATGATATCTGCAAGTAGAAATAATTTGTATAAGAAACGGCGTGTAATAGGCTGTGAAAAGTGAGTTGTGTGTTAAAGTACTTACGGTGAGTGTTGGCACTGTGTGCGCTGCACGGCTGCACGTCGAGATCTGTTACGTGTTATTCTGGGGCTGTAGTTCGCGGCTGCGGAAGAGAGGTTTGGAGGGATGGGTGGAGCGCCTGTGGAGGGAGCGGAGCTAGAGTAGGGGAAGTCTTTAAGCGGTTCATTTGTATTTGTGAGTTGTTGTTTCTTAATTCTTTTCAAATAATAATTTTTTAGAAGGGGAATGACTGTATCGAAAAGAATGTTGGTTTTTTTTGTGTGATTTCATTTAAGTTGAAATTTGGGTTGACGTATTGGTCTAAGTTTATGTAGAATTCTTCCAATATACTGAGCAAGGGGCTCTTAGGGTTGATATTGAGAATTTGCATGTCATTGTTAATATTTGTGAATCTATGTTTTTGGTCATTAATATGTTGTCCCATGGCTGAAAAATGTCTATGTTTAACTGCATTTATGTGTTCGTTATATCGTATCTGAAAGTTTCTCCTGGTATGCCCTATGTAGCTGGCCTCGCAGTCATTACATTTCAGGCGGTAGACACCTGAGTGGTTGTATTGATTTATGTTTTTGACTGATTTGGGATTGTGTAAGATGTTATTATTGCTACGTGTGGTTTTGTAGGCTATTTTCAGGCCTTGTTTTTTTTTTTAATGTTAGTTATGGAATGTATGTGGCTATTATTATACGTGAATAGTACATAGTCTTTTTTATCTTTTTCGGTTCTAGTCAGCTTGGTTTTAGATTGTTTTTTTTATTTTGTTAATGATCTTATTGATCATTTCTTTTTTATATCCATTCTGTCTGGCTATTTCATGGATTAGATTCAATTCTTTATTTAAGTCTTTTTTCGTGAGTGGTATATTGTATGCTCTGTATATCACACTATAGTATGCGGCTTGTGCTTGTGTGGGTGGGTGGAGTCTATTTTTATTGTGTTAGATGTGTGAGTAGGTTTTCTGTATATTTTATATATTAAATGGTTATTGTGCCTAGTTATGGATATATCTAGGTAATTTATGGTGTTGTTATTTTCGGTTTCCATAGTAAATTTTTTATGAGGATCTATTTTATTTAGTTGTTCTAGGATTTTATTTTCGTTGGTATGCCTGTTATCTATTATAACAAATACATCATCTACAAATCTACACCAAAAGGGGATGTTGTCTAGTTTTCAGATTTCTTGGTGTTCCAGGTAGTTTATATATATTTCTGCCAATATACCTGATGTTGGCGATCCCATGGGTAATCCTTTTTGGTGGTATATAGTATCGTGAAATTTAAAGTAATTATTGTTGATGGCAAAGTGTAATAATTTTATGAATTCCTCTATTTCTAACTTACTGAGCTTGCTATGATTTTTGAGATTAAATTCTATGATTTTTATGGTTTTTTGTGTAGGTATGATGGGGTACATATTTATTATGTCATACGATGCTAATCCATGGTGCTGTTCTATTTTTATGTTTTTGGTAATGTTGCAGAATTCTATTGAGTTTTTTATGGTTTTCTTGGCTTGGAACACACAATGTTTTTTAAGAAATCTTTGAATGAATTGTGATAATTTATAGGTGGGACTTGGTCTATAGTTTATTATAGGCCTCATGGGAATATTATCTTTGTGAATTTTTGGGTATGCTTTAGCAATAGGTAGTCCTGGGTTTATTGTGATTAGTTTTGTAGTTTCCTGTTCATTTAAAAGGAAGTGGGTGTTTTTCAGTAAAATTTTTAGGTTTTTTTGAATGCTATTGGTGGGATCTTTGTTTTTAGTTTGGAAGGTTTCATCTTGGAAGCAAGTTTTTGTTTTAGTTATGTATTCATCTTTATCCATGATAACTGTTGTGTTACCTTTGTCTGCTTTAGTTATTAATAAATTATTTTGTTAAATTTTGTTTTTGAGCTTTTTGAGTTGTATGTGGTTCATGGTGTCTTGCCTGTTGTTCTCTTTACTGATTCTGTTAATATATTGTGGCAATGTTTTTTTTAAAATTTCATATCTAATTTCATCTTGTTGTTCCTGGGGTATTTTGTTTATGGCATTTTCGGTTTCAGTGATGATGGTAGTAATATTTTCGATACAGTCATTCCCCTTCTAAAAAATTATTATTTGAAAAGAATTAAGAAACAACAACTCACAAATACAAATGAACCGCTTAAAGACTTCCCCTACTCTAGCTCCGCTCCCTCCACAGGCGCTCCACCCATCCCTCCAAACCTCTCTTCCGCAGCCGCGAACTACAGCCCCAGAATAACACGTAACAGATCTCGACATGCAGCCGTGCAGCGCACACAGTGCCAACACTCACCGTAAGTACTTTAACACACAACTCACTTTTCACAGCCTATTACACGCCGTTTCTTATACAAATTATTTCTACTTGCAGATATCATATTCTATAACATAAAAGAAGCCCTCACGCTATCACCAGAACAAATGTACATTGGCTAACATCGACATAATTTAAACCTTACTTCAAGATGTACGGCATATCAAATGAAATTCAGTTCATAATAGGCACTATTTAACTTAATAATGGCACACGCAATTCTTCACAACAACATCTGTATATCAAGATAACTTCATCACCTGCATACTAGCAGTAGTCAAGGAAAATTGGAACGAATGAAAAACAATTATAAGCCTCAACTTTAGCATATATACACCGTGTACTTACCAATTTACAAGTACAATGCAGCAATAACAAACAGTACAAATTAGAACAAAAAATTGGACCCATTTTATTTGTTTTTACCAATTCATCCAATTTTAACCGGCCTGTTACATCGGGTCTAAAACTTTTTATGTATACATATTCTTAAAGACGATAAATGCTGTAAATATGTAACAATTTTACAAACACTAGTGTAAACAAGTGTAAACTTCATTTGATGTTCAATAGATTAGGCACAATGAGGTGATATGCCTCACTTAACAAGTACTTTTTAAGCCAAAGAAAAAGATCTATTTACTATTTTAATAAGCAACTTTTTAATGTTTGGTTTAATTGGGTCAGTTGTATGAAGATGTAATGTCTTACATGTGATGTTTTTGAAACCAATTTAATGTGTGTCAGCTGAGGATGACCCCATAGGGGTCGAAACCGGTACTGAATTTACTGCATTATAGTAAATAAATATTGTATTGATAAGGTGGAGGCTTCTAAATTATTTTTATGTTGACATACCACTTAGTCGAGCAGCTCTTCTTCTTTCTCTCAATTCATCCCAACCCAAACTTTGCAACATTTTTGTAACGTTACTCTTTTGTAGGAAATCACCCAGAACAAATCGAGCTGCTTTTCTTTGGATTTTTTCCAGTTCTTGAATCAGGTAATCCTGGTGAGGGTCCCATGCACTGGAACCATACTCTAGTTGGGGTCTTACCCGAGACTTACATGCCCTCTCCTTTACATCCTTACTACAACCCCTAAACACCCTCATAACCATGTGCAGAGGTCTGTACCCTTTATTTACAATCATATTTATGTGATTACCCCACTGAAGATCTTTCCGTATATTAACACCCAGATACTTACAATGATCCCCAAAAGGAACTTTCACCCCATCAACGCAGTAATTAAAACTGAGAGGACTTTTCCTATTTGTGAAACTCACAACCTGGCTTTTAACCCCGTTTATCAACATACCATTGCCTGCTTTCCATCTCACAACATTTTCGAGGTCACGTTGCAGTTGCTCACAATCTTGTAACTTATTTATCACTCTATAGAGAATAACATCATCCGCAAAAAGCCTTACCTCCGATTCCACCCCTTTACTCATATCATTTATATATATAAGAAAACATAAAGGTCCGATAATACTGCCTTGAGGAATTCCCCTCTTAATTATTACAGGGTCAGATAAAGCTTCACCTACTCTAATTCTCTGAGATCTATTTTCTAGAAATATAGCAACCCACTCAGTCACTCTTTTGTCTAGTCCAATTGCACTCATTTTTGCCAGTAGTCTCCCATGATCCACCCTATCAAATGCTTTAGACAGGTCAATCGCATTACAGTCCATTTGACCTCCAGAATCCAGCTTCAGTGGAATAACCTTTCCTAAAACCGAATTGCCTTCGAACCAGTTATAAATTTCACAAACATGTCTAATATCATCAGAAAGAATGCCTTCATACAATGCATGTCAAACTTACTGGCCTGTAATTTTCAGCTTTATGTCTATCACCCTTTCCTTTATACACAGGGGCTACTATAGCAACTCTCCATTCGTAACAGCTAACTCTAAGTGAGGCAGAGAAGAAGCTGCAGACTGGAGAAAAACCAAGTAAACACTCCCTGCCAACTTTGAAGCCAGCAAAAAAACCATGTTAACTCTCATATCTTGAAAATACGGAACTGCCATTTTGGAACAAATATTGTTCTAGGCCAGAGGACGTATATTTAAGTAGTACATTACTCTGAAATATTTTTACCGTTTTCAATTGCAATTTTTTTCCTTTCTTACCCTTGCAATTACACAATATAAATGATTTATCCATATTGACAGCTACTATTTTGATATTTTTTAAAAAAAAAATCTGTATTTCCTCCTGTTCTTTGCAATAGGTTTTGTTTACATTCTAGTAATACATGATTTAGCCCTGAGTTGGGGCCATCTTCAGTAAAAGAACTTTGAATTAAAACATTAGAACACCTTGAATAATGTTGCGAATGATGACTGTGATACATCAGAACATTTACAATTTGCTATGATAAACAGTGACTATGGTACATGAAATCATGTATGAAATTAAGCTATTGTCCATTTCTTCAATAAATGTGTTATAAAATTATTTTTCAGTCTTGTAGATGTTAGTCCTAAATAAAAACATGATTGGTTAAACCATTAGAAACAACTACTGTAATGATGTGCGAGTCCATATAATGGCGCTTTTTTTTTTTTCTTTTAACGTCTCACCAACACAGATAGGTATTATGGCGACGATGGGACAGGGAAGGGCTAGGAGTGGGAAGGAGGTGGCCGTGGCCTTTAATTAAGGTAAAGCCCCAGCATTTGCCTGGTGTGAAAATGGGAAACCACGGAATACCATTTTCAGGCTGCCGACAGTGGGGTTCAAACCTACTATCTCCCGAATACTGGATACTGGCCGCTACAAATGTTGGCCTATTCAAAACAATAAAACAAGGCACACACTTCTGTAAAAAGAATCATAAAACATCAAAAATACACTTTAAGAACTTTCAAATAAAAAATACAATTGAATTTCATTAAGCCATATCAAAGCTAGGGAACCAGTTATTGCACCCAAAAAATATAATTTTAACATACATTTGTTGCATAACAGAAAAAAAGAACTAAATATAAATACCACTGTACAAATACCTTCAGTATCAAAACGTTAGCTTCACATACACCGTAACTCCTCAGTAACATTCATGGGGAAATTTGAAACTATACATGCACTGGAAACTTCATGAAACCTCCAGCGAAATGATGATGATGCTTGTTGTTTTAAGGGGCCTAACATCGTAGGTCATCGGCCCCTCCAGCGAAATGAAACTTGAAGTATGTTTCATGATCGAAATATTAAGACATGTAGTTATAAAAATCAATAAATATGACAAGTATTTACTATAAAAGTAACAAAAAAAATATAGCACAAACATGTAATAGAAATTTACAAAAATTATTGAAACACACTACTGCTTAAACTTCTTTAAAACATTTGAAAATGGGGCGCTACATAAGATGAAGTATAAGCCTGAATACGGCACAAACACCCAGCCCCGAGCCATAGGAATTAACTCATGAAAGTTAAAATCCCCGACCGAATTGGGAATCAAACCCAGGACGCCTAGGACCAAAGGCGAGCATGCTAAGCATTTATCCGTGGACCCGGAAGGCATAAAATTAAAGTAGGTATATTGCCTGATTGTCAATTGGTAATACTGGGGCTTAGTTCCATTGTGTGACCAGAAGACAGCATTTAATTAAAAAAGGAACTTTATTTTACAGATGGTTGTTAAGACAGTTAATACACTCATTTACTTTATACATTTAGAGATATGTTTGAAAAAAATATATATATATTTCTATTTTTTGTAGGAGTTTATGTATCAGCTTATTTCAATTGATTATCCATCTGACACACGTAAACCGAAAAATGTATTTATGACGCATCCAATTATTCGATTATTTAAATAATCGGATGGAGGTTAATCGAATATTAAAAGTATTCGATTATGTCATCGTGTTTTTTTTTTTTTTTTTTTTTTCAGTCATCAGTGATCTGCATTTAGGGCGGTTGCCCAGGTGGCAGATTCCCTATCAATTGTTTACCTCGTATGTACATTTATTTATAATCGTTTACCTAGACTTTTCTTAAATATTTTCAACGAACTTGGACTTCTATCGAACATTTCCCCTGATAATTTATTCCAATTCCTTACTTCTCGTCCTATAAATGAAAAATTGCACCAGTCTGTCCTCTTAAATTTCAACTTTATCTTCATATTATGATCTTTCCTATTTCCAAAATTCCCGAAGGACAAAATTCCGGCGCCTCAGCGTCTCCGAAAACCATTAAAGTAGTTAGTGGTAGGTAAACCAAATAATATTATTATTATTATTATTATTATTATTATTATTATTATTATTATTATTCCTACTTTCGAAAGCTCCACTCAAATTTATTCTTCTAATTATGTCATTTCTCGCCAACTCTCCATTGACAGCTCAAAACATACCACATAGTTGAGCATCTCGTCTCCTTACTCCCAAGTCTTCCCGGCCCACAGTTCGTAAAATTTTAGTAACACTACTCCTTTGTCGGAAATCACCCAGAACAAATCGTGCTGCTTTCGTTTGAAATTTTTCTAGTTCATCAAGTAGTACTGGTGAGGGTCCCACACATTGGAGGCATACTCTAACTACGATCTTACCAGATACTTCTACGCCTTCTCATTTACATTCTTACTACAACCCCTAATTGTGTATTCAAGAAAAATACACCGGTCCGGTAAAGTTGCACACATTCTGGATTCCTTTTCTGGACATACAGTAAATCTACACACAATGACAATACCATACAGCTGATGATGATCTCTCCTGGTGCCACATCTTGCTGTCAACCACTAGAAGTATGCATGTTTAGAGTATGGAAAGGCTTTGCACATACATTATCTGACAGTGTTCGATTATTGAATTTGGATATCGTTTAGGTAGAGGAACACCATCCTAAAAATTCGATCTTTGACCACCAACTGTCGTCTCCTCGTTTTCGTCCCATTTGGCCTGGTACTAAAGCCAGTACTTGTCCAAAAACACGCCTGTATCCTCGCTTCGTTAAGTGTGGTTGGTGTAGAACCGCTTTGTGCTTTCAGCATTTCTACCACGAGCAAGCACTGTTTTTGCAGAAACTCCAGAGTCAATATTAATGGAACAACATGACATACTGTTACAATTCCTGCACGGGGCGGAAGGTTACTTTTTGTGTTTAAAGTGACCCCCGTAAGCAGCCAAACAGTACCGCTGACCGAACTACGTCTGTCAGTGTTGCCGATGTGATAGCCGCACAGGACACCTCAATGGTTTCTCGTAGCTCGTTCAGTGTAGCTGGCTTTTGTCGATACACTTCATTTTTCAAGGTTTCCCATAGGTAGAAGTCAAGAGGTGTAAGACCTGGAGACCGTGGTGGGTACTCAACAGCTCCTTTTCGACCTATCCATCGTCCAAGTAGATTTTCATCCAAGTAGGCTCTGAAATCTCTGTGGTAGTGAGGCGGAGCGCCATCTTGTTGTGGGTAAAATATTCAATTTCCAAACACCTCTCGGATGGCAGGCAAAATCGATGTTTGCACCATATGAACATAGATCTCACCACTTACGGTATCTTCAAAGAAGAATGGACCAACCAAACCGCGCGATTACAGACCGCTCCACACTTTAACACCATGAGAATTTTCAGGAGCCCAGTACAGGCAGTAGTGGTGGTTTACAATACCGTTCAGTCTGAATTGCATCTCGTCAGACCAGATAACCATCCCTGCAAACCGTTCATCCTCGCGAAGCATGCCTTCAAACCACTCGCAGTACTCCATCCTTCGATCCGGACCGGCATCGTTCATAGCGTGCAGCGATCTTTGAATGTACACTTTCCCCTTTGCAGCCTTAGAACTGGTCGTACGGTTGATCGGCTTATCCCGGTGTCACGTGCACCCTGATTCACAGAGTTTTGAAGTGGTCTAGTTGAATGTTGCAACACGCCAGCGCTGGAAGCTGGACTTGTTGACGTTTTTGGTCAGCCAGACCTGTTCTTATGCACATCCTGAACATCCCGAATAAGAAATAATTGTTGTAGGTGTTGATGGCTGAGTTCTGCACACATCACGCCATTGTCAGTCGTACCTCCATCGTGTTTCCGTACTTCCAGGACCACTTCAATACGCCTTGAGTTGCTCAACCGACAATCTTACTTCATTCATTGCTACACTGTCATCTGTCATCTGTAGTGAAGGGGAGGGGGGGAACGCCGCAGTAATAATAATATAAAGGTCTAGATAAGCTCCAATCACAACTAAGTTAGAATTTTCTGCTAGTAGTAAAAATTCCTTAGAGTAATTCATTAAGTTTGGCACCACAGAATTAATAATAAATGTAATGTTATTTGCTTTACATCCCATTAAGTACTTTAGCTGTTTTCGGAGACGCCGAGATGTCGGAATTTAGTCCCGCAGGAGTTCTTTTACGTGCCAGTAAATCTACTGACACGAGGCTGACGTATTTGAGCACCTTCAAATACCACTGGACTGAGCCAGGATCGAACCTGCCAAGTTGGGGTCAGAAAGCCAGCGTCTGAGCCACTCAGCCCGGCACCACAGAATTACCATAGTTGGTAGTATACAATATATTGTAGGAATCAAGGCCCAGAACTTGTCGAGTGCTAGGTTTGATTTTACATGTTACAAATTTCATGCTTTTTCCATACACAAAAAAGACACACCCATGCGTCCCATAATTAATTGCAAAAAAAGCCCGACTTACAAGACATCCACCATTACCTTAAAAGATACTACACTTTTAACAACAGATCCCCTCTAAAGAACTCGGTTGACTTTTGCGATATTTTAAAGAAATTTAACTTACTACCTAACCACATCATGTGCTCCCTTGATATTATGAATATGTATTCTAACATGCCAACAAAACAAACAGTAAACATTATCAAGGACAACCTATCCAAACATAGCAATCTTAGCACCCCTGAAATAGATGAATTCATCAACATTCTAAACTTCGTACTAAAGAACAACTATTTCACTTTCAGCGGCAAAATTTACCACCAAGACGGCCTGGCAATGGGAGATCCCTTATCAGGCATCTTGGCAGACATATACATGGACTCGTTTGAATACCACAAAATAACTTCAAAAATAAAAGGAATCAGCCTGTGGCTCAGATACGTAGACGACACGTTTGCAATAATCGACAGTAATCTCAACAGTAGCAATGAAATTTTAGATTTTTTAAACACCCTCGATCAAAATATCAAGTTCACTAAGGAGGACGAGGTCAACAGATCCATTAACTTTTTAGACTTAACTGTAACATGCGACAAAAGCACATTTGATTTCCAAATTTACAGAAAACCCACCCACACCCCAATAACAATCAAAAATTCATCAATACACCCTAACTCCCATAAACAAGCTACTTTTTACAGTTCAATTTACAGAGCGTTAAAAATCCCACTATCACCTAAGAGTCTAAAAACAGAAATTCATTATATTAAAAATTTAGCAAAATTCAATGGTTTCAAAATAGAAATAATCAACTGAATAATTAATAAAATCAAATATATACTAGCAACAAACCTCGTCCCTGATAAACACAAAAAATCTAAATTTGCCACTTTTACTTACAATAATCCAGGCATCTACCAAGCAACAAACCCTCTGAAAAAACAAAACATTAACATTGCCTTTAAGACGACAAACACCAACCGCGTTCTGTTTTTTAATCACAATACACTCAACATAAACAATAGTATTCACTCAAACTCAGGCATATACAGGCTCAAATGCACGCAATGTGAAAAATCATATATTGGGCAAACAGGCCGGAGCTTCCCTACTAGATATCAGGAGCACTATAATGCCAATAGACATAACAAATGAGTTCTCATATGAAAGATACAGGTCATCATTTCACAACTATCGAACAGGACCTCACAATCATCAAAATAGTAGGCTAAGGAAAATTAATGAACGAATTAGAAAACATTGACATATATCTGGATCAACATTACAACAAAGACCTAAATCTCGATGATCCCGTCGAAATAAAAAATCCCTTATACGAGACTTTACCCAATTTATTACAATCTTTAAATCCAAATTTAAATAAAATCCTTAAAAATCTTAAACTAACTTCCAATAAAGATCTCACCTTACTCTTAAAGGTAACTCCCTCCGTCCCCGCCCCTGCTAATCTTCCACAGCCAACAGCGCGTAAGTTCAACCCTCCGCCCACCTCCTCTTCTCCATTACACCCCTCTCCCTCAATTCCACATCTTCAACAGCCAATAGTGCGCAAGCTCAACTCTCCGCCCACTTCCTTTCCTCCATCACACCCCCCTCCCTCAGTTCCGCACAGATACAACACACGACATTCAAATCTTGCTCGTTCCGAGACCATACAGACAACCAGTTCATACCACAAAAATCGAGAACGTAATTGAATATATATAATTTCACCTAATTCAACCGTTTTTTCCTCTAAACTTCATATCTTTTTATTCTCTTTTCATTACAGATTCTTCACCATATATCCCTCAATAGTTAATCTATATTTAAAACTACAGCCAACAACAAGTAAGAATCTTCCCATTTAACTATCATTCTAAGAGTTAATAACCACCCCAGTTAGCAAAGATCTATATGGCAACATTCAATTATGAACTTTTTATCACTCCTTCAACAAAATTATGGAGACCGCGAACCCACTTCATAAATAACGAGATTAATGGATTAATGGATCCAACTTGATCTTCTACTACAGTTTAATATCACAAGTTTTCAACAAGAAACTTTCAGTGTCATCTTAAGTGGCTACTAAGGTCCATTAACCTTCTCTTCAACATGTAAATCAAGTTGCTTTCAGCCGAATTTCACTCGAACTTTGATACGGCAACTTTAGCCATAGACCTTCTTGTTATTATGTGGATAAGGCCTAGTTTGTCTATTTTATAAAATATTTTAAAATTACTAGTGTAATATCATATCAACTTCAACCTTTTTTTCGCAAACATTTTAAATGAAGTTTCAATTGTAAATTTTTATTTAAGAACTCATAACAATTTCTCACATTGTATAATACTCATTTCCAATCTTATATTCTCATTTTTATATTTTTTTTACCATGACAATCAGGATCCTGATTTTTATCTTTGAAGTATGAGTGTAAAAAGGCTGATGATGCCCTTATAAAAGGCAAAACATGTCCCTACAAATGTTAGTGTAATAGGATGTAAGTCCTAACTTTGGAAATTCAGTTGTATTGAATATGTTGATCCTAATAAATTTTGGTAATATCTTAAACTGATGCTAGGTTTGATCCATAAGGAACATTAAGCAGGCCTTTAGTTTCAGAAGAAATTGGCGTGCCGATCCACAATGGGACAAGGTCCGCATAACATAGTTTAGCACTTAATTGTAATAGGAGATACACCCACATATTTTTTCCTTTCTAAATATGTACCTGTATGAGAGGAAATTGAGGACAAAGTTTGAAGTCAATGTAGGATCAAATAGGGAGCACAATAAGTAAATGTTGCACTTGGGGGTCGAGTAAGGTTGGGGTATAGGATTGCCAAGGCAAGATAAGAGAGCACCGATACCTTTGACACAAAAATCTATTTAAAAACCACAGTAACAAATTTACAAATTTACAAGAAGATCTAGTGATTTTTACAATAGTGCCATAGGAAAGAAAGGGATTCATACAAATATTGTTCTTTCCCAACCATCGTCTCTACAGTACATACATCCCAGAGAAAAAGACAAATTAGAGAAGAAGAGGAGGTGGGATAAAGGAGAGGCAAAATAGCAAGTTAACCCGAAATACCTAAGACACTTTACGCAAATTTAAATACCTAATAGAAGAAAAGGTTTCATGCGGAAATTGTCCATTGAACACCTCCGAATCTTCTAATAGAAGTTCATTGGTTACACATGTTAAACAACCCTAGGCTTGTAGAAACATTACACACCTCTGGTTATGAGTTTTCTGATGCCAAGGAATGCCAGGCAAATGATTTGACTGCAATTATAACCATCATGACATCTCAAACAAGTCAACCCAGTCTCACACAACCTTGAATCGTTCAAAACAAAGTAACGGGAGAACAAGTATATGGATCAAGACCAGGGTTGATGAATAAATAGTTCATGTTAAAGGTTGAAGAAGACACCAAAAACAGCATAAACAGTTGATGCGAGAGAGAGAGAGAGAGAGAGACACACACACCCACCCTAGCACTTTCTCGAAGGTAATGAAAATTACAGGAGTATTCGCCAGTAGAAACAGCTGTCCATCCACGTAGCGTGTGACATCATCTGGATATCAGCTGACATGCAAAACAGTTAGTTGGCCATGCAGTTAGGAGCGCACAGCTGTGAGCTTGCATCTGGGAGATAGTGGGTTCGAACCCCACTGTCGGCAGCCCTGAAGATGGTTTTCCGTGGTTTCCCATTTTCATACCAGGCAACTGCTCGAGGTGTACCTTAATTAAGGCCACGGCCACTTCCTTCCCATTCCTAGGCCTTTCCTATCCCATCATCGCCATAAGACTTACCTGTGTCGGTGCGACGTAAAACAAATAGCAAAAAAAAAAAAGAGGATATAGTCTTAACTATATTTCTGGTTTTTTTTTATAACAACACCTTTTTGGTTATTAAGAAAGACCTGATACAGTCACTTCAAAGACAATTAAAACAGAAAATTAAAACAATTCTTCCTTTCTCTTTAATGAACTCAAGAAACAAATATTGATAAACATGAATCCTGGCCTCCCAACTGCAAAAGCACTGCCAAAAGTCCACTAGGCCGGTGTCCCCTTTAGACCCATTATAAACTATAGACCCAGGCCTCTTTATAAATTGGCACAGTACATCCAGAAATTTCTTAGACAACATTACAGGTTTACTGCAAACAAATCTAAAAAGAATTCCATAGAACTGATCAATGAATTAAATAAATTTGGATTACAGGCCCATCACACCATACATTCATTCGATATTGTTAATATGTTTCCAAATATTAAAACCAGTAAATTACTTCCCCGTATCAATAAGAATTTGAACACATATAGTCACTTGAGTATTCTGGAAATTCAAGATTTTATGGGTATCTTAAAATTGCTTGTTAATAACAACTCTTTTGTATTCGATCAGATCATCTATAAACGAGATGGCTTAGCAATGGGGTCACTGGCCTCGGGGATTCTGGTGGAATATTTTTAGATTTTTTTTGGAGGATACATTAATAATTAACGACAAGTTTAGGAATATACAATGTTGTTCCAGGTATGCGGATGACACGTTCATGATACTAGACGAACGTGTAATTGACGCGTCAACCACTCTCGATAATCTTAATAAGATAGACACACACATCATAAAGTTCACTCTGGAATCCGAAAGGGAAAAGTCAATTAATTTCTTGGACCTGAAGATCAATAGACACACTTCCTCATTTTCATTCAGTATTTATAGAAAGCCTACACAGACAGCCGTCATGATAAGGCAGGATTCGACGCACCCACCATCCCATAAATACATGACTTACAATAGCCTGGTGGATCATGCCTTCAAGGTACATATGTCTAAGTGCAATTTGAACAAAGAACTGAATATCATCCAGTTAACGGCTAAAGCTAATGGCTTTAAAGAGGACTGTGTAGAACATATAATTAATAAATTTAAGTATTGCCCTCCCACCACTTTGATTAAAGATAAACCAAAACAGAAAGCTTTTTCGACATTTATCTACATTCAATAAGGATTTTTATGAGGTCACGAATATTTTTAAGAAGGGGAACATTAAGATCTCATTCAGAACGGATAACAGAAGCGCAGAAGTATTACATAACATAACAGCAATTAATAGAATAGTAATCCCTACTCCAAGTCAGGAGTGTATAAGTTTCGATGCAATGACTGTGACTGCGGCTATGTTGGGCAAACTGGGTGTAGTTTCAGGGTTAAATATACTGAACATCTTAATGCTGTGAAATATAGCAGATTCTCAGCTGTAGGGCAACATGTCCATGATCTTAAACACAAGATTTTGGAGACGCTAGACAAGGGGTCTCTGCTTGACGTTATAGAGGCATGCTTCATACACTTAGATCAGTATTTTAATGGTAATCTTAACTCATTGGGCCCGAGCCACGGAACCGTTCCGTGCTTCGTCTCAGTGGACCAAATGCCGGACCACGGAACTGTTCCGTTGTCTCATTTTACTACGTAATTCAACTTTTCCTCAAGAGATGGCAGAGTGGGTTGCATTTGTGATTTGTGTAGGGACTCTTTCTTTGCAATGTTATAGGCTCTTTGCTAATATATATCGATAATGTGCTTGGTAATATTAGTTTGAATTGGGCTATCTCTCGACTTTGAGATTCGCTTGTAAACAAGATGGCTGCCAGTATAGAACTGATATTTACTGATATATAACCCCTTTTAGGAAGTAATGATGATTACGAATGTCATTTTTTCTGTGAAATTAGTAGTAATATTAGTACTAGTGTGAGCAATGCTCCAGAAGAACAAATAGATGTGGAAATCGAAGAGGAAATGTAAAGAGAAGGCTGTGTTATAGCTCAGCAGGCGGACTGAGTACGGACCCGTGATGCTAATAAAATAAAATGTTTTACTGTATTCCTTGTTTCGCACTTTGTGGTATGAAAGCCTTTTGTTTTCATGTATATTTAAATCTTTAATGGTCTTGTAAGTAAGAAATTTCTCATGATATGAAGCGACACTATATTTCCTCCAAAATAATCCCAGCGCCAATGCAGTTTCAATCCAACAAATATGCAGGGCTCAATAGGTTAATCTAAATGAAATTTCTTCAAAACCTAGAGTTCTATTTGATTTCTTGACAACATTGTTTACAAATATTTCCAAGAAATATTACTTCGTGCTTTACGTAATAGTTTTTCATATTATTTTCATCCGCAACGTCTCCCGGACCCCTCCTTCACTATCACTCCATAGGCAATTCTCCCTGCTAACCCCAAATGCCCCTCCCCAATGCCTCTCTACTTTATGCACATGACACAAGCAAGCCACCACTCGTGCTACAGCCGCCACATTAGGTCTACGTCCGTTTGAGGTGAGTCCTACAAATAAGCTTAACAATTGATAGGATTATATCTTGCCTTCTTTCGTTAATTTTGGGTTTTTCATCATTTGCAGGTTTCCGATATTGAACTGAGAAACATAGTCCATGTTAACATCTTCCGGACACATTTGTACGTTTCCACCTAATCAGGTTACATGCAACAGCACAGCCAATCATAGTAAACATTCTGCTACAGGAATCAAAATTTTTTTTTTTCAGAGGATGGCACATTTTAGTACATAAAATTATAAACAAACGTAAGCACAACGAGATTTTGCTGTAATTTAGTTTTATTAATGTAAGTTTGAATTGAACAATTTAGTGTTTTAACACCAACAGATATGAATGTATACAGTTTTAACTCAGTCAGCATATTTGACCTTGAAGGCCAGTGCCGACACACAAGGTGTTGAAAATAAAAGGAATAATTTAAGCAATACCAGTAAACAAGAAGCAAGATTGAACTCAGAACCCCAAAATGTAAAACTTTGAACACACACAAACCTTATTTCTTTTTCTTCAGATTGTTTTTAATTGTGACATTTGACCCACACGTTTGTGAACTTGTAGAAATATGAGACAATAACTTTGTATTTTATCTGAGTATATATTTAAATATAAGGTCTATAGGAGTTAGTTGTACAAAAATGTTGATGTATATTTTATATTAATTGCCAGTTTTTCATGACTTTCTTGCAGCTGATGATGGCGCTAAAGAAACGCCGAAACTAGTACTGCTAAACAAAGTTAATATGTTGTAATACATTCAGGCAACATTGTTTTGTATTGGATAGGTGAAACCTCTAAACCTTTATAAGTATTTGTGACTTGTGTTAAGAGTGTGATTCCTCTATAGTTATTACACACTTTTTTCTCCCCCTTCTAAAAGACTGGTATTACTATTCCCTTTTTCCAATCTTCTGGCACACGTTTCTGTCTCCATATGCACTTTAACAATCTGTACACCTTTTGTAGTCCAACAGGTCCAGCAGCCTTTATCATTACCACACTGCTTTCATCATCTGTGTGGTCACGTTGTAAGAGCGATTATCCCTTGAGATTAATGACAGAAGATGGTAAACCTTGACATAATTTACGAAACCAACTTTCTGATGTGCCAATATAATGAATATTATTAATTTTGAAAATTCTTCAAGGTGAGCAGCAATGAATAGTTCATTATAATAATAATAATAATAATAATAATAATAATAATAATTTCGTGTGGCTATTTTTAGGCGAGTGCAGCCCTTGTAAGGCAGACCCTCCGATGAGGGTGGGCGGCGTCTGCCATGTGGAGGTGACTGCGTGTTATTGTAGTAGAGGATAGTGTTATGTGTGGTGTGTGAGTTGCAGGGATGTTGGGGACAGCACAAACACCCAGCCCCCGAGCCATTGGAATTAACGAATGAATGTTAAAATCCCCGTCCCGGCCGGGAATCGAACCCGGGACCCTCTGAACCGAAGGCCAGTACGCTGACCATTCAGCCAATGAGTCGGACAATAGTTCATTTAAGTGAGAACAGTAAAGAGCTCTCGGGTGGTCCATCAACTGTCTCCTCAGTGCTGATCCCGATGTCGCTGGATATGGAAAGGATGAGGGTTAGTTTAAGAGGGGAGGTGAGGAATGCGGGTGGTTGGCACAGGGAATAAACTATCAGCCAACATTACAGGAAAACCAATAATAGGTACTTGAAATAAGATGAGCTTACCTGACCACAGCACTGATTACATCCACTGACTTTCATATACACACACTCACTCTCATACACAAAAATACACTGATGATAACACACACAATAAAAACTGACAGTCCATATATTTATCCTAGGGAGGTTGTGCATATTTGAGTCTTCGTGTTGTATTTTAAAACACACATTCTCTCATCCTGAGACCAGAAGTCCTTGGAATGTTCCTCACACTTGCGAGGGACTCATTGAGAAGCATGCTACACCCTTCAGCACACTAGGGGCCTATGATCTAGATGTTAAGTCCCTTTAAACGATAAGCGTCATCATCATAATCACCACCACCACCTTCACAACACACTTCGAGCACCACACACAATCTCGATCGTGGTAGAGCAGGAATTATAATCAGGCAATTTTCTTGCGCAACCACTTCCGCAGATGTCCGATTTCGGCTTCCCTGTCAGTGACAGGAATCGGCATCATTCATTGACAGCTCAACTGAAAATTGACCTTTGGTTATGTCAAGGGACTTTTATAAATGTCATTGGACAGTTCTTCCGGAACACTGTGTAGCCGTAAACAATTGCAGCAACTATTCTGCTCTGCCTCGTCCTGTTTCTGCATTTTGTCCTTGGTCGCTCTCAGCTGTTTCTCAGGTTGCTAATCGCTGTGGTTACCTGCGACTTTAATACCTGGAACTGTGACAGGAGAGTATAACTCAAGGTAATGAATTTGTGTACCGAGCTCGATAGCTGCAGTCGCTTAAGTGCGGCCAATATCCAGTATTCGGGAGATAGTAGGTTTGAACCCCACTGTCGGCAGCCCTGAAAATGGTTTTCCATGGTTCCCCATTTTCACACCAGGCAAATGCTGGGGCTGTACCTTAATTAAGGCCATGGCCACTTCCTTTCAACTCCTAGCCCTTTCCTGTCCCATCGTCGCCAAAAGACCTATCTGTGTCGGTGTGACGTAAAGCCACTACCAAAAAAAATCAATTTCTGTACCACAGTTATGCACAGACCAACACTTTCTGCAGTTTATAATGTGAACCGAGCAGGATATTTGTGGAGCAATCTTACTCACGAAGCACACTAGCCGCCATCTTAATATGTAGTAGAAGGAGTCCGTGGGTCAAACTAAATTAAGATAAAATGCATCTTCATTGTTAACAGTGGTCATTTACTGAACAATATGTAGTGGCAGGGTGGGGTTCAATCGAGGGGAAAACATTGTAAGCAGTGTGGTGTACGCAAATGTCATTATAATGTCAAAGGATATTGAAAACTTGTGATCTAATACATGGTAACTAGATGTGCAGCAAGTATTGTGAGAAAATCAGCATTTTTAAGACCAATATGACATCAGTTGGCAAGAAATTAAGTGTAGGAAGTTGTGGCCTCAGTAGGAAATATGAAAATGGAATAGATGTTATTTCAAATCCTTGTTATTCCAGAATGGCAGTGTAGAATGCTAAATCAAATTAAGGGGTTGTAAGGCTAAGGCAGTTACAGTTGTTTGCAGTTGCATATTGTTAGGATGCATTTTTCACAAACCAAATTACCTTAAGTGTCATTATAAGGAACAAATAAATTGTAAACCATTCAGTTTAATATAATGATCCCCTTACCTATGGCGCGATGGCCCGTTTTCGGGTCATGGCCTCCCCAGTTACTCTCCGCCAAACTTGTCGATCTTGTGCAACAACTCTCCAAATCCACATCTTGAGGATGTGTGCTGCGTCCTAATGTACACCATCTTCCCATCTGTTACGTGGCCTTCCCACTGGCCTTCCTCCTCCAAAGTCTCCTAAGAATACGTTCTTTGGGATTTGGTGTTCTTCCATGCTGATTAGATGACCTGCCCATTCAAGTCCCCATACAGGGAATATAGTTCATTGTTATATCTAATTCTCCATTCCCCTTGTACGCATATGGGTCCATAAAGTCTCCTCAGGATTTTCCTTTCGAAGGAATCTATCTTCTCCACGGCTTTCTTTGGGAGGGTCCACGTATCACTACCATACATCACTATGCTGCGAATGAGGGTTTTGTGTAGCATAACCTTTAGGCTCTGGTTTATATCTCTACTTCTCAAAAGAGGTAGTACTGCAAAGTATGCTCTATTGGCAGCTTGAATTCTTGCCTGTATTTCTACCATTTCTGCATTCTTGTTGGTTAGATCTACACCAAGATATTTAAACTCGTCCACCACCTCCACTTTAGAACCTTCAGGGACAAGTTGGTCATCTGTATACTTCCTTCTCCGAGCCTGCACTATTACCTTCGTCTTTTGTTCATTGATCTTAAGTCCAATCTCTCTGCCTTCTCTACTCAAGTCTTCAACTGTCCTTGTTGTTCTTCCCATCAAATTAATGTCATGATCATATTCAACTAGTTGAGCTGTTTTGTATAGAAGTGTTCCACTGGTGTCCACCCTTAACTTTCTAATCATTGATTCTAGTGCCAAGTTAAATAGAATTGGACCGGGCGAGTTGGCCATGCGGTTAGGAGCGTACCGCAGCAGTGAGCTCGCATCCGGGAGATAGTGGGTTCGAACCCCACTATCGGCAGCCCTGAAGGTGATTTTCCGTGGTTTCCCATTTTCACACCAGGCAAATGCTGGGGCTGTACCTTAATTAAGGCCATGGCCGCTTCCTTCCCATTCCTAGGCTTTTCCTGTCCCATCGTCGCCATAAGACATATCTGTATCGGTGCGACGTAAGCAAATAACAAAAAACAAAATAGAATTGGTGCTAAGCCATCTCCTTTCTTCAATCCCTTATTCACTTCGAAGAAGCTGCCTACTTCAGTCTGAATTTTCACTCCCACCATCGTATTTCTCATAGTTATTTCCACCAGTCGCACCAGCTTTTCTGGTATCTTGAACTCTCTTAATATCTCCATTAATTTATCCTTGTCAGTAGAGTCGTATGCTTGTTGAAAGTTGATAAACATCTGTACCACATCTATGCCCCGTTCCCAACACTTCTCCAACACTTGTTTCACAGTAAATACCTGATTAGTTGGTGTCAGGTCAGAGTCACCCTGCTACCGTATGTGACAGTAGACGGTACTACCTGCGAATGTCTGGCCGAGGGTCAGGCGGCCAGTACCAAACCTGGTAAACTAGGGGAGAACCAATGGCTACGGGCGGATGAGCTCTCCCTTAGTAGGTTTGATGAAGCCTTTGTATAGGAAATGACACATAAATTCATCAAGTTCAGGGCACTCTCTTGCCCTTGGGGTGGAAAACTTCCCCTAAAGGCGGATGAACCATATTTGGTCAACGGCATAGAAAGTCCTCAACGGCGGACCAGGCGTAAGGACAGGAAGTCCCTCCTCGGCTGGAATGCCATTGAAAACAGTTCTTAAGTCATCAAGTACAGTGCGTTTGTTGAAGTGCACCAACACTCTCACTCTAAAGGAATCTCACGCACAGCAGTCTTCCAACAACAGATTGACTCTTCCAAAAGTCCTGCGGCGATCAGGAAGTTGCGACGGGGGCAGGATTGTGATGTCTGGAAGCCTCTAGTGATAACTTGGCACGTAGGCGGTAGATGTGTGATCGGTCGTCTTGCTTAGGATTGTGGCTGTAGAGCAATTCGGTTGCTGCATCTACGACTGAGCAGTCCTATTTAGGGTCCACTCTGCTCACCTCACATGGGGAAGGGGCTAGAAAAGGTGCCCTAAACATAGTCAGCCACTTCTAGTACCGATTGGATAGCCGCGTCCAATGGTATCACCTCAATGCGGTCGAACAAGAAATAAATTATATTTTGCTACATGAAACGTAAGAACACTTAATGATGACCCTTCAAATGAGAGACCCGAAAGGAGAACAGCCCTTGTGGGTAGAGAGTTACGAAGATACAATATCGACATAGCAGCACTCCAGGAGACCCGTCTTGCTGAAGAAGGTCAGTTGAATGAAAACGGAGCAGGATACACTTTCTTCTGGAAGGGTAAACCTACCAGTGAACATCGAACACATGGAGTAGGCTTTGCTATCAAGAATAAGCTTCTCAGAGACCTGCAGGAGCTTCCAACTGGACGTAATGAACGCATCATGACATTAAGACTTCGATTAAATGGCGACCAGCATGCCACAGTAATTTGCGCATATGCCCCCACATTAGACTCTGATGATGACATCAAAGAAACATTCTATTCAGATCTGGATGACATCCTATCAAACATCAATTGACTAGATAAAATCATCTTGCTTGGTGATTTTAATGCCAGAGTGGGAAAGGACCATAAAGTATGGAATGGTGTCATTGGCAAGGAGGGAGTTGGCAGTGAAAACTCCAATGGTATTAGACTCCTCTCAAAATGTGCTGAGCATGGGTTGATAATCACCAACACCATCTTTCGCCAAAGGGATCGCTTCAAAACATCATGGCAGCATCCTAGATCGAAACATTGGCACCTCATTGACTATGTGATTGTCCGCAAGTAAGATCTACGCGATGTTCTCATCACCAAAGCAATGACGGGAGCTGATGACTGTTGGACAGATCACCGACTTATTAGATCAGTGATGCATTTGTCACTGTCCACCCAGAGGAGGAAATAACGGAAGAGCTTCAGACATACTTTTGACACCGAGAAGTTTGGCAATGCAGAAATTACTTCAAAATACAGAGAGCTCCTTCATCGGACTTTGCCGAAGGAATATCAACCTGATGTAACGGAACACTGGGAGAGTCTGAAGACCACTATTCAAGATGCTTGCAAAGAAACAGTAGGATATAAGACCAGAAAACATCAGGACTGGTTTGATGAAAATGATGAAGAAATTGAAGCATTGATCTCAGAGAAGAGAAAAGCCTTGCAAGCATGGCGAAGGGACATGAACTCCCACTCTAAGAAACAAGCCGTAAATATTGCCAAAGCAAATGTCCAAAGAAAAAGCCGTGAGCTCAAGAATGCATGGTGGACAGCAAAGGCAAAAGAGTTGGAATATCTAGCAGATAAAGATTCACGACTTCTTCCAAGCGACAAAAGCAGTTTATGGTCCCACCACCTTTGGGAGGAATCCTCTTTGGTCCAGCGATAAGAGTATACTTTTAAAAGATCAGCCCTCCATCATGAATAGGTGGAAAGAGCATTTTGAAGACCTCTTGAACCAGGATTCGATTATTGATGAACAGGTGTATGATATATTAAAACAAGCTCCCATCAATGATGAACTTGGCTCCCCACCAACACTAGATGAAGTTAAGCATGCTGTCAATCAAGCAAAGCGTCACAAAGCCTCTGGTCCTGATGGTATACCAGTGGAAGCTCTCGAAGAAGGTGGTGAGGAACTAGTAAGACACATACATGAACTGATTGTCAAAATTTGGAGCACAGAAGAAATGCCTCCTGATTTCAGAAACAGTCTGGTAGTTCCCGTATTTAAGAAAGGGGATCGAACAAACTGCAGTAACTATCGGGGAATATCCTTACTGTCGTGCCTGGGAAAGCTTATTGCTCGAATCTTGGCAAATCGTATTGTACCCCTGATGGAGAAAATACTTCCAGAGAGTCAATGTGGCTTCAGGCCTTCTAGAGGAACCACAGATATGATATTCACAGCTCGTCAACTCCAGGAAAAATGTAGAGAACAAAATAGACCTCTTTATATTGCCTTTATTGATCTTATTAAGGCATTTGACTCTGTGAACCGAGAAGCTTTGTGGAAAATTTTAGCTCTATATGGCTTTCCGCAGAAATTTATTGCCATCTTGAAATTGCTCTACACTGATATGATGGCAGCTGTCATTGGCAACGGCTCTGTTGGAGAGCCATTCCATATCAATAAGCAAGGCTGTGTGATAGCCCCCACTTTGTTTTCCTTGTATGTTGTCACTGTCATGGAACTTGTCAGAGATGATCTCCCTCCAGGAATTCATATAACTTACAGGATGGATGGTAAACTTTTTTAATTTGAGCCGTTTAAAGGCAGGAACTCAGACATCGTCTGCAGCATTAGTTGAGTTACAGTACGCTGATGATAATGCTGTCGTAGCTCAGACACAAGAAGAGCTTGTGAGAATCCTGAATGCTTTCTCTGCTGCGTACAACAAGATCGGACTCAAACTGAATACCAGCAAAACGCAGATCCTATACCAACCAGCCCCTGGGGAAGGTCAAAGAGATATCAATGTCACAATTGATGGAATGAGCCTCCAAGTTGTAAACACCTTCCGATACCTTGGCAGCACTCTCTCATCAAGCGCAAATATAGATTCAGAAATCCAACACAGAATTAACCGTGCAGGAGCATCCTTTGCTGAGTTACGATCTTGAGTTTTTGACAATCATGATGTCAATATCACAACAAAGATTCTTGTGTACAATTCTGTTGTAGTTCCAACCTTACTCTATGGATCTGAATCCTGAACATGCTACAGTCGACACCTTAAGAAGCTGGAACAGTATCATCAACGTTGCATGAGGAGAATACTGCAAATAACTTGGCAAGACAGGCACACAAATATCAGCGTTCTTGAAGAGGCACACACCACCAGTATAGAATTGATGGTTTTAAGACGCCGGCTACGATGGACAAGCCACGTAGTTCGCATGCCCAATAATCGCATTCCCAAACAAGTGTTTTACTCTGAGCCATCAGTAGGTAAACGCTGTGTATGCGGTCAGAGGAAGCGATTTAAAGATGTAATCAAGGCTAACTTGAAGAGATGTAACATTGATGTTGATAACTGGGAGAGCTTAGCGCTTGACCGTTCATCCTGGAGATCACTAGTCCACTACGGCACACTGTCTTTTGAAGAAAACCGCCGACGTACAGCGAATGACAAGAGGCAACGTAGGAAAGAAAAAGAAGTGCTGAGAAGACATAGAAATAACATGACTGCTCCACCTGGGACTACCTGTCATCACTGTGGCAAATTGTGTAACTCCCGCATTGGACTGTATAGTCACCTCTGAACACATAGATGAAGAGAGCTCCTACCTGGAAGACAAACCTACTCGATTACGAGTGTTTGCTATCATCATCATCATCATCATCATCTGATTAGTAGTGGATCTTCCCTTCCGGAACCCTGCCTGGTATTCTCCTAGAATTTCTTCTGCCAGAGGTTCTAGTCTCTTCTTCAGGATGGAGGTGAACAGCTTATATACTGTACACAGCAGTGTAATCCCTCTATAATTGCTACATACCTACTTATCCCCTTCCTTGTATATTGGGCATATGATGCCTTTGCGCCAGTCTTCAGGCACTTCTTCTGTATTCCTCACACTCGCAGTTAGATCATATATAGCTTCTTGTAGTGTGGTTCTTCGGTATTTCCAGAACTCTGCAGGGATTCCATCGATACCTGGTGCTTTATTGTTTTTCAGTTGCTGTATGGCTTATATCACTTCTTGCATAGATGGTGCTGTGACTTCTGATTCATGTGTCTCATTGTTATTCCTTGAGGTAGTTGGTGTTTTCCTTTCTTTATCTCCCAAAACCTGTCCATCTCTGTCCTTACACATGTTTGTTCTTGCCTTGAATACTTCTTTCACTTCCTTAACTTCTCTGTAAGCGATATAGCTATTATCTTCTTTAAATTCCTCCACTATTCTAGCCATTTTCTCATTTGATTTTCTTCTCTTATTTCTTCGACATACATTCCTTACTTCTTTATTCTGGTTTTCAACCTCTTGTTTCTTCACCCTTGTTGGTCTCTCTAGGTATGCTTTATATGCCTTATCTCTTTCTTCTTTGGCTTTTTGGCATTCCTCATAAAACAATTCCTTTGTGTTCCTTTTGGGTACAATGTGTAGTGTGTCCTTTGTCACAGCCTTAACACTTTCCTTCAGAGCAATCCATTTGGTTTCAACTGTTGCTGTTTGGTCCTTATTATATTTCTCTACCAGAACTTCTGCCATTCTTTCCCCGCATCTTTCTGATACTTCCTTATTCTTCAGTTCACTAGTATTGTACTTTTCTGTCCTACTCACTCCTTCCTTCTTTGCTTTCATAATGCAGCATCTTAAGATTGCCTTAACTAGAAAGTGGTCGGAGCCACAGCTTGTTCCTCTGTATGATCTGACATCCATAACATTGGATGCCCATGTTTTCTCCATCACTGCATGGTGTGTTTGATTACAGGTCTTTCCATCCAGCAATGTCCATGTTTGCTTGTGTACCTCTTTATGAGGGAAGCAAGTTGACATCACTTTCATGTTTCTGCTGGTAGCAAGGTCAAGCAATCTCTGTCCATTATCATTAGTATTGTTGTGTAAACAGTGGATCACTATTATTCCTTGATATATCTCCTTCCCAATTTGTGCATTTGTGTCTCCTATTATCATCTTAGCATCGTTTGATGGGATTGATTCTAGCACTCGTTCCAGTTCAGCATAGAACTAATCCTTGACTATCTGTTCCTTGTCTTCCATTGGTGCATATACATGTACGATTGTTCAATTATAGAATCGCATTTTAACATGCAGTGTTGCCAATCTTTTATTTACTGCCAAAAACTGTAGTACATCACCTTTGGCTTGTATTTGTACTATAAATGCTACTCCTCCTCCTGATGCATTCCTTGGCTTCTCACTACTAAATATTGTGTGGGTTTTGGTGTCCCAGATCTCATCTGTTCCTGACCATATTGCTTCTTGGATGGCTGCTATGTCCACTTTGTTGACTTCCAGTTTCTGCGTCAATACTTTCAATGCTCCAGCTCGTAGAAGGGTGTGTACATTCCACGTACCAGTTGCGTAGTCCATTTCCTTTAGCTTAGCTCGTCGTGTATTAAATCCACCATTCCGAGGCATATTCTGGGGCTTTGAAACAGTCGTTTTCTGGAGCGAGGTTGTGAGCCTTGCTCCAACCCCCAGCAATCCTGGAGCACCAATGTTTTCTGTTAGGGTTGTCTCCCTTAGCTGATTGGCCCCCATTTAAGTTACAGGTAACTATTCTCATTTTGGTTCCGTATTGAAGTTGATGTATATCTGAAATATTATTATAATATTTATAGGTCCACCTGTTCAATACAATACAATATAATATAATCCACTATTTCATGAGGTTAAAATTTATACATAATACATAAAAGTCAATGGTACATGTTTCACCCTTTTTTTACGGGCATCATCAGCCTATATCAATCTTAAAAATGAATGGATATGGAATCTTTTAAATCTTATAAACTATAGAGTAAAATGTTGGACAATGATTTCATAAAATATTATACTATAACGTCTAAAATAACGATATTGCACCAAAGTATGTTTAAAAAAACAGTGAATTAACAGTTTTTGAAGATTAAAACATAGTTAATAATGAATATTTGAGAGTTTAAAACCAAAATGGATTCTCTTCTTATATATCATTAAGACTGTGACGGCCTTGAGTGTAAGCAAAATCATCAAAGGGGGATGTTTGTTCCACTCCCATAGCATGAGTCCAAGATAGTAAAATCACTGTCAGTTATTTAAAACAGTAGTGTGAACGTAACAAATATGTTAAAATGTGTACGGTTGATACATCTGAAAGTCGTAGAAAAGAAAATGGAACTTCTGGTGGAGGCGTTGCTAATGATAAACTGTTGTGTTGAAGCTAGCGGATGTCAGTAGTTATGTTGGTGCGGTAATCAATTGGATCCAAAAGACGGTCAAGCGGGTGTTATTAACCCCGTTGAAACATTTGTTGGAAGAAATGATCGAGTTTTTTCGTACGGTGCGTGTTAAGTACGTCGGGCTGTTCCAGCAACGCTAGCTTGCCATATGCTCCCACATATTTTTGGCACAACAATGCACTTTAAACATCTCATAAACCGTTGGACATAATATTGGCATTTAACACAGATAACTTGACACCTGAATGTCGGTAATTCTTGATAAACTCTAAGAACTGTATCCAATTCCAACCTCAGTAAGTGTAATTTTTGAAATATGTAGAAGTCGTAGGGCCGGGGAAATAGCCCCTTAACCCCAAAACTGTACCATATATATATATATATCTTAACATTCAGTAAATTTAGAATAGTGGTATTCTTGTTTATTTAATGGCATCCGTGTTTAATTTTTAATTTTAGTAGTATTTACTCTGTACACTCACTATTATGTAGGTTCTCTAGCAGCTGTAGATGACCTATTTACAGGTCGAAACCGGTACTGTCTTTTTATGTAAATAATACTGACACTATGTAAAATAAAGTATTGATTAGGTGGAGAACTCATCCTTCATACTTGTACTTACATGACTTAGCCGTGTACTTTAAAGAATGTACCCGTTGCCCAGAGACCACGGCGTGGACGTGCATGTATCGGACTTGGTAGGAATAAATGGCATTTCCTGTGTTTTGCTAGTGCACTCCCACCAGCAAGAAGTGCACCCACAGGACCATATACTACCTCGTCTACCCCCCTCGAAGCTGGTTAGTCCATTGAAAATTTGCATGTGGTGGGTAGCTGAGCTGTTGTTACATTCCAAATGTGAAAATCATACCTCCATGCCCATATTAATACTTAATGCTGTTTCCTAATATTAAAAGTGGTGAAAACATGCATGGAGATGCTACATGTAGTAGATTGTGGCAGAGATAAGATTGAGAAGGATGAGTTACAGTCATACAGTTAACTGCAGCTGACCGTGATGAGCTTGATAACATGGAAGACACAACGTAGACAAAAGCATCCACTGGTATGGTAGGATGATGAATAATATAATTGTTATTTTGGCAACCCACCAGATGTGGTTATGTTTACAAACACCATGTTCTCGTATATGAACTACAGAACAAAACTTGTATATTTTCAATTTTTTGGGGTTAATACGTCATTGTACGATGTTGTTTGTGTTATTCATAACAGTTGACTGTACATATGCTACACATCCAAGGAAAGGAATAACATTTACGGTACAGTAGACTCCGTGTGGGTCAAACCCTACTGTACCAGTGGATGCTTTTGTTTATATTGTGTCTTTCATGCTACTCCTAAATTATCAGCCCATCTCAGTAAACAGGTAACTGTATGACTCTGGCTCATCCCTTTCAACCTTACACATATATTCACCACTTTCAGTGTTAAAAACAGCATAAAAAGTATTAATTTGGGCATGTACAGTTTCCACTTTTGGGATGGATACTAGCTCAGCTACCAGGATGTGAAGTTTTAATGAAATCAGAGTGTAAGAGTATCAATATGTCTGTCTGTCTGTGTCTCTAGTTCATTATGAAAGTTGATTCTTGAATAACTGCACTCAGTGAAAAGCTTTATAAAAAGTGTACACCACACAAAACATTCTAAGGACAGTTCTTACTACCGAAAATGACTTACAGTTACTATAAGGAAGTAAAGGAGTGAGTTGATGAACTCAAGAGGATGTGCTGTAGCACTCAAAAAATAATTTCATGTTAAACATTTCAACATACTACTCAGATATGACAAAACACTTAGGTTTCATGTGAGGTATACCCTACAGTACAGATGAAATGTAGCATTGTTGTCACTGTCAGTTGCCCTGAAGATGGTTTTGCATGGTTTTCCATGTTCACACCAGGCAATGGTGTACAATTCATTTGTTCCTTATAATGACACTTAAGCTAATTTGGTTTGTGAACAATGCATCCTAACAATATGCAACTACAAACTAACTGCCTTAGCCTTGAAACCCCTTAATTTGATTTAGCGTTCTACACTGCCATTCTGGAATAACAAGGATTTGAAATAACATCTATTCCATTTTCATATTTCCTATTGAGTCCACAATTTCCTATGTTTAATTTCTTAAGGTAATCAACCTTTTGAGTAAGGTAATCAATCAACCTTATCGTTGAATAGGTGGACTAAAAAATAAACACTTGTATTTTAACATTTATATTGAATTTCAATACGGGCTCAAATATGAGAATATCAATGAATGTATAATCAGATTGAAAAACAGGTAGGAAATCACCACCAGTTGGATGCCAATAAAACTACACCTTGTCAGAAAACAGCATTAATTCAGGATTTAACTCGGGAAAATTTTCAGAGGGATCCGCTCAAGTCTTTTAAAAATATCCTGAATTTCTTTATCTGTTAAAATAGGTTTTTATTTATTGAAACCACAGTTTTGAATTTATTCAGAATTTTCCTAATTCTGTAATGCATTGGCAATCGTGCTCCAGGAAATTGTTTGCAGAATTCCCTTCTCGCTCCCCCAACAGATTTGTACTTTAAAAATCTGTAGTGAGCTTGCATCCGGGAGATAGTAGGTTCGAATCCCACTATTGGCAGCCCTGAAAATGGTTTTCCGTGGTTTCCCATTTTCACACCAGGCAAATGCTGGGGCTGTACCTTAATTACGGCCACGGCCGCTTCCTTCCACCTCCTAGGCCTTTCCTGTCCCATCGTCACCATAAGACCTATCTGTGTCGGTGCGACGTAAAGCCCCTAGCAAAAAAAAAATACAAAAAAAATCTGTAGCACACAAAAGCACACTGTTCACTGCTTGATTCTGAAGCCATGAAATGCATTAAACCAATTACTGCTGTATAAGAAGCAAACATGTTGTTTGCTGTATGTAAACTTATCAGAAACCATGACATCACTGGGTGAGTTATATGGGTCAGGCAGCTATTACATCATCCACTCGTCCAGACACGGTACAGAGAATAACTGGCAACTCGACTGGTGCTCACACTGTACATAGTGTAAATATTTCTTTAATTGATTTTTGACATTTTTGTGTGATCTGAAATTACACTTCCATCATGTAAAAAATATTCAGCAGACTTCAGGGAGGCTGTAACACACACTGTAATTGAAAAAAGTCAGGTGAACCTATCTTATGGTTTTTGAATATCTGGACAGTAAGCGAATGCATGACACAAAGTAGAGATCATGGCCATGTCAGTAACAAACCTCAATTAGAGTAGCCACAAAACATAAAACCAGAGTTACTGAAACCAAATGAAGCAGTCTACTGTTGATCCTTAGCGGTGAGCTTTACGACTTACTGCTGATTTGAAGTAAAATTTTGGAGTGAATGAACATGTTTCTCTTCTAAAATAAACTGAAGAAGGGATATTTACTGAGTGAATTAGCATTAGAAATGTTGGGATATGTCGGCGGCGGTGGCGGCTGTTACTCATCAATTGTCACCACTGATCTGCATTTAGAGCAGTCGCCCATGTGGCAGATTCCCTATCTGTTTTTTACCTAGTGTTTTCTTGAATAATTATAAAGGATTTGGAAATTTATTGAACGTCTCCCTTGGTAAATTATTCCAACCCCCAGACTCCTCTTCCTATAAACAAATATTTGCTCCAACTTGTCCTCTTGAATTCCAACTTTATCTTCATATTGTGATCTTTCCTACTTTTAAAAACATCACTCAAACTTATTTGTCTACTAATGTCATTCCACTCCATCTCCCCACTGACAGCTTGGAACATATCACTTATGTCTCAAGTATGCTGCTGTAACAACCTGACGTACTTAATACGCTCCGTACGAGTAAGTACCGCATTAGCCATCTTTGACATACGGGAAGTCTCTTGTACAGTACGGTATTATTCACCAACTTTCTTCTACATTTTGTTTCAGAAAATCCTGAACATTTCTTCCAACAAATGTTTCAACGGAATTATATCATCAACTTGACTATCTTTTAGATCCATTAGACTACCACATAATTTCCGAACTCCGCTAGCTTTGACATATGTTTTATTATAAGCAACGCCTCTACAGAAGTTCCATTTTCTTCTCGACTTTCAGATATCCCAAACATATACATTTTAACTTGTTTATTACATTCACACTTCCGTTTTAAATAACTGACAGTGATTTTACCACCTTGGATTCAACTTGGGAATTGAAGAAACATCCCCCTTTGATGATTGTGTTTACACTCAAGGCCATCACAGTCTTAATGATATTAAAAAATATGGATCCATTTTAGTTTTAAACTCTCAAAATTTCATGTTTAATCACGTTTTAATCTTCAAAACTGTTAATTCACTCTCTTTTAACATACTTTGGTGCATTATCGTTGTTTTAGATGTTATTGTATAATGTTTTACGAAATCATTTTTCAACATTTTAACCTATAATTTGTAAGTATATGTATTATTTTTAAGATTGATATAGGCTGATGATGCCCGTAAGGAGGGTGAAACATGTACCTTTGACTTTTATGTATTGTGTATAAAAAAATATTTGACCATATGAAATAGTGGATCATATTGTATTGTATTGAACAGGTGGACTTATAATATTGTAATAATACTTGAGACATACATATCACTTAGTTGAGCAGCTCGTCTCCTTTCTCCCAAGTCTTCCCAGCACAAAAAATGCAATATTTTCATAATGCTACAAATTGAGCTGCTTTTCTTTGGATCTTTTCCAGTTCTCGAATCAAGCAATCCTGGTGAGAGTCCCATATACTGGAACCGTACTCTAGTTGAAGTCCTAACAGAGATTTATATGCCCTCTCCTGTACATCCTTACTACAACCCTTAACCCTCATAACCATGTGCAGAAATCTGTACCCATTATTTACAACAGATTTATGTGATTACCATCTCAATCTCATATCCAAGTAAGCAATTTTCCTGCTTAACAAACCAGTTCACACTCTGTGCACTTTTAATGTGAAAACTTTTGCGGACTAAAAAACTAATTCTTGCATAGAATATGCGTCCGCAACAATTGCACCTGATAAATGGTGGAGGGTGTGGTGGGGATTGGTGAAGCTTGCGTGCTTGCCATTGTGATTCATCTTGTCTGTGATGTTCTTGTTCGAACAATTCAACAGCAGCTGGGATAGATTGCCAACAAAGTTAGCAAACCTCACCAAATATTTCCCAGAACTGCATGTTTATATTGGTCTCCTTCCTGGTTTGCTGAAGCTGGTCTTTACAGTGTCTCAAAGTGACACTTCAGCATCTTGTGTCAGAGCGAAGATCACCCTTATTTATTTATTTTTTGTTTTGCTGGGGGCTTTACGTTGCACCAACACAAATAGGTGTTATGGCGACGATGACGTAGGAAAGGCCTAGCAGTGGGAAGGAAGCGGCCGTGGCCGTAATTAAGGTACAGCCCCAGCATTTGCCTGGTGTGAAAATGGGAACCACGGAAAGCCATCTTCAGGGCTGCCGACAGTGGGATTCGAACCCACTATAACCCGGATGTAAGCTCACAGCCGCGGGCCCAACTCGCCCGGTCCTAGAGGATTTAACAAGGGAACTTACTGTCATTCATACATCAGACAAGCCCAGTCCACCTGAGCCCAAAGCGTCCACATTATTATTATTATTATTATTATTATTATTATTATTATTATTATTATTATTTGCTATTGGCTTTACATCGCACCAACACAGATATGTCTTATGGCGACGATGGGACAGGAAAGGGCTAGGGCTGGGAAGGAAGCGGCCATTGCCTTAATTAAGGTACAGCCCCAGCATTAGCCTGGTGTGAAAATGGGAAACCACGGAAAACCATCTTCAGGACTGCCGACAGTGGGGTTCGAACCTACTATCTCCCGAATACTGGATACTGGCCGCACTTCAGCGACTGCAGGTATCGAGCTTGGTGTCCGTCCACATTATTAACACTTGCTTTCTCTAAATCTGCAAGATTGGTGATACGGTTCTCCCATTTGATGTTTAAAATGGAGCGGAGTTCCTGCTGGTGAAAGCACTCAAGCTGCTTCATGTCACGGCAGTATAGGGTCCAGGGTTCACATCCATAGTGTTGAAATCACAACAGCTGGGTAGACTGTGTTTTGTACTGACTAATAATCCGTTCCTGAAGACTCTCTGGCATAGTTGTCCAAATGCCATGTGAACAGTATGGAGTCTGTTTTCCATGTCCTGTTGTGAAGTACATCACTTAGACAAGAAGCTCTGTTTTCCATGTCCTGTTGTGAAGTAAATCACTTAGACAAGAAGCTCTCAAGGTGTGAAATATGGTCAATTTCTTCTACTGTTGTATCTGATATTGTGATATTGAATTTTGCAGTGGTTGTTCCTGGAGCAGGTTGTGAAAGTACCTGGATTTTTTAGTGTTGATGGTAAGGTTAAAACGTTTGTAAGTACACTTGAAACAGTTGGCAAATTGTTATAGCTCTTTGGGTATAAAAGTAGATAATGCAGTGTCAGCAGCATACTGCATTTCAATTAGCTTGGTAACTTGGATTAATTGCTATAAACAGAATCTGGGCAAGTTGAGTCCTCCATCAAAGTGATACTTGATCTCTGTGCTTGGTTTGTTTGCAGATGATATTTCACCAAGCATGGCAGCCAAGTTAACAGCAAAGATTGTAGGGGCGAGTGCACATCTCTGCTTCAAACCATGTGTGATTGGAAAAGCTTCAGAGATGTTAGTTTGTTATAAATCTTGCTCAGACATGCTGTCGTGAAGTGCCTGACTAGAGTTGCAGGTTGTTCTAGGCATCACTCCATCAACCAACCAATCAATCAATACTGATCTGCATTTAGGGCAGTCGCCCAGGTGGCAGATTCCCTATCTGTTGTTTTCCTAGCCTTTTCTTAAATGATTTCAATGACATTGGAAATTTATTGAACATCTCCCTTGGTAAGTTATTCCAATTCCTAACTCCCTTTCCTGTGAATGAATATTTGCCCCTATTTGTCCTCTTGAATTCCAACATTACCTTCATATTGTGATCTTTCCTACTTTTAAAGATGCTACTCACAGTTATTCGTCTACTAATGTCATTCCACGCCATTTCACCGTGACAGCTTGGAACATACCACCTAGTGAGCAGCTCATCTTCTTTCTCCCAGTTCTTCCCAGCCCAAACTTTGCAACATTTGTGTTACGCTACTCTTTGGTCGAAAATCACCTAGAACAAATTGAGCTGCTTTTCTTTGGATTTTTTCCAGTTCTTGAATCAAGTAATCCTGATGAGGGTCCCATACACTGAAACCATACTCTAGTTGGGGTCTTACCAGAGACTTGTATGCCCTCTCCTTTACATCCTTACTACGACCCCTAAACACCCTCACAACCATGTTTAGGGATCTGTATCCTTTATTTACAATCCCATTTATGTGATTACCCCAATGAAGATCTTTCATTTACACCCAGATACTTACAATGATCCCCAAAAGGAACTTTCATCCCATCAACGCAGTAATAAAAAGTGAGAGGACTTTTCCTATTTGTGAAACTCACAACCTGACTTTTAACCCCGTTTATCAGCATACCATTGCCTACTGTCCATCTCTCAACATTATCAAAATCATTTTGCAGTTGCTCACAATCTTGTAACTTATTTATTACTCTATACAGAATAACATCATCCGCAAAAAGCCTTACTTCTGATTCCACTCCTTTACCCATATCATTTATATATATATATATATATGTATACACACATATACATACATACATTATCATTATAGACTGTTATGCCTTTCAGCGTTCAGTCTGCAAGCCTCTGAGAATTCACTAAATGTCGCCACAATCCTCGATTTTCAACTAGTGTTGTGGCTTCATTTAGTTCTATACCTCTTATCTTTAAATCGTTAGAAACCGAGTCTAACCATCATCGTCTTGGTCTCCCTCTACTTCTCTTACCCTCCATAGTAGAGTCCATTATTCTCCTAGGTAACCTATCCTCCTCCATTCGCCTCACATGACCCCACCACCGAAGCCGGTTTATGCGTACAGCTTCATCCATCGAGTTCATTCCTAAATTAGCTTTTATCTCCTCATTCCGAGTACCCTCCTGCAATTGTTCCCACCTGTTTGTACCAACAATCATTCTTGCTACTTTTATGTCTGTTACTTCTAACTTATGAATAAGATATCCTGAGTCCACCCAGCTTTCGCTCCCGTAAAGCAAAGTTGGTCTGAAAACAGACCGATGTAAAGATAGTTTCGTCTGGGAGCTGACTTCCTTCTTACAGAATACTGCTGATCGCAACTGCGAGCTCACTGCATTAGCTTTACTACACCTTGATTCAATCTCGCTTACTATATTACCATCCTGGGAGAACACACAACCTAAATACTTGAAATTATCGACCTGTTCTAGCTTTGTATCACCAATCTGACATTCAATTCTGTTGAATTTCTTACCTACTGACATCAATTTAGTCTTCAAGAGGCTAATTTTCATACCATACTCATTGCACCTATTTTCATGTTCCAAGATATTAGATTGCAGGTTTTCGGCACAGTCTGCCATTAAGACCAAGTCATCAGCATAGGCCAAACTGCTTACTACATTTCCACCTAACTGAATCCCTCCCTGCCATTTTATACCTTTCAGCAGATGATCCATGTAAACTACGAACAGCAAAGGTGAAAGATTACAGCCTTGTCTAACTCCTGTAAGTACCCTGCACCAAGAACTCATTCTACCATCAATTCTCACTGAAGCCCAATTGTCGACATAAATGCCTTTGATTGATTTTAATAATCTACCTTTAATTCCATAGTCCCCCAGTGTGGCGAACATCTTTTCCCTTGGTACCCTGTCATATGCTTTCTCTAGATATACGAAACATAAACACAACTTCCTATTCCTCTCGTAGCATTTTTCAATTACCTGGCGCATACTGAAATTCTGATCCTGACAGCCTCTCTGTGGTCTGAAACCACACTGGTTTTCATCCAACTTCCTCTCAACGACTGATCGCACCCTCCCTTCCAAGATGCCAGTGAATACTTTGCCTGGTATACTAATCAATGAGATACCTCGATAGTTGTTGCAATCCTTCCTGTCCCCTTGCTTATAGATAGGTGCAATTACTGCTTTTGTCCAATCTGAAGGTACCTTACCAACACTCCACGCTAATTTTACTACTCTATGAAGCCATTTCATCCCTGCCTGCCCACTATACTTCACCATTTCAGGTCTAATTTCATCTGTTCCTGCTGCCTTATGACAATGGAGTTTATTTACTATCCTTTCCACTTCCTCAAGCATAATTTCACCAACATCATTTTCCTCCTCCCCATGAGCTTGAGCTTGGCTGCAAAGGTCCAATAATACTGCCTTGAGGAATTCCCCTCTTAATTATTACAGGGTCAGATAAAGCTTCACCGGGCGAGTTGGCCGTGCGCGTAGAGGCGCGCGGCTGGTAGCTTGCATCCGGGAGATAGTAGGTTCGAATCCCACTATCGGCAGCCCTGAAGATGGTTTTCCGTGGTCTCCCATTTTCACACTAGGCAAATGCTGGGGCTGTACTTTAATTAAGGCCACGGCCGCTTCCTTCCAACTCCTAGCCCTGTCCTATCCCATCGTCGCCATAAGACCTATCTGTGTCGGTGCGACGTAAAGCCCCTAGCAAAAAAAAAAAAAAAAAAAAAAGATAAAGCTTCGCTTACTCTAATTCTCTGAGATCTATTTTTTATAAATATAGCTACCCACTCAGTTACTCTTTTGTCTAGTCCATTTGCACTCATTTTTGCCAGTAGTCTCTCATGATCCATCCTATCAAATGCATTATATGGGTCAATCGCATTACAGTCCACTTGACCTCCTGAATCCAAGATATCTGCTATAACTTGCTGGAATCCTACAAGTTGAGCTTCAGTGGAATAACCTTTCCTAAAATCAAACTGCCTTCTATCGAACCAGTTATTAATTTTGCAAACATGTCTAATATAATCAGAAAGAATGCCTTCCCAAAGCTTACATACAATGCATGTCAACTTACTGGCCTGTAATTTTCAGCTTTATGTCTATCACCCTTTCCTTTATACACAGGGGCTACTATAGCAACTCTCCATTTATTTGGTATAGCTCCTTCAAATGAACAATAATCTAATAAGTACTTCAGATATGGTACTATATCCCAACCCATTGTCTTTAGTATATCCCCAGAAATCTTATCAATTCCAGCTGTTTTTCTAGTTTTCAAATTTTGTATCTTATTGTAAATATCATTGTTATAATATGTAAATTTTAATACTTCTTTAGCATTAGTCACCTCCTCTATCTGGACATTGTCCTTGTAACCGACAATCGTTACATAATGCTGACTGAATACTTCTGCTTTTTGAAGATCCTCACATATACACTCCCCTTGTTCATTAATTATTCCTGGAATGTCCTTCTTGGAACCTGTTTTTGCCTTGAAGTACCTATACATACCCTTCAATTTTTCACTAAAATTTGTATTACTGTCAGTTATGCTTGCCATCATGTTATCCTTTTTTTTTTTTTTTTTGCCAGTTGCTTTACGTCACACTGACACAGATAGGTCTTATTGCGACGATGGGACAGGAAAGGGGTAGGAGTGGGAAGTAAGCAGCTGTGGCCTTAATAATTAAGGTACAGCCCCAGCATTTGCCTGGTGTGAAAATGGGAAACCGTGGAAAACCATTTTCAGGGCTGCCGATAGTGGGGTTCAAACCTACTATCTCCCGAATACTGGATACTGGCCGCACTTAAGCGATTGCAGCTATCGGGTGTTATCCTTAGGTGACTTCTTTGCTAGATTCCTTTTCCTAGTAAGTTCCTTCAATTTCTCCTTACTTCCACAGCCATTTCTAACTCTATTTCTTTCCAGTCTGCACCTCCTTCTTAGTCTTTATTTCCCTATTATGATGAGGTGGGTCTTTACCATTCCTTATCACCTTTAAAGGTACAAACCTGTTTTCACATTCCTCAGCAATTTTTTTTAAACCCATCCCAGAGTCTGTTTATGTTCTTATTTACCATTTTCCACCGGTCATAATTACTTTTTGAAAACTGCCTCATGCCTTCTTTATCAGCCATATGGTACTGCCTAATAGTTCTTCTTTTATAACCTTCCTTTCTATCACATTTATTTTTAACGATGACAAAAACAGCTTCATGATCACTAATGCCACCCATTACTTCGGTTTCTCTATAGAGCTCATCTGGTTTTATCAGCACCACGTCCAGGATATTTTTCCCTCTAGTTGGTTCCGTCACTTTCTGAGTCAGCTCTCCTTCCCATATTAGCTCATTTGCCATTTGTTGGTCATGCTTCCTGTCATTCGCATTTCCTTCCCAATTGACATTTGGTAAATTCAGATCTGCTACAATCACATTCATTTCCATGTCATTTCCCACATAGCTGATTATCTTATCAAATAATTCTGAATCCATGTCAGCGCTACCCTTTCCCAGTCTGTACGTTCCAAAACATCAAGTTGGCTATTATCTTTAGAATTGAGCCTTACACTTAGAATTTTATGTTTCTCATCTTTAACTTTTTCGTAGGTTACAAATTCTTCTTTCACCAGAATGAATACTACCCCTACCACCATTCCTATCCTATCTCTATGATACACACTCCAGTTCCATTAGAAAATGTCTGCATCCATTATATCATTTCTCAGCCATGATTCAACTCATTACAATATCTGGTAAATATATATCTATTAAATTACTTAGTTCTATTCCTTTCTTTACAATACTTCTACAGTTCAAGACTAACATTGTTATGTCATCCCTACTTTACTTCGAGATCTCTGTACCGTTATCACTGCTTCCTAGACAACCCCATTTCCCTTCCAAACAAATTTCTTTACTAATATGTACTACTGCGGTTTAAGTGAAGGCCATCTGAGCGCAGATCCCTCAGACCCCTCAGCGGCATACGAAGCATCTAAGCACTGGTCACATAGTGCAATTTGGTAGAGAATCAAAGACTTTCTGCAGATCATAAAATACCATGAACAATGGTTTCTGTTGCTCCCAGAATTTTTGCTGCAGTTATCTTGCACAGAAGATCATGCAAGTTGCACCACTGGAGGCTCGAAAACGACACTGAGATTCAGGGAGAATCCTTCTAGAAATGACTTGGAGGAAGCTTAGCAGATAACCTGTTAGAATTTTACCTCCTATAGATACCAAGGATATACCATGATAATTTCCACATTCACTAGGTCACCTTTCTTGAATATGATGCTGATGGTGGCATTTTGAGGTCACAAGGTACTTCTTTGGTGTTGGCAGATTAAGGCCGGCATTTGTAGCCACTGTCTGAACGTCTTAATAATGGTGTACTCATTTGTTAAGTCGACTTTGTTTCTGATATTCATAGTCCTTTGTCAAGTTGTTCTCTTTTAAGTCAAGCTTGGTAACACATTACTTAAATGAATACGCTCTGCATAATAAATTTGAACTTGTAAAACAAGACATTCTAAGACCATCAACACTGCAGTTGTACATGGGAGTCTTCCTTCAGTTTCTGATATTTTGTTCATAGCATTCATGTGTAGGCTCTGAGCAGAGGTCACCAACAACCATCTATACAAGTAGACAAGATGATCAGGCCAATGTATGCAAATATTCTTTCATTTTTACAATATATATCCTTCAGGAAGCAGTGATATGCTTTAATTTTCTATTCTTTTTAAACTATAATAGTAAACTCAAATAAACGAATGAGAAATTTATGCATGCAATGGATGTATGTTCATATTAAGGAGAAACCTAACCTCCCCAATATCTATAAAAATAATATCATCCCAGGAAAGGCAAAGTATTGTAAGCAACAAAATATGAATTTTACAGGATATGATAAAAATGATTAGCGAGTCGAATTCTTACAGTTTAGGCAGTTTCTGTTTTTATTCTACTTTAGAAATTAATTTATCACTTTATTGTCATATTAGGTTACGTATTTATTCAATCGTAGTGAAAAGGAACTTATTTTAAAACTATGAATGCCACTTATGATTGTTCGCCGGTCGTTGTCAAGTGCATTGTTTTTATAAAGTGGTCCTCTTATGATAGCTTTTGTAGCGCTTACGATACTTTACAGGGATTGATTTGAATGACTATAAGGCATGAGAATAATAAAATGATTCTTAAATGATTGTATTAAGAAATTTGGATAAAAAACAATAGGGAAAGTGACTTACTACACTGCAGTAAGTAAATCAAAATGGAAATTACACTGATTACAGTACAATATTTGGAAAGGAACATTTTTATTCAGTCCTTCTCATCTGTTTGTGGTAATAGATCACTGTGTTTGGAGTCATAAGTAAGGTTAGATACTCGTAAAACATTGTGGGTATAATTATTTAGTGCAAAGTCTAGCCAGATCTTGATTCTCCTTTTCCAACACTGGAATGGGATGATCCTAAATTCTCTCTCACTTGGTGTCGCCTGCTAATCTCCTTGTTCAATATCACCCATCGGTCGTCAGAAGTACACTCGGTTTCCACAGCAACTCTCTCACAAATTTATTCGCAAGTTAACAACTGTCATGTCATGGCGTGTGGCCTCCAGGGAGGCCTGGTGCAGTTCTTTCAAGTTGACACCATATAGGTGATACTTACACCTCTATTAAAACCCTTCTATTATTTCTCTTCTTCTTCCAGTTAAAAGATATCTCTTTTACAGTACTTCTCAAACTGATACAACTTCCTTGAAAACCAATCCTCTCTCCTGACACAGGTCAAAATTTAGATATTGATGGCATTGTTTTCTGAAGAATGTAAAATTCATGGATTGTGGGTCGAAATCTTAAAAATCCGTTGCACGCTTTTTCCCTTTCCATGTTTTTCTTGGTGTACCAAATGAGGTTTTTTTAGTCTCGTGCTCTCTGTTTTACTTTTTTTTTTTTCTACTTGTTTAATGTCACACTAACACATTGAAGGTCTTTGGCAGCAGAGAGAAGGGACAAAGGGCTAGGATTGGAAAGGTAGCGCCTGTGGCCTTAATTAAGGTACAGCCCCAGCATTTGCCTGGTGTGAAAATGGGAAGTCCCGGAAAACCTCCTTCAGGGTTGCCGACTGTCTGATTCAAACCCACTACCTCCTGAATGCAAGCTCACAGCTGCGCGACGATAGTTTACATAGCTTGCATAGTCAACTTACTCAATTAAAATTCCCTTGACCGTCCTCTACAACACTTTTGTTGTTTCTATTTTCTGTTGTATTTTCAACAACTCTCTTCTATACTGTTCTTGTGTTTTATTCTTTCTGTCCTCAGCTTCCTTAGTCATAAAACTATGAACACTGAACAATCTCGTATGTTTGTCCTCTTGTTACAAGTAACTAATCTCATTTTGTTCCGTATTGAAGATACAATATGTAAAACTCTTTCAAGATTAAAATTATTGTGTCCACCTTTTCAATACAAATATATTTTTTAGTGATTAAATTCTACATGAATTATAAACACCAGTTAGGGACATGTTTCGCCCCTAGTTATGGGCATCTTCAGCCTAATACTAATCTTAAGGTCAAGAATTAAAACTATAAACATTGGAACTTAATAGAAAACTTAATTTAATACTAAATACAATGGCCTTATGCTTTTTACATAGTTTACAATATGTACAATATGTACATTAACTTTGCCAGAATTTATGAACAATAAATTAATTTCGCCGGGCTGAGTGGCTCAGACGGTTAAGGCGCTGGCCTTCTAACCCCAACTTGGCAGGTTCGATCCTGGCTCAGTCCGGTGGTATTTGAAGGTGCTCAAATACGACAGCCCCGTGTCGGTAGATTTACTGGCACGTAAAAGAACTCCTGCGGGACTAAATTCCGGCACCTCGGCGTCTCCGAAGACCTTAAAAAGTAGTTAGTGGGACGTAAAACAAATAACATTATTATTATTATTATTATTATGAATTAATTTATTTTATAATGACTAGACATCCAAATTGTAGATTGGATTGATCACAGCGTGAATTGGGGTTTCTCAAATTGTATTGACTAGAGATTTATCACAGTGTGAGTTGGGATTTCTTCAATTGTTATGGTCGCCTAAGTCGTAAGAATTGTTACAAAACCGGAACCTTGGTTAGATGATGTAGATGTTGATTCCCATAGGGAACCTAAAATGTTTGTCCTGAATGAGTAAATTTATAATACCAATATAATGGTCCGTTATTGGACATGACTTACGATGAGGTTGCTAAGATACAGGTCACTCTTTCCACAGAATGACTGCACAGGAGTGCTTATCGAATACATCAATGAAATAAAACAGTGCTTCCATCTGTCAAGAGGTTACCTTACCAATATCAAACCCTTTCACAAACAAAACCGGCTAGGAGCGTCCGGAAATAAACACTACGCGCGGACGGAGAGATCTTTGTACGGGAATGGGTTAATGTACATATTGTACATACTGTATATATTGTAAACTATGTAAAAAGCATAAGACCATTGTATTTAGTATTAAGTTAAGTTTACTATTAAGTTCCAATGTTTATAGTTTTAATTCTTAACATTAAGATTAGTATTAGGCTGAAGATGCCCATAACTAGGGCAAAACATGTCCCTAACTGGTGTTTATAATTCATGTAGAATTTAATCACTAAAAACTATATTTGTATTGAAAAGGTGGACATAATAATTTTAATCTTGAAAGAGTTTTACTTATTGTCCTCTTGTTGTCGCAAACTTCAGTTTAGAATTTTCAGCGGCATCATTCATTTCATGCACGAACAGTACTGACAATGCACCGATTTGTTTAGCCACTCACCATACTTGCTCTGTCAAGTCACAAGAAGCACCCCTTCTCTTCCCTTCATGCCCCTCTTTTGCACATTCCACTAGTATACTAGCTTCTTAGTCAACATGTGATAGATCCACCAACAGGTTTTGCCGTATGTTTCAAGTGCCAAATTTATTTGAGGCAGTTATAAATCGTGTACTATAGCAACGACCAACAAGTCACGAACAATGAAACTAACGCATCTCACGTTCCCTCCAGAATTAAAACTTTTCACTTACAATAATCTGTATGCAAATTACTCAGGTGCTTAAGATGTAATAACTGTTACTTAAGATAACCTGGTGTTCTGTATATTATTGATGGAGGTTACAATAATTTCATGTTTTACGTTGTTTTTACCCTCTAGATTCATTTGACGCTTACGATACTTTGCCAGCATGTGCACTTGAGTCTGATTGACGTATCAACATTGTATCCTCAATTTTGACAAAAATGTTGCTTATGACTCTTTATAATGTACAACAGGTGATTGTTTGGTCCGCCCTGTCAATATACATATCAGTATCAGATTTTATACAATGTTTCACACGTACATGTTTTGGGAGCCCCAACTCTCTTCATCAGCGATTTCTATATCAATATCAACATTCCCCATATCTCAAGTTCTTACATTATTCTGTTTTACATAAAACATAATCATATACAGTATAACACTATCCCTAATCCATATACACACACTGTCCATTTCTTGATAATGTTTGTTGGAATGGAACACATTAAAACATAATAGAACACTCTAAAACACTTACAAAAAGTTTAACTGGTTTTCCTTCAGATGGATTTCTTAGAAGAGTCGGCCAAAGATAAAATGTTTCTTGTTACCGTTTGTTCTGTTGTAACCCACTTAAGCGTAGGCCCATTAAAAAAATCAACCATCATGCTACCAGATTTAAAATCTTCGCCTTGTTGTTAAAACCCTTTTTAGGATAAACTGATTTATCATTAAATTGTATAACACCTTAGGATTTAATTGTGTAATTGATTATATCGGGCAAAATGAAGTCGTGCTTTGCTGCTGTTGGACTGGATTTTAAGCAGAGCGGATTAAACTTCCGTCATGTCCTTAGGTTAGACGAGCAAAGCAGAGAATATGGTCTTGAAATCAACAATAAAAAGACAAAAGTGATGATTGTAGACCGTTTTAATAACAACAGACCTGCCATAACAAGAATTGCGGATTATGAGGTTGTCAGTCACTTCGAGTATCTAGGATCTATTGTCACAAATACTGGAGACTGTGAACCTGAGATCCGCAAGCGCATTGTGATTGCGAGAAATTCAACAGCAAAACTTACTCGCATCTGGAAGGGCACTTCCATCACGTGGACGAAGAAGACTGCGGATCGCCGCAAGATTGATGCTCTAGAAATGTGGTGCTATAGGAGATTACTGCGAGTACCATGGACAGCACACCATACTAATGAACCAATCCTGCAACAGCTCGGCATCAGAACAAGACTGTCGACCCTTATCAACCAAAAACAACTCGGATATTTTGGTCATATTGCCAGAAGACAGGAGGCAATGGAAATACTTATCATAGAGGGAAAAGTCGAAGGCCGAAGACCTAGAGGGCATGCGCCATTACGATGGATGGACCAGATCAAAAACTTGACCAGGATGAGCTTACAGCAAGCAAGTCACCATGCCCAAAGCAGAGACTTCTGGAGGAGGATCACCAAAAGAATTGTCGCGTGATGCCACTACACCCTTACGAAGGGTTGGACTAAGAGAGAGATGTCCTTAAATTTGTTCTTATTATAAATTTTTGAAGCGAAGGAAGCCTACCCGCTCACCAGTCAAACACTTACTAGTACATATGATGTGGTGACCCAAGGCTACGGCTACAATCACCCGTTGTATATTATATGAAACTAGTCAATACTAGTCTAATTTGTCTAATATGACACTTTGCCTTTCCAGGGATGATATTATTATTTTTGTCTGTATACTGCAAATTTTTCCCTTGTACTTCATTTTTATCTTTGATTAGTATATAAAAATCAAAAATAGGTACATTTTAATTTGTGTCTGTCTGTATGAACATCACAGGAAAACAGTTGAAGAGAATTCTTGAAACGTAGTATTTAAGTTCAGTTATAGCAAGGGTGTGCACTAGGCTCTATGTTATTTGGTTATAATACAGTGGCGTAGAAATGTTAAGGAGACCAAAACTGGAAATGTCAAATTTATGGTGTTTTATATTTATTGCGCTTTGGACCTCATACATACTTCCAAATATCTCTGGAAGTATTTGATGTACCTAAACACTGTATAAAAATTACAATTTCCAATCATTTATGCCCCATGCATTTTTACTCTGTGGGATATAACGTAGATGTTCACAAATTTATAATTTTAAGCACATCAACGCCAAATGTCATTGACACAGAAATGTTGTTCAGTTGTCATGGTAACACATTAAATGGCAGGGATATTCATTTTTGTAAAGTGCAAAACTGATGGTCATCAGTCCATATTGATAAGGGAGATGATGAACATGACCGTTGAAATGAGATAGAAAATAAGAAGAGGAGCTGTGAAAGGAGGGGAATATGAAACGCCCTTGAGCTCAGATGACCTAATATTGCTGAGCAAGGATAGCCTACTGTGTCCTAACCATAAAATTGATAAAATTGATAATCGACAATAACAATGTACTTATTATTTTTGCTGATTGAGGTAAAAGCACAGTGAAGCAGCTCGCACATCTCTCTCTCTTTTCTACTACTACTACTACTACTACCACTACTACTACTACTACTACTACTACTACTACTACTACTACTAATGCCACAAGAATCAGATGATCACACAGTGAGGCTGCTGACACATCACACAGCGCAGTGCAGTCTGATTGTGGCCTACCCTTTTTGTTTCATTTGAAAAGTGACTATGATTAGGCTAGCCTTTCCAATAATTGTAATAGCTGCTGTTAAGTGGAACTGAAAGTGAAAATCAATGTTTCATTGTGGTCTGGTACTGCAGTATTTAATTTTTCCTTCAGATCTCAGTAACAAAAGTTACAGTGATAAGTGATGGTTAGGGACTGGATATTTATGCACTAAAAATGATAACAATATGCATGCAATTATGCACTAAAACGTTGAAAATATGCATTAAAATTTTTAAAATATGCACTTAAGAATAAGCTAATTTTATTCACTCACTTTATAAATGTATCATTCAATGCAGAAGGAAGCATCAAAATTGATAACTGAAAGTTTTTCAACGTTTTCTGGACACAAATTACATCTGTTGTCTTGAAATAAGTTCATAGGCCTAGAATGACCTCCCTATATCAACTGAAGTGATGGGCCAAAATTTATGCACTGGCACTGAAGGTTCTGAACCTTCATCTGGCAAAGACACTCTCATTCCACTCAGGTACTGACTAATTGTTTGAATCTTCTTTAGTCCTGGGATATTTTAGTTTACACATTATTTCTTCAGGAATGATAGTAGAACTAAATTGTTTAATTTACTCCATGGAATATTGCTGTATACTAAAGCCTCACAAAGATCGGCTGAAAATGTGTTTAGTGGAGGCTTCCGTTTTACGTGCGTAAGAAGTAATTGATGGGTGTTGTTCTTCTTTCCCTCCTTTGCTGTAATCAGTCATTTTTGCATGTTGTTAAAGTTGAAATTTCTTTTCACATTTCACCTCCTTCGGGCATACTTGACAATAGACGACGTCATCAGTTGAATAATCACTATTACCTGACGCCCACAGATTTAATAATTACATTTTGAGTAAGGACTATAGTAACACTTAACTGAAGAAACCCCTCTCAAAACTAACCCCGGCCATGCGGTTAGGAGTGCGCAGCTGTGAGCTCGCATCCGGGAGATAGTGGGTTCGAACCCCACTGTCGGCAGCCCTGAAAATGGTTTTCCGTGGTTTTCCATTTTCACACCTGGCAAATGCTGGAGCTGTACCTTAAGGCCACGGCTGCTTCCTTCCCATTCCTAGGCCTTTCCTGTCCCATCGTCGCCATAAGACCTATCTGTATCGGTGCGTCGTAAATCAACTAGCAAAAAAAAACCTTACCCTGGGCTACTGGCTGCTCAGATGGTGAAAGGAATTTCCCATCCCGTTCCTTTCTTGAAATAGCCAGGCAGTGTGTTTGCGTAAAATACTACTATATTGTTCAGAAAGTTACTTACAAGGGTTGTCCAACACCCAGGCGAAACCAATTTTGTTTGAGATGTTTTAAGTTATACTTAATTTCAAATATATGTAACTTACTGAGATTGATGTTATACAGTATTTAGAATATGCATTAAATCCAAAAACACCAAAAAAATATGCATTTGCATATGCCCATATGCATTTTTTTTAAAATCTGGTCCTTAGCTATTGTAGTAGTGAAGATGAGTTTTCGTTAGCTTCAAAGCTTTCTATACTTTTGAATGCAAGTGATACAATGAGATTTGTTGTTCATCTTATAAATTAGAAAAGACTGGCAGGAGCTTGGGGAGTTTCATCACCTCTCTAGTAGGTAAAGAGAGGCAGACATAAATTTCATGAGTTCGAGAGAACAACACCAGGAACATTTTCCTACATCCTGATGGAAGCAGAAAGAGGATTACGTCAATGCAAATATTGAACTGTGAAAACACCAATACAGAACTAAAGCTTTAGAACAAAGCTCGGATGTCTAGATTCCCTGCAGGCAACATGACCTTGATTTGACAGCATGATCCTAAATGAAACCAGTCTTCTCTTTGTGAGGCGAGATGATGTGCTACTCCACTGTGCATTTCCCCATTTAAACTCTGGTGGTTTGATTCATTTGGTACCGAGCCCGATAGCTGCAGTCGCTTATGTGCGGCCAGTATCCAGTATTCGGGAGATAGTACGTTCGAACCCCTCTGTCGGCAGCCCTGAAGATGGTTCTCCATGGTTTCCCATTTTCACACTAGGCAAATGCTGGGGCTGTACCTTAATTAAGGCCACAGCCGCTTCCTTCCCACTCTTAGCCCTTTACAGTCCCATCGTCGCCATAAGGACTGTCTGTGTCGGTGCAATATAAAGCAACTACAAAAAAAATTCATTTGGCGCCGGGCGTGTTGGCCGTGTGCTTAGGGGCGTGCAGCTGCGAGCTTGCATCCGGGAGGTAGTGGGTTCGAACCCCACTATCGGCAGCCCTGAAGATGGTTTTCCGTGGTCCTCATTTTCACACCAGGCAGATTCTGGGGCTGTTCCTTAACTAAGGCCACGACCACTTCCTTCCCACTCCTAGGCATTTCCTATCCCATCGTCGCCGTAAGACCTATCAGTGTTGGTGCGACGTAAAGCTAATTAATATAGATGTTGATTCCTGTAGGGAATCAGAAATATTTGTTCCGAATGAGTAAATTTATAATACCAGTATAAATGGTCCGTTATTGGACATTATAAATTTTCCAGCTAACTCATTCCTGGCTGCCAGCGTTTCGCCCCCATGTGCTAGGCTGGGCTCATCAGTTGGTACCTAGCACACGTACCAAGACGCATGGTTAGTGCACACCGTGGAGGCCACTGCATAGGCTAATTGTAGCCACCGGCAGTGCCAATGCACTATGACAGACTTTGTCTCACTAACAAAAATTGATGCCTGCTTGGCCATCAAATGATATAGATGTTGATTCCCATAGGGAATCAGAAATATTTGTTCCGAATGAGTAAATTTATAATACCAATAAAAATGGTCCGTTATTGGACATTATAAATTTTCCAGTTTCCCTTCGAAGCGGAATTGTCATTTTTCTCTGACGAATTACGTTGGGGGTGTCTTATAGGCAAGATTTATTTTTTCATTTTCTTTGTCTCAAAAAGCCAGGGGGTCTAATACACGAGTAAATACGGTAAATTACACAAAATACGGTAAATTACACAACAAAAAGGAATAAGAATTTGACGCGAAAACAGCACTTGAGTTGAAAGGTTAGTTTACTTTCATGCTGCCTAAATTGGCAAAAATATGAAACAGAAAGCAACATTGGTTGCAAAATATTTTGCATTAGTGATCACTCAAAGAGACACAGCCTTCATAATGTTCACAGAGAAAAAAAGTACAAAACTGGCGAAGTGCCATAACAGATGCTTAACTGATCCCCAGGCAATCGTTTAAAAGTTATTTTCAATCCTGAACACGTTGATAAATCAAAATCTCCAAATATAGGGTAATTTTTCTTTTGATTAAAAGAATTAAGATCAATAAGGTATCAAACCATAGCTTTAGTTATCCAAAGGCAAACCTTCTAGGGTTGCCAAGTTGGTTGGAACTCATGGTGAAATGTCTTTGACAGAGTAAGGAGGAAAGCTGGTTCCAACAAACGCCAAACCAGCATAATGAGTGATGGGAAAAAATCATAGTCCAAAACGAAGTGCAGCAGCGTGGTTATTAATGTTGACCGGCAGGCAGGCAAGGCGGCCAGCCAGGAACAGACTTCTTGAATGCAGAAGGGGTCCCCTTTTATTCAAAACAGGCAAGGTGAAGAAAATAGAGCTGAAAGACACTAGGGTAGAATTACCTAACAGAAATAAACTAAATATAATTTTTAAAATCAGACGTAAGCCTTAAAGGAATATTTGTACAAAATTTTCAATAAATAACTAAAGAAAGATTGTAAATAATATTAAATAAAATAGCCAGTACTAAACAAAGTTGTCGTTGATGAAGCACCATGATGTGGAGGAAAGCCTCCAATCAAAAAATTAGAAAACAAACAAGGAGGGAGAGCTGCTTGCAAGCAGCGAGTGGCACAGTGAAACATGAACCAATGAACGGAGCAGTGCTGTCAAGGGCAACTTGTAAACAGATGATTAAAGAAGTTCAAACAGAAACACTCGAGTAATACTTTAAATTTCCATAAGTAGATGGCGTAAGGTAAAAATCTGTAATGAATAAGGTATGAATGTTAATTAGAAATACTAAATTGCCAGGATCTTCGTGTAAACACAAACAGGCCCTATGCTACCTTCATCATAATTACAGTATAGGGAGCAGCATCTGAAATAGTAAAACGTTGTCAATTTCAACCCTATTTGCCCATAAGGACTGGAGAGGTTCACTGAATAAGCGAGTCCATCATTACACGATTTTTGCTGACATTTCTCTACATGCTAATAGAAAACACTTTGAGGAAACTATTTCATAGTTATCTACCACAACTACCACAGTATTTCCCACTTTTCTACTGCTATAGTCCAGTGGTTTGTCCATGCTTACCTATATTTCTTTTCAATTTTCACATTCCATCCTGATCATTCCTTGTGCATCTTCATAACATGCAGGGACATGCAATTTTTCTAAATTTGATTCTTCCGATGCTTCAAAGGATGTGTTAATGAAATGAAATTATTTAATTCGTAAATTGTGCAAGTCTCCCTGCGAAAAATTTCATTTGTTTATTGTGACTCAAGTAAAATATACATGCATTGATCTTCATTATAGAGTGTTATGCCTTTGTGCGTTCAGTCTGCAAGCCTCTGTGAATTTACCAAATGACTCCATTATCCTCTGCTTGTAACTAGCCTTTGGCCTCATTTATTTCCATACCTCTTATCTTTAAATCATTGGAAACTGAGTCTAACTATCATTGTCTTACTCTCCCTTTACTTTTCATACCCTTCACAAAATAGTCCATTAATCTCCTAGGTAACCTATCCTCCTCTATTCGCCTCACATTACCCCACTACTGAAACAGATTTTTACATGCAGTTTCATCCATCAAGTTCACTCCTAATTTATATCCCGATTCAGATTACCCTCCTGCCGTTGTTCATACCTGTCTTTAAGAGCAATCAGTCTCGCTACTTTCATGTCTGTTGCTTCTGACTTATGAATAAGATATACTCGGTCCACCCAGCTGTCACTCTCATGCAGCAAAGTTGGTCTGAAAACAGACCAGTGTGGAGATTGTTTTGTCCTGGAGCCGACTTCTCATTAAAACTTCAGTGGTGTTCACGCAACATTAGTACCATGGTTACCGCTTGCATCGCCAATATCTGTGCGCAGTATGACTGTCCTATGTTTATTTCTCACAGATGACTCACAGACGACGTGATCAAGCGAAGCACAATACTACCAACCACTCTACTTAGGAACTAGACCATCAATGAGCATAGGCAGTTACCTGAGGAAACACCATTGGTCTGCATTGGTTAGGGTAGGGCCTGGATAAGACCATTGGTCTGGATTGGTTAGGGTAGGATCTGGACAAAACCAGTGATATGAAGACATGCAAACGGGGTCTCCTCAGGTTAGAGCTGCGAAGCGGCCCTAGACCTCTAGTTACATAAGAAAACACCATTGGCCTGCACTGCTTTTATACTTCGCGTCTTGGCAACGCTATGTGCTTCTAATCACTAATGGTAATGAGGTAACAACGCATTTTACAACAGCCAATTGCCATGGGCGTAGCCTTTCTAGCAATGGAAAGTGGCGTGCGCTACTCTTCGTTAGGTTATAAAAGTAAATGTGCCTTTTGGGGTGGGTTGGTGGGTCCCTGGCCATGGCAATGAACACATCTCTTCTCTAAAAGGAATTCCACATAAGTTTTGCATGCTTTATTCCACATCATCTCCTTATAAAACTGCGTGAATACGGCTGAAGTTTTACAGACTTCTCACTTACAGAATACTGTTGATCTTAACTGTGAGCTCACTGCATTAACTCTGCTGCACTTTGATTCAAGATGACAAATTGGACCAAATATTTATTTACAGGAGTAAGGGATTGGAGTGACTTAACAAGTTCGATAAATTTCCTACTTCTTTAAAAACATTTAAGAAAATGCTAGGAAAATAACTGACAGGGAATCTGCCACCTGGGCAACAGCTCTAAAAGCAGATCATTGATGACTGATTGTCAGTCATATTAATTATTTTAATTAGAATAAGAGTTATTATTAGGTAAATTAACTTATTTAAAATATATTAGTGAATAATATATCAATAGTCTACCAGAAATGTATAATATTCATAAGATTCAGGTTTGATCTTGATCTACTTTTTACTTGATGGAGACCAATTAGTTGCAGCAAGGATGAATACCAACTTTATCTTCATACTAGCAATTACCCGTGGCTTCGCTTGCGTGGATTTCATAATTTGACCAAAGTAATCATTCCTCGGCATTGTACTAAGACTAAGAGTTTACTGAGCAAGTGGCCATGCGGTTAGGGTCGCGCAGCTGTGAGCAGGCACTTGGGAGATAGTGGGTTCGAACCCCACTGTCGGCAGCCCTGAAGATGGTTTTCTGTGGTTTCCCATTTTCACACCAGGCAAATGCTGGGGCTGTACCTTCATGAAAGCCACGGCCGCTACCTTCCCAATCTCCGACCCTTCCGTCGCCGAAAACCTTCGATGTGTTAGTGTGACATTAAAAAAATAAGCAAAAAAAGGTGAGTTTCATTTACCCCAGAAATTCTTTGTAAACCATGTTTGTGGTATTACCTTTTGGGGCTAAGACGACCATGCGACATAGAACTGTACATGTGAGAAACAGTCTTCTCTCAAGTCAAGAAAATAAATACATGTTTCTTTATTTTTAAAGGAGATTCCAAATACCTATTCCCACATCTGTAACATCTTCAGTTTTTTATATATACATAAGTATCCTCATAAAAAGCATTCAACCCTTTGATCAGTCCTACCCCCACCCCCATCTAAGCGTACTTTCCAAAAACAAAAATACATGTTTCTTTATTTTTAAAGGTGATTCCAAATACCAATTTTCACGTCTGTTAAATCTTCAGTTTCTAAGATATAAGTATCCTCATAATAATTCAACTATTTCTCACTTCTTTTCATCCCTCCCGTTAACTGCCTTCTCCGAAAACAAAAAGGTACATGTTCCTGTGTTTTTAAAGGACTTTCCAAATACCAAGTTTCTTGTCTCTAACATGTTAAGTTTTGACATATAATGTGGATATACCGGTACTCATTTAAAAAATTCAGCCGCTTTTATGATACTTTTTCAACCCCTTACCTGGATTTTCCGATAACAAAAAATACGTGTTTCATTAATTTTAAAGGAGATTCCAAATACCAGTTTTCATGTCTGTATGTCTGTAACCCATTCAGTGTTTGAGATGAATGTATACTCATAAAAATAATTCAACTTCTTCTTCCTGCCTTCTTTCCACCCCTCTCCCGCCTTGAGTGGACTTTTCGAAAACAATGTTTTTTTGTTTTTTTTTTTAATTTTGAAATGAATTTCAAAATACCAACTTTTATGTCTGTAACAGCTTCAATTTTAAGATAAAGTATTCTCATAAACATATTTCAACTCCTTATTTATTATTTTCAACCCCACACCCTTTACATCGATTTTCAAAAAAAAAAATGCGTGTTGCTATATTTTTAAAGGCGATTCCAAATACTAATTTCCACGTCTGTAACATCTTCAGTTTTGAGATATAAGTATCCTCATAAAAGTAATGCAATCCCTTTTTCATCCCCCCCCTTTTATACCCGTTAAGTTGATTCCCCCTCCCCAAAAGTGCAAGTTCCTTTATTTTTAACGGAGATTCCAAAAACCAATTTTCACGTCTTTAACATCTTCAGCTTTTGAGATATAAGTATCCTCATACAAAGAATTCAACTAATTTTTCAATTCATTCTCCCCCCTTTAGTTGATTTTCCGAATACAAAAGAACACGTGTTTCTTTAGTTTGAAAGAAGATTCCAAATACAAATGTTCATGCCTCTAACATCTTCTGTTTTTGACATAAAAATATAAGTATCCTCACAAAAAGAATTCAACTCCTTTTTCACCCCAGCCCGTTAAGTTGATTCTCCCCCTCCAAAAATTGGGTGTTTATTTTTAAAGGAGATTCCAAATACAAATTTTCACACGTGTAACATCTTTAGTTTTTCAGATATACGTATCCTCATACAAAGAATTAAACTAATTTCTCAATTAATTCACCCCCCTTAAGTTGATTTTCCAAAGACAAAAGATTACGTGTTTCTTTACTTTGAAAGAAAATTCCAAATACAAATTTTCATGTCTGTAACATCTTCAGTTTTGGAGATATACGTATCATCATGAAAAGAATTAAACTCCTTTTTCACTCCACCCCTGCCCATCAAGTTGGTTTCATCCCACCCAAAAAATGCGTGTTTCTTTATTTTTCATGGAGATTCCAAATACCAATTTCCATGTCTGTAACCTTCAGTTTTGTGATATAAGTTTCTCCAATATGCTTACAATATTGTGATTTTTTTTTATTCCACCTTGAGATGATTATATAGGCTGAGGATGCTTGAAATTCAAGCGAAACATGTCCCTATAAAATAGTGTTGTAGCATTATGATCTAACAACATAAAAGCAATTGTATTGAAAAGGTGGAATAAAAAATCACAATAATGTAAGCATATTATAGCAAATTCAATATGGGTCTAATCATGACATTAGTTACATGTAATAAGTTTCTCCAGAAACAGAATTAAATTTTTTTCAGTTCCTTTCACACTTCCCACTTAAGTGGATTTTCCAAAAATGTACAGTACCAGTTTATTTAAAAGAGCTTCCAGATACGAATATCACGACTGTAACTTCTGCAGTTGTTGAGATTTATGTATCCTCGTAAAAGGAATTCATCTCCCCTACTAAGTTGATCCCTCCCCCAAGTTCCTTATTTTTAAAGGAAATTACTAATACCAATTTTCACATCTGCAACATGTTAAGTTTTGGAGATATACTGTAGATATGCTGATTTTATAAATTGACCCACTTTTACAGTTCCCCTAAGTGGATTTTCCAAAAAAAATTATGTTTCTTTACTTTTACAGGAAATTCCAAATATCAGTTTTGAAATCTGTAATATCTTGCGTGTCTGAAATAATTTGCAGATATAGTCTTTATAAAAATTCACCCCGTTTGTGTTTGTCACTCCTGTTCACCCTGTATTCATCGGATACTCCAAAAACACAAAAATATGTGTTTCTTTATTTTTAAAGGAGATTCCAAATACCAATTTTCATGTCTGTAACATCTTCACTTTTTGAGATATAAGTCTCCTCATAAAAGGTGTTCAACACGCTTTCCCCCATTTTTCAGCCCCCTTAATGGGATTTTCCGAAAACAAAAAAATATGTTTTTCTTTATTTTTAAAGGAGATTTCAAATACCAATTTTTGTTTGTGTAAACTTTTAAGTTTTTGAGATACAGATGTCCCCATTTTAAAAATTTACCCCCCTTTTCACCCCCTTAGCGCCGGAATATCCAAAGAATCCTCCCTTAGCGAGCACCTATATGTTAATATGAATTATCCCCAAAATTTCAATTCTTTATGTCCAGTAGTTTTGGGTCGGCGATGATGAATCACTCAGTCATTCAGGACATGTTCTTTTATATGTATAGATTGTGATCTTTCCTACTTTTAAAAGCTCCACTCAAGCTTTTTCGTCTGCTTATGTCATTCTACGCCATCTCTCGATTGACATCTTGGAACATACCACTTAGTCTAGCATCTCCTCTCTTTATTTCCCAAGTGTTCCCATCCCAAAGTTTGCAACATTTTCATAACAGTACTCCTTTTTTGTTAACAAATATAGCATTAGTGGTTGTTCCTCCTCATCAGTACAATTCAAATTGGTACACAGTTATATATTAAATATACGCATGATACTAGTTTCGGCCCTGAAATCTTGAGCCATCTTCAGCCATACAACCATAATAATATTAAAATAATATTAAAAACTAATTAGCTTATACAAATGTCTTACAAATTATACACATAACTGTTCTTTGAGTGCATTGATGCACATTGAATAAAACATGAGTCTACACTTGATTTATTAAAATAACTTGCACACGTTAAAATTCTTATGACACTAATGTAAGTTGGTTACTGTATTTTACGTCATGTTAATGATACTGTTTGATCATTGTTGTCTATAAAAAGTAATATTGGCGTTGGTTAATTTCACCATACAAACACGTCTTTCATTATAACCATATTATTATAAATTATCCTGTCAGTCTTTTGCATTAATACATATTGAATGTTGCATAATTCTGTACTTGATATTAAAATAATTTACCGGGCGATTTGGCCTTGCGGTTGGGGGGCGCGGCTGTGAGCTTGCATCTGGGAGATTGTGAGTTTGAACCCCAATGTCGGCAGCCCTGAAGATGGTTTTCCATGGTTTCCCATTTTCACACCAGGCAAATGCTGGGGCTTAATTAAGGACACGGCTGCTTCCTTTCTTACTCCTAGGCCTTTTCTATCCTTTCGTCGCCATAAGACCTGTCTGTGTCGGTGCGACATAAAACAATTAGCAAAAAAAGAAATTAATTTGTGCACGTTAAAGTTTTATAAAACTAATATAAAACAGTTGTGGTGTTGTATGTCATTGATGTCACTGCCTTGGTTGTTGTCCATATGAAAGAAAATTGGATTTGTTGACTTCACAATGTTTAAATGCCTTTTATATGACATTCATCCAAGATGTCATTCAAGGGTATGTCTTATGTACAAAGGTCTGTTTTGAGAAAATAATGAAATAAACAATGCAGTGTAGGGAAAATTTTGAAATAAACAATGCAGTGATGCTCCTAGGATTGTGTGTTGAATGTCTTCAGCAAAAGTATTTCTAAAGTATTGCCGTCACTTGTATATAATGTTGATTGCAAGTGAGTGTTTTCATCATGTGAAAATAGTCTCAAATTGTGGATAAATCTTAAACCTGAAAATGCTGAAATATGGTAACTTTGTTTATGAAACAATAAAAATGTTTGGTGTGTTTGAACCCCACTGTCGGCGGCCCTGAAGATGGTTTTCCATGGTTTCCCATTTTCACACCAGGCAAATGCTGGGGCTTAATTAAGGCCACGGCTGCTTGTTGAAGTGTTGAAGTGAGGACAAAGAAGATGAGAAATAGTTTATACAGCATGTAGAAAAATCTTAATATAATTTTGTTAAATGTACTTAGTGTCGGTGCAACATAAAGCAAACTGTAAAAAGAAGTTAATGTACTTACAATTTCAAATCTGTTATTGTTCCTATTACTTTACTCCAATGAAACTACTTGGTTAAATTGTGTCGTATTGCTGCAGGTGAAAAGTCTTGTTTCCCATACAGAACGTAACTTTATCTTACAGTTCTCTTCAAAATAACATAACCTTTCTCCCTCATTTGCCTTGAGTTCAGTTGTTTTAGAATAAAGATTGTGGTTGTAAACTGTTGAATGCATTGTAATAATTAAAAATTCATGTATGTGTGTCTAGGTTCGCAAACTGCGCAACAAGGAGAAGCCATTCATTCGAAGGAAGTCGGAGCTGCCTCACGACACTTACACGATGAAGGCGCTGAGTGACCATAAACGAGCAGATGAGTTCCTCCCTACCCCACCGGATGTGAACAAGTGCTAATGAAAGGGCTGCAATTGCATGAAGGCTCATCTAGAATATCATAGATACGAGGTTGCTTCAAACATTGTGCAAAATCAAGAATCGCACTGTGTTCTTACGTTCCCATTGTTGTGTGTGTTAAAAGACACACTACCAAAGTTGCAGCAAGTTCATCTTAAGCATTGGATTTGAGAAAAGTTGCGGGATCTTGATGATAGAATGCAGGATTTATTGAAAAAATATATATATTATATATATATATACATACACATATATACATACGAGATAGTTTAGCCAAGAAATAACTGAGATATGTATTTTTCAGACATTTAATCTATGCAGAGAGCCTTTAGTTTCCATTGTTTTAACTGTTGCATGTTTCAGACCAGCCATTAAGTGTTTTATTCTTTCTTTTTCCTGCCTTGCTGTATACTGTATCTCAACTTTGAGAGTAATTGTTTGCTTCTTGACCAGACATTGCGAGATGTAATATGTGGTGATAGAATTTCATGCATTCAAATGTTGAAATTTTTTACTTGTATACTATTAAAAGTATACATTAAGAGTTATAAATGTATTTAATGTTGGCAATTCTTAATTTATTAATTTAACTCCATTCAAGCTTATTCGTCTGTTAATGTCATTCCACAAAATTAGGTCATGATATTACTCCTTGTAGTTCAAATGAGGGATTTCTGTCTATTGGACTTCTAAGATAATTCATGAGAATTAATAGCACTTACTTAATAGTAAGGTACTTAATAGCACATTCCCAACAAAAATAATATTATCGGCTCCAAAATTTTTCCTACAAACATTGCTGTAAAACAGAAGTAGAGTGGCTCTCCAGATGATCATATTACTAGAGTGCTGGTGGATTTGTGTTGGCAAACTACATAGATTTTGAAATTGTAGCAGGCTGATTACAGCTGACTGCAGAGGGGAAAAGTGTTTCATTGAGATAATGGCAAGGTAGGAGTTTACCTGATAGTGTGAGAAATAATTAACACAGCAAATAGAAAGATCTAAATCCCAATAGCAGTTCAAAGATTATAGAGATATGGATAAAGCAAAATATTGGTCCATGAATATTCAGTTACGAAAAATAACCTCAAGCAACATGCAACAGGTCATGGGATTAGACGGAAAGCAACTACAGGATGGCGCACGAATAGTTGACACATTTGAAAAGCAAATATACAATGCAACTTATGTACTATGTTGTTGAAATTTCGCGCACACCTTCCCTGTTTTATGGAAATAACTCTTGAGGTGACACTGCTGCTTTGTCTCCAAATGCCTGCATTCCAGTGAGCTTTCCGCCATGGCCGACCACTGCCGACGCTCCGTTCAGCAGCGCGCTAAAACAGTTATCTTTTATTGTGAATCAAAAAGTGTTAAAGCAACACAAAGGAAATTTTGAGCTGTATTTCAGACTAGGTGGGCACGAGCAAGGAACACCGTCCTTCACTTATACAGTAACTTTGAAGAACAAGGCAGTGTGAAGGAAGAAAAGCGACAACGTGCATCAGCAGTTCGGTCTCCTGAAAACATCGCTGCGCTGAGGGTCGCTATGCAGCGCAGCCCACACAAGTCAACACGGGGAGCTTCAAGAGAAAGTGGAATATCGCGCCGTTCAAGAATGTTACACGGTGACCTTCAATTGTACCTGTACAAAATGACTGTACTACACAAGCTAACAGATCTTCTTAGGCAGAAGAGTTTGCAGTACGCGTTATGGACTCAAGATAAAGATGAAGTACTGTTCAACAGTTGGTTCTCTGATGAAGCATATTTTCATCTCAACGGGGCAGTTAATAAACAAAATGCGTGGTTGTGGACTACAGAAAAGCCAGACATTATTCACGAAAAAACTACGTATGGGGAAAACGTGAGTCTGTGTGTAGGTCAGTCAAGACATGGGTTAATTGAACCATTTTTTCTTCAGTCAGACAGTTATTGCACAGCGATAGAAGGATATGCTGGGGAATGAATTCATGCCTCAAAATACTTGCTATCCCTATTCATACGCAGTGGTTGATGCAACACCTCACACAGCTAACGATGTTCTTAATTTTTTGAGGGGAGTATTTGGTGATCGTGTAATGTCTCATCGTTACCCTCAGTACAACAATAATGGTGGATTCTCCTGGCCTCCTTAAAGCTCATATTTAAATCCTTGTGATTTCTTTTAATGGGGCTATTTGAAGGAAAACCTCTTCACTTCAAGACCTCAAGGCCGCATTGAAAAGCGTGCTTGGATCTTGCAACTCAGCAGTGAAATTCATGAAGACCTGTGCTGCGAAGTCATCAGAAACACGCTTACTCGTCTTGAAGAGGTTGTCCGCCGCAATGGAGACCACATTGAACATGTGATATAGTGAAATGTATTTCCAGGGTCCAAGATGCCTGTGTCTAAAATTTCATTAGTGTTCTGTGAAAAATAAAGTTGTTATTCTAAAATTAAATGTGTCAACTATTCGTGCGCCACCCTGTACTTAGAAAGTTAAAATGCAGTTAATTCAAGGACATTTTTCTCACTCTACCAGGCATGTCTTCAGTATTCCATCAGAATGCTTGTGCTCATTTCCTTATGATGTACCTTAGGTTATCATGAAAATGCTTCTCCTGCAGATGTTTCCAGCTGTTGAGCACTTGTCCAGTCACTTCTATACTCTTAACCTCTATTTCCATGTTCCTTCTATGTATCTTTGTTTTGTTCAGTGCATTTTCTTACAAAATGTTTCCCATAATCACTATTCCTGTCATTCCAAAACAGTTATGTCACAAAATATCTTTTCTTATGTTTTTGTCTTTGTCTTGGTTTTCCTTCCCTTACTTTGAACTTTTCAGGTCATGAAGAAACTTTTGGTCTCTGAATCAAATGTTCTCTTTATCTTTTCCTCACCCCTTTCCATGTTCCTTTCTCTTCTTGCTGTCATTTGGAGTGTTACTCTTCTGGATTTTTCAGTAGCAGTAACCATTTAATTTCTAGATACATAGCATACACATAAGGTTCTAGGTTTTACATGTTCCCAGCGGTTCAGATTTGGATACCGTTGGCACTGCATAATCTTCTTATCAGATTGTTATGCGCAAAATCGAGAGTCGCACCTTTAAAGCAAGTCTCAATTCCCCGACTAGAATTGTGTGGTGTCTTACTGCTCTCCCATTTCCTGAAGAAAACACTTGCCTCTCTACACATGCCATTCACTAAGATACAGCTTTGGACTGACTCGACGATTATACTAGACTGGTTAAATGCGTGCCCTACTAAATGGAACATGTTCGTAGAAAATAGGGTTGCAGAAATTCAAGAAATTGCTCCCTCGAATCACTGGTGGTAGTAGTAGTAGGTATAGGCGGGTTCAGAGCCACCTTGTCAGCACCCGATGTCATTGACCCCATGACGTCATGACCACATGACCATGACGTCACATTGTTTGTAAACAATATATTGCCTGTAGAACATCTTCAACTATTCAGAAGCGAATCTCTTCATCTTAGGTCAAAGAGTCAGGTACGTAACACGTTGATGACTGTGTCACCCCTTATTCCTTTCAGACCTGAAAGGAAACTGGCGGTGTGAATTTTTGTTTGTACGTCAAAAACTGACTAAAATGCTCTTAAATACATATATTTTTAGTTTATTCTACAAAATAAAAATTAACATCTGAAAAAAAAAGCACCTGCACAATTGTGCGTGTCAGGACTTACTTCACTACTTACAAAAAAAAAGAAAAATTACCTCAATGCATGTGAATAAACATATGTACATGATCAAATGTTCTATTTTACAGTGGGGAATAATTTAAAACAATTAAACCTTCGTTCAAACACAAGTAAACGTTACATTTTCTGCATTGAGGAGGAGTTTTGATATTACTGCCCTTTTGGCGGCAGCAGCAGTTTGTCGTCAGACCTGAATGAAATCTGGAGGTGTCAAAACGTCAAAAACTTACTAAAATGCTCTCAAATACATGTTTTTACAGTTTATTTTACAAAGTAAGAACTATCGGCTGAAAAACAGAACCCGCACAATTGTGCGTGTCAGGACTTTATTCACTACTTGAAAAAAATAAAATAATAAAAAAATTCATCTCAGTACATGTGAATATGCACATGTACATGATCAAATGTTCTATTTTACAGTGTGGAACGATTTTAAACAGTCAAAATCTTATACATTACATTTCTCATGTAGAGTACGAGTTTTTCTTTCTCGGTCCTTTTTGCGACAGCACCCAGCATTCCTGCATGCATTGGCTGTAAGGAAACCTAGCCCGCACATATGTGCGTATCAACATTCAAAACCTCATGGTATTACGTACGATGTTGAAAGTTCACAATTTACGTTTGCTACACAATCTACACACTTCATAGATTATATTCTGATATTCAGTAAAGCTTCTAGATTAATATGAATGCAATAAATAAATACTTACTTTAGCCATTACTGCTTCCCGCCATATTGCTAATGAACTGTATATTTAAACTCTTCTTCCTTTCCCCTGATGGTCAAGTACTAAATAAAAACAGCTGAAGTACATGCTACGTGTCCCGCACAAGCACTGCAGTCCGGTCTAGCCCCAAGAAAACGTCAAATAAGCTCAGACATAAATAAAATACGAACCCGCACAATTGTGCGTACACGGTCTGAAAGGGTTATGGGGTGACGGACGCTCATACAAAATATGGGCCAGGCGGAGTGGTTCAGACGGTTGAAGCTCTGGCCTTCTGACCCCAACTTGGCAGGTTCGATCCTGGCTCAGTCCAGTGGTATTTGGAGGTGCTCAAATACATCAGCCTCATGTCGGTAGATTTACTGGTACATAAAAGAACTTCTGCAGGACTAAATTCTGACACCTCGGCGCCCCCAAAAACTGTAAAATATAGTTCGTAGGACGTAAAGCCAATAACATTATTATTATTATTTTTACAAAATATGGTATGTCACCCCTCAAGGGTACTGTGTACTGTGTCCAGGCTTCTCAACTTCAAGGCATCACACGAAACTACCGCTACCATCTGCTGTTGTATTGTGTGTTCTCATAAGGTGTTCATAGAGTGCAGTGTGGTGCCCATTCCCGTCTCTGCACAACAGATGATGGAATTTCACTGATATTTATCACCCTGTTTTCAAAACAATCAAAATTCAATTATTATTGGCAAGGAAAATAATGTGAATTGGAGTCTATTATTGTTGCATCACTTCAGAAAGAAGTAGTACAATACACCTACAGTGCTCTATTGACCATGGCTCACTTAGCAGAGAAATACATATAACTGGAATTCAGTTCTTGTCACACAACTAAACTGCAAGAAAAAAACAATGTGTCACAATAACAAAGAAAAATATGCCCCACTGTCAACTTAATAACCATCACCACAATAAGGGAACACACAAATAATAACTTTGAAAATTAGATTATATCTTTGATTATCATCTAGGAATGAAATTATTCACATTCTTAGCCCATTACACCTGAAATAATTATATTGCATTTCCGCAGCTTACCAGTTAAAAGCAACTGTTCACCTCGATGTTAACGTGTTTAATCCGGAGAGTATGAGGGTTGGGGAGAGGTAGAGCACTTCCCAGTCCCACCGGTTGAATGAATCAGACACTGCTCCTGTTGCATACACCTGTGACAACGTGACTTACCTTCGCCCCTGCAAGTTTCATCTGCATATGGAAGAGCTCCACCTTGCTATGATAAAGCTTACACACAGGACAATCCATCCTGCAAAGCAGCCCAAAATGGACTAGCCCTGGGAAGTCTCCCCTGCGTATGTATCATCGCCTGTGACTTAGAACTCCTGCGTCAATTTTGCCTCCACCCAGAACATTCAGCAAACCTCTCTCTCACCTTATTGGTTTTCTCATACTTCCATTTGTAGTATAAATACCACTGCTTTCCTTCACTTTCATTAGTACATGTCTTATTACGGTTATTCAAGGTGGAAAGGCATCATGGAAGAGTAACTCAACAACTGGGAACTGTTTCACCCCAGAATTATCATGCATTATAACCCTGCAAGAAAAGGTGAGAGAAAGAGATGATGATAATAATAATAATAATAATAATAATAATAATAATAATAATAATAATAATAATAATAATCTAATGTGATTGGCTTTACATCCCATTATAACTACTTTTACAGTTTTCGGGGATGCTGAGGTGCCAGAATTTAGTCCCGCAGGATTTCGTTTAGATGCCAGTAAATCTACAGACACAAAGCTATCGCATTTGAGCACCTTCAAATATCACTGGACTGAGTCTGGATCAAACCTGCCAAGTTGGGGTCAGAAGGCTAGTGCCTCAACCGTCTGAGCCACTCAGCCCGATGTATTTCCTGAAGATTTGGACCGTGTGATAACTCCTCTTTGTGTGTATTATTGTCTTATTTTTATGTACTAAGTTACTGCTTTTCATGTGTTTTCTTATTTGTATTAAACTGTTCTTAACTTTCATATTGACCACATGGATTCTTGTTCATTCATGATTTGTTTGTATTTATGTACTGCAGGGTTTTCTGAAATAGTCCTGTGTATTTTTTTTTATGAGAATGATGTTTGCTTTTAAATATGTTTAATTGGTAGTTTAATAGTTGTTTGCAATTCTCACATTGTGTCACTCATCACAAACTTTTATTTTCAGTTCCTTTTTTCTCTTTCTCAGTTCTCTTCATCAGTTCTGTTTTTCAGTTCCTATTTTTGATTCTTAATGGTATGATGTTGCTGTCCCTCTACATAAGAGATTTCAGTAGTCTCTGAAAGCACATATTGCACTCTTTACAAATCATAGAATTGTTTGAATGTATTTCAATCATTACTACTGGACATGTTTTTATTATGCCTTCATTCAACTGAAAGTTACTGAAGCCAGTGGTTATAGTATTGTGTTAGGCACAACAGCTGTGTATTGTTAACCAATGTTCCTTGATTGCGCTGTTCCTAAGTAATTTTGAATATAATGATAGAAGACATATGCATGAATATGAACTTTGTTTTCGCCCTATTTTAATAGATTTCGGTTTCTGTATTTGGGTTCAACATCTGCCATTGTCCCAGACTGATACTATTAAATTCACATGATTGTTTAAATATGATACTTTAAGGTTGCATAAAAGTTTTTCACCTTAAATTTTGTTTTCTTCCAAAGAGAAGTCCAGTAGACATGAATTTCTGTTTAGGGTTTCTTTCAGAATGTGTGAACAGTTGCTTTGTTTTCTAATGATAATGTTATTGGCTTTACATCCCACTAACTACTTTTACGGTTTTCGGAGATGCCGAATTGCCAGAATATAGACCCGCAGGAGTTATTTTACTTGCCAGTAAATCTACCGACACAAGACTTATTTGAACACCTTTGAATAACACCAGATTGAGCCAGGATCAAACCTGCCAAGTTGGGGTCAGAAGGACAGTGCTTCAGCCATCTGAGCCACTCAGCCTGGCACTTTTCTTCTTGGGAGTAAAATATTATTCTTTAGTAAATAGATCTTTGAGAAGCTAAACATTGGGATGAAATTGCAGGTGAAGGAGGAATCAAAGAGATTACCCTGAGAAGAATAAGGATGTTTTGGTAAAAAGAGGGAACAGACATTACCAAGAGGCTGAGAAAGGTAAAACAGCAAAAGCAAGTGAAAGCTTTGTCTCTTTCCTTGGTTGTCATCACAGGGTTCATAAATTGTAATCTCATGGCTGGGGTTATCATGGGTAGTGATGGTAGCTGATGAGATAATGGAGCAGTCTCATGGGTTATTTAGCTAGGAACAGTTTCTATTTCCTTCAAATAACCTTGCTGGTAGCAGTTAGTTCCTCTCTCATGAATAAATGCCTGATGGATACCATAGCCTTTGTTTCATAAAGTGTATAAAGAACATCATTTACAGTAAATATAGCTAGTACTATGGCATTGGTCATGTGCTTGTAATAAACATGTGTAGACAAAATAAAAATCCTTTGTAAATAGCTAATGCATAGCATTAAGGATATTGTAGGGTTAGCTGTGCCCTGAAGACTGGAAAACAGTAATGAGTTAAGCGGATGTGCTCATGAGCTTAGATGTTTTGTTGTTAAATGCATGCCACACTTTTATGTCTGACATGCCTTTCTTGAGGATGTGATTTTTCATCCCGTCTGACTTGCATGGTTTATTGTCATCAGTTTTGTACTGGAAAACAAAACAAATGCTCTGGGGAAGTAAATAGTCAATAGACTGGCATACTTCATTAGTAATTCATTTCTGTTGTATGGCCCTACAAAATGCATTTTAGGCCTACCTCCGAGTAAAAAGAAATTATCGTTTTTGATCTTTAGTAATTTTTTTTAATGTATAAGTGATCCTACCCATACAACACTGCTTTGTAGTATGGCCAATTTGCTGTACAAGTATAGTACTTGAGCAGGTACTCAAACATTCTAGAACTATTGTTTTGGTCTTACGGAATTTTCATTGAGGATTCAAACACACAACTAGTTACCATTTAGGCTTATTATTGAAATGTGTATATATATTATTAATTCAAAATATTTTTTGTATAAAAATTATATTTTTTATTCATTGTTCCAATGTAACCTTGTGGCTCTATGTACCATACTTCTGAGCAGTGTTCATCCTTTGTTTTAAGAGTATTGCATATATATTTGTATACTTGATTCATGTATGAAATGATTGCCAATTCAACATTTCCAGTGATAAAGGAAAAAAGAAAATTCATTTTTAAGGATAAGTTGCATTATAAAATTTAATTCTTTATAATGTTGTTCAGAATGGCAGTTTTGGCAGCAGCTCTTAAATACACTGTTTTATTGTTTCTTGTTGTCTTTTTTTTTTGCATGCTGAAATATATTTTCCTTCGATGATCTCATTTACATTTTCTACACTGACTGGTGAAGTTGGTCGTGCGCAGCTGTGAGCTTGCATTCGGAAGATAGTGGGCTCGAACCCCACTGTAGGCAGCCCTGAAGATGATGTTCCTTGTTTCCAGTTTTCACATCAGGCAAATGCTGGGGCTGTACCTTAATTAAGGCCACGCCGATTCCTTCCCGCTCCTAGCCCATCCTATCCAGTTGTCGCCATAAGACCTACCTGTGTCGGTGCGACGAAAAGCAACTTGTAAAAAAAAATTCTACACTGTGGTTTTTATATTTATTCCTATGCCCCTTTTCTCTCTGGAAATTGAAGCAAAGGATGATTTGTCACTGTACAAACTTTGCAGGTGCAATGTAGAGTTTAAAATAAGACTTTAAAATACAACTTTTTCTGAAATTGCTTTATTTCAGAGTTCTGCAGCACAAACAAAATACATTTCTCCCAGAGTGTATTAATTTAAGGATCACAAATTCATCTACAGTACTGTGTATAGTGTAAATGTACAGTGCTGTAAATTCATTCTACCCAGAGTGGAGTTCCACCCAGTTCAGCACAAATGAAACAAAATTAATTCTTCCCAGAGTTAAACTAAACAAAGGTATCACAAATTGGACACAAAATACATACAATGTACTGTTGTACATTCAGTTTATCCCAAAGCACATTCAAAATGACGTCCATGAAGTGCTGAATGGGTCTTGTTTTTCTTGCTACTTTTGGAATGACACTGACCCCATTCAGACCCCATTCTTGTTGGAATCAACTGTGCTTAGTGGGGTGTACAAACTAATAACAAACATCTACTGTGCTGTAGTCTCTAGTGACTGGAACAAACGCTTAACAATTCAACATAATGAAGAGGTAAAACTCAACAGGAAAATTTATATGATTGTAATTCATTTCCGGATGTATTCTGTCCGTGCAAGAATTCTCTTCTGCAGGCCACAAGAAGATAGTTTTCTCTTAATTCTGGGAATTTTGAATTGCTATGTAGGTGAACCTAGTACATTTGAATGCTGAACTGGCCTATGTTTTCAGTGCCTAGCAAGATGAGACATTATGCATCATAAATGTGAAATCAAGCACTTTCAGAAACATTTGTATATGATGTGTTAAGTCTTATTTTTAACTCTACATTACCTACAAAGTCTGTACAGTGATTTAGCAATCACCCTGTATGTCAAATGCCATGGCTATAATTGACATTTACTTTCTCTCCCAGTTCTTGCTTATTGTAATGTAGTCTTGTGTTGGTGGTGATGCTGATGATGGTTGGTGTTTTAAGGGCCCATGTTATGTAGCTTAATGTATGGATCAGATCACTTATGTTCTTTTAGGGCCAGATGTTCAGTTGTGCTAAAACCTAATCCACAAATGTGGATCAGATTTTTCAACATAAATATTTTCAACTAGGAAGTAAGACTTTCATTTTTGGGATAAGCTCATGTTTATATTAGGTTATTGCTTTGGCATAGTGATATAGAAGTCCAGAAAATGCTTCTTCTAAAGGTTCTCCAGTAATGTTAGGGATCAAGTTCAAGAAAATGGAAAAACTGTTGTAATCTGCAGAGCTGCAATCAGTAGTACATGCAAGTGGAGTACAGTACCATCGGCAGAATATTATAGTTTAACATTAAGAATTTCATATTTAGGTTCCGTATTGAAACAAGATTTACATCAAAGAAAAGACAATAATTTCCACCTTTTCAATACTATATATTGTGTGAAAGTTTTACATTACAGTTAAAACATCACAACTTTTGTATATTCGGTACCGGTTTCGACAGATTCCCTGTCATCATCAGCCGAGAATAATTAAACAAAGACAAGTATAGATCATGATTCTTATGGTGTAATTACAATGGTGGATTAAAATATACATTATATGATTAAAATAGTATATATATACACAAATAAAAGGTAAGTAAAATGGGAATGGTCATTATTCTATGAGGTGTACACCTTGATATTTCTAATTAAAAGGTTAATTTGTTAAAAGAAATTTTGTTCTTGTAATATATAATTAGGGCCTATAGTGAAATTTGATTGTAGGCTTAAATCTGTAATATTATAGTGAACATCAATCATTAAGAGTTTTGCTCTGTACACTTCTCCCAACATTCATGAATTGGAAGTTCACTACATTGATATAGATGTTGATTCCCATAGGGAACCTGAAATATTTGTCCCAAATGAGTAAATTTATAATACCAATATAGTTGGTCCGTTATTGGACGTTATAAATTATCCAGCTAACTCATTCCTGGTTGCCAGAGTTTCACCCCAGTGTGCTAAATTGGGCTCATCAGTTGGTAAATAGCACACTTACTAAGACGCATGGCTAGTGCATACCGTGGAGGCCACTGCATACGCTACTTGGAGCCACCGGCATTGCCAATACACTATGAGAGACTTTGTCTCATTTTCAGAAAATGATGCCTGCCTGGCCATCAGATGATAAAGATGTTGATTACCGTAGGGAACCTGAAATATTTGTCACAAATGAGTAAATTTATAACACCAATATAGTTGGTATTATTAGTTCACTACGTCTCGCTGCAAAGCCATTTCATCCCTGCATTCCCACTATATCTCACTGTTTCAGGTCTGATTACATCTTTTCTTGTTGCTTTATGAAAATTGAGTTTATTTACCATCCTTTCCACTTCCTCAAGCATAATTTCACCATCATCATTGTCCTCCTCCCAATAAGCTCAGTTGTTGGCGACATCACTTGGAAGATTTCCTTTTATGTTGAGAAGATTTTCAAAATATTCCTTCCACCTGTCCAGTGGTTCCATGAGATCTATTATGAGTTCATCTATTTACCCAAAACACTACGCATTTCCTTTTTCCCTCCATGATTCTGTATTTCTGTCCAGAAAGGTTTCCCTACTGCTTGCCCTAGCCTTTCCAGGGTATTACCAAAATCTACTCACGACTTCTTCTTGGATTTAATGACTATTTGTTTTGTTCTGTTTCTTTCAACTATGTACAGTTCTCTGTCTGCTTCAGTCCTTGTTTCAATCCACTTCTGATACGCCTTCATTTTTACTTTTACAAGCTGTTCTCACTTCATCATTCCACCAAAATATTTGCTCATTTTTTTTTTTTTTTTTTTTTTTTTTTTACACATTCTCTTGCTGTTTCTATTACAGCATACCTGTATGCCATCCATTCTCTACTGGGCAAGTTAGCCGTGCGGTTAGAGACGCGCGGCTGTGAGCTTGCATCCGGGAGTTAGTGGGTTCGAATCCCCCTGTCAGCAGCCCTGAAAATGGTTTTCCGTGGTTTCCCATTTTCACACCAGGCAAATGCTGGGGCTGTACCTTAATTAAGGCCACGGCCACTTCCTTCCAACTCCTAGGCCTGTCCTATACCACCATCGCCATAAGACCTATCTGTGTCGGTGCAACGTAAAGTCACAAGAAAAAAAAAAAGCATCCATTCTCTTTCCATATCCTGAACCTGCGTACTGTCCATTTCTTGAACTTTTTACTAATCATATCATTTCTGTCTAATTTCATCATCCTGGAGATTTTGTACCCTTATTCACATGCAGACAGATGTTAACATATCCAGAAAGACGCACATGAAATGCTGTCAGTTGGTACGGTTATTTATTCGCATCTGTTTATCAATCAGTCAATCAATCAATCAGTCAATACTGATCTGCATTTAGGGCAGTCGCCTGTCTGTTGTTTTCCTAGCCTTTTCTTAAATGATTTCAAAGAAATTGGAAATTTATTGAACATCTCCCTTGGTAAGTTATTCCAATCCCTAACTCCCCTTCCTATAAATGAATATTTGCCCCAGTTTGGCCTCTGGAATTCCAACATTATCTTCATATTGTGACCTTTCCTATTTTTAAAAGACGCCACTCAAACTTATTCGTCTACTAATGTCATTCCACACCATCTCTCCGCTGACAGCTCGGATCATACCACTTATTACAAGTAACAACTCTCATTATTGTTCCATACAGAAGATGACGCTAGGCATAGAATCTCAAGGATAAATTAATAAAAGCCCTTATTCATTACTTTCCACGTTTAATATGTTTGAATCTACATGAATTTATGTAGACTTATCAGGTCAGGTACATGTTTCACCCATTATTTGGGCATCTTCAGCCTGTAGACAACCTTTAGGTCAAGGTTTGGGACTCTTTTAACCATGTATATTATAACATACGAATGTTAATAATATCTTAAGACTAACATGCCAGGATAATAGTTTTAAAAATGTGAACAAAACATAACTGTGGGTAACATAAATTAATGGTGTTTTAACATAATTAAAACTTGTCGGTCCTATTCTATCTAACTTAAAAATATGTCCAAAACTAAAATGGATCTTCTTCCTCTATCATAAGTCTTGGGTAAAGAGGATATTACATACCGGGGTTTATTTGACCCACCTCTATCATTTCATGTTCTTGACGTACCGTAACTAATGTCAGAATGTGTTGTCAACCACAAGTGGAGATTTAGAACTGCTTGTTAAATGTAGGCCGGTCAAGATTGTTGTGAATGGAAATATAAATTTAAATTAACAGTGCTTTTTACACGGTTAAAACTTGTCAGTCCTATTCTATTTCACTTAAAAATATGTTCAAAACTAAAATGGATCTTCTTCCTCTATCATAAGTCTTGCGAAAAGAGGATATTGATACTGGGGCTTATTTGACCCACATATTTCATTTTCATGTTCTTGACGTAACTAATGTTAAAATGTGTTGTCAAACACTAGTGGAGATTTAAAACCGATTGTTATATATAGACTGTTGCACGTTATAAATTTCATAGTAGAGCCCGTATTGTCAAAGTATCAACTTGTGAAAATGTAGATTTTATAATTCACCTTTACAATACTGTAATTGTCTTTATTACAAAGACTACATTAAATTACACTCGTGAAACATGTTTCGTCCTCTTGTAGGTCATCTTCAGTCACAAATACAAATACATAACATTAAAAATAAGGCGAGGACACATTAAAATAAGTAAATGCAAAGTCTTTGTATCTGTGACGCGGCATGATAGCGTCTTGTCAATCTTCAATGTTAAAATGGTGCGGTGTGAACATGATATGAAGCATGAAGTCCAATTAAAATTATGTGTTAAAACTGTTGTTCAAAACAATTGAATTGAATTGATCAAGCAAGTCATTTTACAGTTATGAGGTGTTAGTTTAATACATTTTGTCACAACGCATCCTCTAAATTGTTAATTAACATTTCTTTTTTACTTCATTACAGATAAACTTAAGATCCCTCCCAAAGACCAAGCAACACATCAACGGGAATGATATTCATACAAGGCTGTATCAAGTGTCTAGGATGTTCCTTCTCAATTAAGCAGCAGCCTAAAACTAAGAAACAGCCTAATATTGTACTCTTTACAATTCCTTGTCGTTACATAGGACCTGAAGTCAAGACGCTTACAGTTTCATTCACAACAACGTTCTTGACCATTCATTACGGTACGTCAAGAACATGAAATAATATAGGTGGGTCAAATGAACCCCGGTATGTAATATCATCTTTACCCAAGACTTATGATAGAGGAAGAAGATCCTTTTTAGTTTTGGACATATTTTTAAGGTAGAATAGGACCGACAAGATTTAATTGTTTAAAACACCATTAATTTATGTTACCCACAGTTATGTTTTGTTCACATTTTTAAAATTATTATCCTGGCATGTTAGTCTTAAGAGATTAATTCTTTTTTGCTTTACGTCGCACCGACACAGATAGGTCTTCTGGCGACGACGGGACAGGAAAGGGCTAGGAGTGGGAAGGAAGCGGCCGTGGCCTTAATTAAGGTACAGCCCCAGCATTTGCCTGGTGTGAAAATGGGAAACCACGGAAAACCATTTTCAGGGCTGCCGACAGTGGGGTTCGAACCTACTATCTCCCGAATACTGGATACTGGCCGCGCTTAAGCGACTGCTTAGGAGATTATTAACGTTTGTATGTTATACTTATATATGGTTAAAAAGGTCCCAAACCTTGACCTAAAGGTTGTCTACAGGCTGAAGATGCCCAAGTAATGGGTGATACATGTACCTGACCTGATAAGTCTACATAAATTCATGTAGATTCAAACCACATTAAGCGTGGAAAGTATTGAATAGGTGGTTTTATTAAATTATCCTTGAGATTCTATGCCTAACACACCGGTTAGTCGAGCAGCTCATCTTGTTTCTCCCAATTCTTCCCAGCCCAAACATTGCAAATATTTTTGTAACGCTACTCTTTTGTTGGAAATCACCCAGAACAAATTAAGCTGCTTTTCTTTGGATTTTTTCCAGTTCTTGAATCAGGTAATCCTGGTGAGGGTCCCATACACTGGAACCATACTCTAGTTGGGGTCTTACCAGAGACTTACATGCCCTCTCCTTTACATCCTTACTACAACCCCTAAACACCCTCATAACCATGTGCAGAGATCTGTACCCTTTATTTACAATCCCATTTATGTGATTACCCCAATGAAGATCTTTCCTTATATTGACACCTAGATACTTACAATGATCCCCAAGAAAAACTTTACCAGGTGAGTTGGCCGTGAGCATAGAGGCGCGCGGCTGTGAGCTTGCATCCGGGAGATAGTAGGTTCGAATCCCACTATCGGCAGCCCTGAAAATGGTTTTCCGTGGTTTCCCATTTTCACACCAGGCAAATGTTGGGGCTGTACCTTAATTAAGGCCACGGCCGCTTCCTTCCAACTCCTAGGCCTTTCCTATCCCATCGTCGCCATAAGACCTATCTGTGTCGGTGCGACGTAAAGCCCCTAGCAAAAAAAAAAAAGAACTTCTTTCACCCCATCAATGCGGTAATTAAAACCGAGAGGACTTTTCCTATTTGTGAAACTCACAACCTGACATTTAACCCCGTTTATCAACATACCATTGCCTGCTGTCCATCTCACAACATTATCAAGGTCACGTTGCAGTTGCTCACAATCTTGTAACTTATTATTCTATACAGAATAACATCATCTGCAAAAAGCCTTACTTCTGATCCACTTGTTTACTCATATCATTTATATATGTAAGAAAACATAAAGGTCCAATAATACTGCCTTGGGGAATTCCCCTCTTAATTATTACAAGGTCAGATAAAGCTTCGCTTACTCTAATTCCCTGAGATCTATTTTCTAGAAATGTGGCAACCCATTCAGTCACTCTTTTGTCTAGTCCAATTACACTCATTTTTGCCAGTAGTCTCCCATGATCCACCCTATCAAATGCTTTAGACAGGTCAATCGCGATACAGTCCATTTGACTTCCTGAATCCAAGATATCTGCTATTTACAAATTAACACATACATAACCTTAATCATAGTACCACAAACAAAACACTTCGCTTTGAGAACATCAACAAAGCTGCCATTTTAGACAACTGCCGATCACTTCAACATGGAGACTGCAAACACTGCATGTCACAAGTATATTCTTGCTACACCATAACTCTACTAATAACTCCTTTCTGCCGTCAAGACCACCTCCTTATATACGTGTCTGGCCAGGCTTCTAGAAAGCTGCATTACAAAAAATACCTTCACAAATATTCTAGAGTGCTTAACAACATTGTTACACGTACATACATTACATACATTATCATTATAGACTGTTATGCCTTTCAGCGTTCAGTGTGCCAGCCTCTGTGAATTTACTAAACGTCGCCACAATCCTCTATTTGCAACTGGTGTTGTGGCCTCATTTAGTTCTATACCTCTTATCTTTAAATCGTTAGAAACTGAGTCTAACCATCGTCATCTTGGTCTCCCTCTACTTCTCTTACCCTCCATGGCAGAGTCCATTATTCTCTTAGGTAACCCATCCTCCTCCATTCGACATCGTTATAATGTATAGAATATTCTACCATGATCTAGTGCCATTCTGGAAGTTAGTGTGTTTCAAAATACCATAGTGGATTACAAATTATATATACAGGTAAGAATAAATTATATAATATTAATTTACAGGTATTTACATTGACTGAACTCATATAAATATTTATGTACAGCACATGTTTCACGGCATAACCTCACACACAATGCAATCATTTGACTATATAAATAATAATAATAATTCGAGCTCGATGTTTGGATTACTTTCCCATGGGTGAAATAATATTGTTTTTAATTTATATCTGTTTATCACACTTGCGTCAATGTCACTTTCTTTAAATTAAGGGCCAAATCTAATTGTGCTACACAGTTCGCACCCGCAACCCCACAGGCGTGGGACAAAGCAGTAGAAAAAGAAGGCCTAGAAATATTTAGTTCATTACAGATCAGATAGTGGTCCGTGTCATTGAAAAAAAACCAGAAAACCCTCACATTCCTAACAGATATCCTGAATTCAAAGTTGGTTAAGATATTGCCTATTATGGACCTCGTGCCCCTTGTCCTCCCATGTTTAGTGGTGAATAGCCTTAAATTTGAAGAATATATTCATAACTGCTAATCCCATACTAGCACAGAAGTCCAGGAAGCACTTCCCATTCGTATTAGCTTCCATATCTTCCCCACATTTACCAATCACCCTTTTGTATCCTTCAGTTCTATTTCCACTCTCGCATTTAAATTGCCCGTTAGCACTTCACCACGATTATGATGTCACTCAATGCTGTATAAAACTTGTCAACTTCATCCTCATCTGCACCCTCATATGATGAATACACTGAGACAATTCTCATCCTAATTCATCCAATTGCAAAATCTCTCATTTGTGTGCCTAACAGAAACTATATTGCATGCAATGGTGTTCCTGAATAACAGCCCTACCCCACACTCTGCCCTTCCCTTTTTAACACCCCTCAAATACACTTTATAATCTCCTATCTCTTCCTCGTTATCTCTCCTTACCTGATTGTCATTAACAACCAACACATCCAGATGCATCCTCTTTGCTGACTCAGCCAATTCTAGTTTCTTCCACAAAAATCCTCAGCCTGTTTCCAGTCATTCGACTGGTTAGGAATGGAATGGATGAAGCCCCTTCTAGCAACGAGGATAGGAATGATGCCGGCTGCTGAAGCCTATTGCACTTGTTTTATTTCTCCATAGGCCCCAATTATATTGATACTTCCCCATCAAATTCCATTTCGTTTTCCAAGTTGTTTCCTGGGAGTCCCTCACCTGTCAAACGGAAGTGGGACTCTGTTACTCTCATAGGTCCGAGGCTTGCTTAAAACGTTCTGAGCATGCTCGGTGAAAATTCTGTGAAGCAGGATGCTACCCTTACTTACACATAGTCCGAGTGAGGATCTCTCCTCTAATGGGTTAGGGGCCACTGGTTGATTGTATAGTCCTAGCCGCCTGAGCTTACGGAGGACCTGGCTCAGGATATGTCCAAGATGCCTACTCCCCTTCCATAGTAACTTGTATCCTGACTCTCAGCACCACTTACTGGGCCACTCAGCCATTGCCCATTGTTCACAAACTAGGACATGACTACAGTAACCTGCACCATGAACCACTAAAGAAGTTCTGAAACATAGACAAGTGAATGAACAGATTTTAGAACCTTTTCTTATAAATTTACTCAACAGTGATGAAATAGATGTCGGCTAATCTCTCGGTGAAAGAGAATTCAGACGCAATTTTGTAGGTGAAGAAGACACACTAATGGTCTGAATAGATTACATTGTTAAGGTATGTTTTATTCAGTAATACAACGTTGCTTGTGATTTTTATTTACAAATTGATCTAACTTGAAATGCTTTTGAATTTGAATCCAAAATTAGGTGTAGTGAAACAGTCATAGCTTTGATTAAATGAAAATCCACAGTCTGTTTCCAGTTTCAACCTTGTCAGGAATGGAATGAATGAAGCCTCCATCCAGCAGTGAGGATAGGAACTCTGCCGGCTGCCGAAGCCTGTCACATTCCTCCGGGGCAATGATTATTGACTGACAGATGAAGTTAAATGATATTGGAATGTGTTGCTGGAATGAAAGATGACAGGGAAAACTGGAGCACCCGGAGAAAAACCTGTCCTGCCTCCGCTTTGTCCAGTACAAATCTCACATGGAGTGACTGGGATTTGAACGGCGGAACCCAGTGGCGAGAGGCCTGATCCAAGGAGGCTTCAGCTTTGATTAAATGCGGGCAGTAAATATAGCATGTTACATATAGCACCATTAAGAGACATCTTACTTCAGATGTCAATATTTTACAATAAATAATTCAAGAGGTAAGGTAAGGGTTATTCTGCCCGAAGGCAGGTCCGAACCTCCGCAGAGGTGTTCCTGAGCCGGAGTTTACGTGCGGTAGGGTGGCCAGTTCCTTTACACTCCTCCATTCCCTTACCCCCACCAACAGCGCGTGGCAACCCATCCAACTCCTGACCACGCCCAATGTTGCTTAACTACGGAGATCTCACGGGATCCAGTGTTTCAACACGGCTACGGCCGTTGGCTAATTCAAGAGGATGTAATTAATTTTTAATACAGTATGTGGCAAAACAAACTATATCGAAATTGGAAAATGTGCTCTGAACATGAAAGTACATCCTTAGAACGTGCAAGGTGACAGTGGCAATACATATCTATCTGCACCGGTACAGCATGTTTTCAAAATGTGCACCCTCACATTTTGTATACTGTTCATAACGGTCCTGTATATTGTTGAACATGTTGATGGAAACAGGTCTGCAAGGACACAAAAATGACTGTATTTTCTTTCGTAATTCAGCAACATACTACGTTGATCATCTGACTGGATAGTACATTCTTTCAGCAAGCCCAGTCTGGGGCCATGAGATCTGCGCAGTGGGAAGAGTACAGGAATTCAATTTGAACAATGCATGACATGAGAGGATGCAATGTGTGACACAGTTCATACATACGACCCCACCGGATGTGGAAAAAGGCAGCATCAGCTGAAAAAGTTATATTGCCCTTAAAGAAGAAATATACCATGTATATGCAAATAAACTGTGCATTTTTTTCCTGGAATTTAGCAAAGGAAAACTTGGTGCACACACTATTTGAAATAAGGTTGGTACCACTGCATCTCAAACAATGGATCCTGTTAGACTGTAGTGTTGCCTGGCCTTGGTCTGTGTGATGTCAGTAACACGTTAGAAGTGAAGTGTGAGGGTTGCCTACCCAACAGCATGTGAAGATTATAATGCATTTCTTAAATGAAATTTGTACTTTATTCAGTTTAGGAGTACATCAAAATGTAGAATTAATTTCTTATAAATAAAATGCCAATTAACACCAATTTTTAAACTTAAATTCTTTCCTATAATGAGAATGCGTAGATTATTCACATGTGTATGGTAAGTTCCTGTATTGTTTACGTTGTATACCTATATGCCATCGTATACCGCCACTGACATTTTATGTTTATGATTTGAGAACAACCTGGGACACTGCATTTCATCCCTCTGCACGTGTGTCATGTATGGTAGCGACAACATAACACACTGTTAAAGTAGCACTTAATTTTGACGTGGACTATACTTTCTCTTGTTAGTATTATTTGATTTGGTTAATAATGCCTGCACCGAGCTCGATAACTGCAGTCGCTTATGAGCGGCCAGTATCCAGTATTCGGGAGATACTGTAGTAGGTTCGAACCCCACTGTCGGCAGCCCTGAAAATGGTTTTCCGTGGTTTCCCATTTTCACACCAGGCAAATGCTGGGGCTGTACCTTAATCAAGGCCACGGCCGCTTCCTTCCCACTCCTAGCCCTTCCTTGTCCCATCGTCGCCATAAGACCTATCTGTGTTGGTGCGACGTAAAGCAACTGACAAAAAAAAAATAATGCCTGCTCATACTACCAGTGTTTATAACTAGCATCCTTACTAGATTTTCATAAAATGATCTTCAAAATATTGATGTATACAAAAAAAAACTCAGGTTAGTTTATCTCAGTTTTTTTTTTTTTTTTTTTTTCTTGTATTGCTGGAGTCACAGTGGTTTGCTTTTTGTTTTGGGCAGAGCTGTAAGGTCGGATGCCCTTCCTGACATCACATGATTTTTCAGGTGAAAATTCCTACCCATGATCGACAAGGTTTCCAACCTCAGCCATCTGGTAAGAAAGCCTGCAGGTAGGCCGCTGTGCTAACCACATCGCCAAAATATTGATGCATACAAGTGATTTGGATTCCTCATCATAAAATTTTTCAAGATATTCCACTCCAGAATGTTAACAACTTACAGTGTTGATAGTAGCATGGGGACTTGGGTTGGCAAGGTGTCCCCTCGACATTAACTTCTGCTGCCATTCAGTCTGAAAGATATAACATATGGCCACAGTGTTCTCGCCAGAAATTTTCAACAGCCAGGTAAGGAATTATACATAAAAATTGAATATGATAAAATTTTTCCCCTCAGGGCATTAACAATAATATCAGACAAACGTTATCTGCAAAATTGAACTAGTTTAGTGTTATCACGAACAAGACATAATAGAATATTTTGAACTTCTACTGTTCTACTGCTCGATCATAATCATGTAACACCGGGACTTAGCACTGTTGCTGTGGAGTGCCAAACGGGTTTGTGACATCTTGCGGAATCGAGTGCTTGCATGCGATACCATGCTAATCCAGGCACCGCTCACACATGATACTAGGTGATAGTCAAGTTAAACATTTAATCTCCGATGAAAATGATGCAATTATGCTGATGAAGGTTTATCATTTAAACAAACAATTTTACCATATATAAATGTTAATTTGGAACACCCAATGACTCAAATATGTAATAATAATAATATTATGTAACTAGCACACATCTAGCTAATGTCAGCTGGGCAATCTGTAAAAATGGCAGGGCTACAACTTAATTTTTGTACAGTATTTGTATAATCCACTATTTTCTACTATTCCTGGACATCGAAAAGGCTTATGATAGTATACCAAGGGAGTGTATCTGGGAAAGCCTAGAAGAGCTGGGAGTTCGTGACAGTCTCATTGCAAAAGTGAACGTGCTGTATGAAAAAAACAGAAGAGTGCAAGTGGATTGCGGGCTGTCAAAGTGGTTTGAAATGAAGAGAGGAGTACAGCAAGGCAGTGCTTTGTCACCCTTCCTATTTATCACTGTGATAGATGCCATAACAAAGGCACTAAAAAGGAAGCAGCAGCAGGACTTCCTTAAGTTTATTCCAGTTTTTTCTTGTATCGCTGGAGCAACTCTGACTTGCTGACTGATTTGGGCGGGGCTTTAAGGCCGGATGCCCTTCCTGACACCACATGATTTTTCAGATGAAAATTCCTATCCGTGATCGACAAGGATTCCACCCTCAGCCATCTGGCAAAAAAGCTTTCATCTTTGCAGACTACGTGATGATCTGGGGTGAAACCGAAAATGATGTGGAGGCAAAGCTGCAGAAATAGATCCAAGAGTTTGAGAGGTACGATTTAAATATCAACAAGGCTAAGACAGTGGTGATAAAGTTACAGAGGGGAGATGACAAACCACAAATCAGAATGGATGACACCAATCTGGGCAGTGTTTCAATATTGATGTACTTGGGTGGTATAGTATTGTAACGTGTTGGCGGGGTAAATAAGTAAATAAATGAGTACAGCACCTGGTAGCGTCCTATTTCTACGATTTATTAACTGAGCACTACAATTACAGATTTACACACACACAGACGATAGCCAAGCTTTCAACTTACACAAGTACACAGTTACACACTTATATGGTTCGCGCACTCTCTCTCTCTTAGTTTCTCTGCCGGGCTGAGTGGCTCAGTCGATTGAGGCGCTGACCTTCTGACCCCAACTTGGCAGGTTCGATCCTGGCTCAGTCCAGTGGTATAGGTGCTCAAATACGTCAGCGTCGTATCGATAGATTTACTGGCACGTAAAAGAACTCCTGCGGGACAAAATTCCGGCACCTTGGCGTCTCCGAAAACTGTAAAAGAGTAGTTAGTGGGACGTAAAGCAAATAGCATTATTATTACTTAGTTTCTCTTATGTTCCATCTACAATGACACACACACAGTCATTGATTATTTACAGTACACTCTCTCAGCCACTCAGTCACACTCGTTAGCGCTGTCACGGTCCACAGCCTACACATCAGTTTCGCAGGTCGGGATAGTATCCGCTTTTCACTCAATCCGTCGAACCCCATTCGCAGTCTACACACGTCGTTACCCAGTATACCCTTCTTCGCCACTCCAGAACACCCAAGGTTCTTCTCCAGGAGCCAGCCTCAAGGGACACACACACACACATCAGGGAAACAGGAACGAGTCCTCGGCCCCAACAGGCACTCCATCAGGCTGCACTCTCCCAGGCCATCACTGACTGCGCTCTAGTGAACTCAATCTTGCTCTCATTCACTCACTAACTCTTAACTGGCTGTCCGACTCGTTGGCTGAACGGTCAACATACTCGCCTTCAGTTCAGAGGGTCCCGGGTTCGATTCCCGGCCGGGTCGGGGATTTTAACCTTAATTCCTACGGCACGGGGCTGGGTGTATGTGTTGTCTTCATCATCATTTCATCCTCATCACGACGCGTAGGTCGCCTACGGGAGTCAAATAGAAAGACCTGCACCTTGGCGAGCCGAACCCGTCCTGGGATATCCCGACACAAAAAAGCCATACGACATTTCATTTTTCTAACTAACTGACTCACTCCAAGTTACTCCTCTCCTTATGTACCTGCTCTGGGCCTTCCAGAACAGTCCAGATGCTAGATGTATCCAGGAACCTCGCGAGATAGAAGACTCCAGATTAATCTTCCAGTCGTTTCCGTAGTCCTCCGCTGCGGGACCGCAGGCAGAGGCGAGAGTGGCTGGCCTAGCACTAAAGTGCTGCACGCGATTGGCACGGATGAAGTAAGGGGGTGGGCCGAATACGGTGACGAGGCGGGCCCGTAGCAAGTTGGCATGGCGGACACTATAACCATTACACTATCAAAAGACAACCTTGTAAAATATGAGGTGGACAGTCGAATTAGCAAGGCAACTCAATTTTTCCACCAAGTAAGGCAACAGCTGTGAGATGAACAAGTACCATTGGAAGCTAAGATGACATTATATAAATCATATTATACACCCATCCTCACGTATAGCCTGGAAACTACCATGTTAATGAGACAAGACAACTCAAAACTCCACGCTGCAGAAATGAAGTTCCTACGCACCATGATACAGAAAACCAGGAAGGACAAATTCAGGAATGAAGAAGTCCGAGAGGAGGTGGGAATCGGAGACTCCCTACTACAGAAGATCCAGAAAGCAAGACTGAAGTGGTTTGGGCCATGTAAGAAGGGTGAGTGCAAGCAGGACTTCAAGAAGAGAATATGAAAGAGAAGAGAAAGGAAAAAGACCAGTGGGCAGACCCAGAGTAAATGGATGAATCTGGTGAAGAAAGATGTCGAGGAGAGAGGACAAGATTGAGAGATCACAAGAGAACAGTGGGTCATGGACAGACAAAGATGGAGAGGGCTCATACACCACACCTGGGCAACTGGAGATGGTCAACAGGAATGATGATGACTTGTATAATTGTCAAATTGGTAACAGTTCAGATTATATTTCCAGTTCTAGGGAGTTAATAGGATTTGAAAATTAGCATTTGTGCTTTCCCTAGATGAATATAGGCATTGGTATTACAGTGTTTTTCGTGCAGTTGTCATGCAAGTTGTCGGAAAGTTAGTTACTTAATAAGGGAAAAAGCAAACTATAGTTCACATTACATAAAACTGCATTCACTGAAGCGTTGTTGGCAATATGATTTAACTCTGCTATACAGAAGCTTGCATTCTTTTGAAAACTGGAAGTACAGGTCTGTAGCCCCAGGCTACTCTGCAACAAGCAAAGATTTTAGCTTGCGCTAAAGTGCACATGACCCTCTGCAGGTGGGGGACGCACATGTAGAATACACTCGCGGTACCTCCTGCCTGTCATAAGAGGCGACTAAAAGGGGCGACCTAGGCGCGGATATGGATTGCGGTTTGGTATAATGTGTTGGACCTCCTGTGGATGGGAGAGGCTGAATACATTCACAGGTAATCCCTGCCTGTCGTAGAAGGTGACTAAAAGGGTCGTGGCCATGGTCCTTTCTTTATTTTTTTATTGATTACATACATACATACATACATACATACATTATCATTATAGACTGTTTTGCCTTTCAGCGTTCAGTCTGCAAGCCTCTGTGAATTTACTAAACGTCGCCACAATCCTCGATTTTCAACTAGTGTTGTGGCCTCATTTAGTTCAATACCTCTTATCTTTAAATCGTTAGAAACCGAGTCTAACCATAGTCGTCTTGGTCTACCTCTACTTCTCTTACCCTCCATAGCAGAGTCCATTATTCTCCTAGGTAACCTATCCTCCTCCATTCGCCTCACATGACCCCACCACCGAAGCCGGTTTATGCGTACAGCTTCATCCATCGAGTTCATTCCGAAATTAGCCTTTATCTCCTCATTCCGAGTACCATCCTGCCATTGTTCTCACCTGTTTGTACCAGCAATCATTCTTACTACTTTCATGTCTGTTACTTCTAACTTACGAATAAGATATCCTGAGTCCACCCAGCTTTCGCTCCCGTAAAGCAAAGTTGGTCTGAAAACAGACCGATGTAAAGACAGTTTTGTCTGGGAGCTGACTTCCTTCTTACAGAATACTTTTGATCGCAACTGCGAGCTCACTGCATTAGCTTTACGACACCTTGATTCAATCTCACTATATTACCATCCTGGGAGAATACACAACCTAAATACTTGAAATTATCGACCTGTTCTAGCTTTGTATCACCAATCTGACATTCAATTGTGTTGAATTCCTTACCTACTGACATCAATTTAGTCTTCGAGAGGCTAATTTTCATACCATACTCACTGCACCTATTTTCAAGTTCCAAGATATTACACTGCAGGCTTTCGGCACAATCTGCCATTAAGACCAAGTCGTCAGCCTAGGCCAGACTGCTTATTACATTTCCACCTAACTGAATCCCTCCCTGCCATTTTATACCTTTCAGCAGATGATCCATGTAAACTACGAACAGCAAAGGTGAAAGATTACAGCCTTGTCTAACCCCTGTAAGTACCCTGAACCAAGAACTCGTTCTACCATCAATTCTCACTGAAGCCCAATTATCAACATAAACACCTTTGGTTGATTCTAATAATCTACCTTTAATTCCATAGTCCCCCAGTATGGCAAACATCTTTTCCCTCGGTACCCTGTCATATGCTTTCTTTATATCTATGAAACATAAACAAAACTGCCTATTCCTCTCGTAGCATTTTTCATTTACTGAAAATCTGATCCTGACAGCCTCTCTGTGGTCTGAAACCACACTGGGTTTCATCCAACTTCCTCTCAACCACTGATCGCACCCTCCCTTCCAAGTTGCCAGTGAATACTTTGCCTGGTATACTAATCAATGAGATACCTCGATAGTTGTTGCAATCCATCCTGTTCCCTTGCTAATAGATAGATGCAATTACTGCTTTTGTCCAATCTGAAGGTACCTTACCAACACTCCATGCTAATCTTACTACTCTATGAAGCCATTTCATCCCTGCCTTCCCACTATACTTCACCATTTCAGGTCTAATTTCATCTGTTCCTGCTGCTTTATGACAATGGATTTTATTTACTATCCTTTCCACTTCCTCAAGCATAATTTCACCAACATCATTTTCCTCCTCCTCATGAGCTTGGCTGTTCGCAACACCACAAGGATGATTTCCTTTTACATTGAGAAGATGTTCAAAATATTCCCTCCACCTCTCCAGTGATTCCCTGGGATCTATTATGAGTTCACCTGAATTACTCAAAACACTGTTCATTTCTTTTTTCCCTCCCTTCCTAAGATTCTTTATTACTGTTCAGAAAGGTTTCCCTGCTGCTTGACCTAGCCTTTCCAGGTTATTACCAAAATCTTCCCATGACTTCTTTTTGGATTCAACAACTATTTGTTTTGCTCTGTTTCTTTCATCTACGTACAAATCCCTGTCTGCCTCGGCCCTTGTTTGGAGCCATTTCTGATAAGCCTTCTTTTTACGTTTACAGGCTGCTCTCACTTCTTCATTCCACCAAGATGTTCGCCTTTTCCCATCTTTACACACAGTTGTTCCTAGGCATTCCCTTGCTGTTTCTACTACAGCATCCCTGTATGCCACCCATTCACTTCTATATCCTGAACCTGTTCTTAACTTCTCGCTAATCATATCCATGTACTTCTAATTTCCTCGTCCTGGAGATTTTCTACCCTTATTCGTTTGCAGACAGATTTCACTTTCTCTACCCTAGGCCTAGAGATACTTGGTTCACTACAGATCAGATAGTGGTCTGTATCATCGAAAAATCCGCGGAAAACTCGTACATTCCTGACAGATTTCCTGAATTTGAAGTCTGTTAAGATATAGTCTATTATGGATCTGGTTTTTGAGGGTTAATTGTAGACCTATTCCAAATTTTTTGTGCGACTACGCTCGAAAGCCCGTGTCAGTAACCACGCAGGAAGCGGCGGGTGGGAGTGTCATGTACCCGGGCAGTAGTATCCACCTGACAACACAGATCCCCGCACAGCCGAATGCCAGAAGGACATATTCTTATTTATTTATTTGTTTATTTATTTATTTATTTATTTATTTATTTATTTATCTATCTGTACACACTATGGGGTACATGCTAGTGCGGGTGATTGGAGGAAGGGAGTCTTAGTACTCATTGCCTCAGTCCTCCCGTATTAGGCATCGTCCACCCTCGGACCCCGGGCAGTATCGGCTATGACCAGGTGGGTATTGCCTTGGCTGCTTGGTTCAGCTACAGAGACCTCTGATTGGAGTGGGTGGCATTCAGGGAGGATGATTTCGGGCATGGCGTCGAAACCATTTCCGCCTGCCTCCTCGGGTAGTTCGCTACCCAAGTCGTTAACTTTTAATTCCCTAAGGGGGGCAACCCCTTGGGAACATGCACAGCGTATTAGTCTGGGTTCCAGCTTCCCAAGGTTCCTGGTTGCTACCAGAACCGATGGGCATGATTTTAAGCTGGTTAAATCGATTCTTTTCAGTCGACACATTGAAGGTGTGTACGATGAACTTGAGGACCTGAAGAAAATGTGCAATGGTGGTTTGCTTCTGAAGATGAGCACTGCGCTCCAAGCAGATCGGTTGCTTAAATGCGACCACTTTGGCGACATCCCTGTCAAAGTGGAAGAGCACAAAACCTTGAATCTGGTTCGTGGAGTTATTTTCCACTGTGATCTCGTTCTGAACACTGACAATGAATCGATGGAAGACATGAAGCACCGTGGCATGACCCACGTCCGGCGTATCACATACAAAGTCAACGGTGGAGACATTGCCATGGGTGCGTTCATAGTCTCCTTCAAATTGTCAGTGTTGCCAGAGAAAGTCAAGGTAATAACCTATCGTAGCGATGTGAGGCTGTACATCTGCCCTGTTATGTGATGCTATCAATGCCAGAGATTCAGACACATGGTATCTTATCGTTCAGTGTGTGTGTGTGGTACGTGTGGAAGAGTAGCTCATGGCGTGAAGGAGTGCACAACTCCGTACAAGTGCACTAACTGCTCTGGTCTTCATTCTCCTCGAGATCGGAACTGTCAGACTTATCTGAGTGAGAAGAAGATCCAGGAGATAAAGACCCTGGATGGTCTTTCCTACCAGGAAGCGTGCCGTAAGTTAAATTCTCTGAATGCCCCGGCGAAAACATTAGACTTCAGCATGATAGCACAGTCTCTCCCAGGTTCGTCATTTTCCCTTGAAACAGCTTCCATGAAGATTGCTGCACCCCACAAAGAGAACGAGCTGTAAGGCGGGTCCACCCCGGCTTTCCACCACCGATAAGCCTGTGGCGGTTAAGAAACCTACGCCAGCATAGCAGGGGAAGAAGACAACGTCTCCTTCCCTCCCTAGGTCGGTGAAAGCCACGCCTAAACCTGCGGAAGTGGCATCGTCAGCCAGGGCTGGGAAATCACCTTCCAGCACATCTAAATAAGAATCAACGGTGGGGAAGAAGAGTGCCCTTACCAGGCGTTCTTCCACATCTCCTACAAATGGGGCCTTACGCCCTCCACCCGGAGGGTCTGACCCTGTGCCAGCGGGTTTCCCTCCTGGAAAACCTGCTCACTCCCCTCGTAGGAAAAAACCCTGTCCCCGGACTTCATCGAAGAAATCCAAGGCATGCATCACCTCGTCTGGTGATGAATTTCAGACCAGGTCATCATACTGTCTTGAGAAACTTTCGACTATGCTGGACAGAACGACATTATGTTAGGGCTTCTGGTGGAGTTGGCATTTTTGTCCATTCTGATACCTACAGCGAAGAGATCCCACTGAGAACGCCGCTGGAGGCTGTAGCAGTTCGCGTTCCGCTGCCTGACATAGCAACAGTTTGTAATGTTTAGTTTCCACCAGGCCAGCCTCTTAACATAAATTATAATTGAGGTTATAGATCAGCTTCCTCGTCCCTTCCTCTTATTGGGCGATTTTAACGCTCATCACCCCATATGGGGCTCTGATGTGCCTTGCCCCAGGGGAAGGGAGTTGGAAACAATAGTAACAGAGCTGGATTTATGTATTTTTAACACAGGCGAACCAACTCATTTCAGTGTACGTTACGGCACATACTCTCGCATAGACTTAAGTCTGCAGCTGAACATTGGTTCCACTGTTTCGGTGGAATACACACGATGATCTTTGTGACAGTGACCATTTTCCCATTATTCTTACTTTGTTACAACAAAAATCCATCAAGGTTCCTCCTCGATGGGTTGTTAAACATGCTGATTGGCCAAAGTTCACATCCCTAGCTGTCTTTAATGCCGATACCACGCGGATCGTAGATGGCGAAATAACTTACATAACACAAGTTATCCTTGCTGCTGCTGAGGAGTCTATTCCCTCCTTCTCGGGGCCTCCTCGCCGAAAACTCGTTCCTTGGTGGAACAAAGAAATTGCAGCAGCTATCAAAGAATGCCATCGAGCCCATAAACGTTATCGTAGGCAGTCTACTGTGGCCAACTTGGTAACATTTAAGAAACTACGTGCTAAGGCACGAGGTCTTATTCGCCAAAGTAAGAAAGCTTCGTGGGAGAGATATGTGTCGTCTATGATGTCACATACTCCATCATCTCAAGTGTGGACTAAACTTCGACGAATTTCGGGTATCCAAGGATCATCTTCGGTACCGGGAATTTCCATTGCAGGCAGTCTCGTCACTGAACCTCTCAACTGCTAACCATCTCGCAAGTCATATCGTGGATGTGTTTGGCTCCGGGAATTACCATCGTGATTTCCTTGCTCTGATGCGGGAGGCAGAACGTCATCACCTTAGTTTTGCCACTCATGCTTCCGAGGACTATAACGTGCCCTTTACGGAGTGGGAACTCCAAAACGCCTTGGCGCTTTGCACGGACACTACTCCTGGGCCAGACAATGTCCATGATCAGATATTGAAACACCTTAGTAAGGATAGTCTATATCTTCTTCGCGTGTTCAACCGAATCTGGATAGAGGGTGATTTTCCGTCTACGTGGCGAGAGGGCATAGTAATTCCTGTCCTCAAGCCTGACAAAGATCCTAAATATGCAGGAAGTTACAGACCGATTTGTCTTACAAACTGCCTGTGCAAGCTATTTGAGAGGATGGTAAATCGCCGACTTATCTGGTGTCTGGAGAAACAAAGACTATTATCTGAGTACCAGTGTGGTTTTCGAGCCACTCGCTCGACCACTGACTATTTCGTACACCTGGAGAGCTCTATCCAGGATGCGTTTCTCCGCAAGCAGCATTTGGTAGCTGTTTTCTTTGACTTAGAAAAGGCCTAGGACACCACATGGCGATATGGTATCCTTTCAGTCCTGCATCAGTGGAGATTCCGAGGTAACTTGTAACCGTACGTATGTACGACTCCCGAGTTTTTAGGTTAGGAAATTTTCGTATATAGTTTGTTAGGTTAAAATCATGTAATTTTGTTTATTTACCATATAAAAAGACGTAATACACTGACTGACAGTGACAATGCAACACCAAGGAGGAGTGGTTCGAAAGGGATGAAAGTTGGGGAAAAAACAGAGACGGCACGGATGAATAATTGATGTTTATTTCAAACCGATATGCAGGTTACACAATGCGCACGGCATCGACTCAGTAGGATGTAGGACCACCGCGAGCGGCGATGCACGCAGAAACACGTCGAGGTACAGAGTCAATAAGAGTGCGAATGGTGTCCTGAGGGATGGTTCTCCATTCTCTGTCAACCATTTGCCACAGATGGTCGTCCGTACGAGGCTGGGGCAGAGCTTGCAAACGGCGTCCAATGAGATCCCACACGTGTTCGATTGGTGAGAGATCCGGAGAGTACGCTGGCCACGGAAGCATCTGTACACCTCGTAGAGCCTGTTGTGAAATGCGAGCAGTGTGTGGGCGGGCATTATCCTGCTGAAACAGAGCATTGGGCAGCCCCTGAAGGTACGGGAGTGCCACCGGCCGCAGAACATGCTGCACGTAGCGATGGGCATTTAACGTGCCTTGAATACGCACTAGAGGTGACGTGAAATCATACGCAATAGCGCCCCAAACCATGATGCCGCGTTGTCTAGCGGTAGGGCGCTCCACAGTTACTGCCGGATTTGACCTTTCTCCACGCCGACGCCACACTCGTCTGCGGTGACTATCACTGACAGAACAGAAGCGTGACTCATCGGAGAACACGACGTTCCGTCATTCCCTCATCCAAGTCGCTCTAGCCCGGCACCATGCCAGGCGTGCACGTCTATGCTGTGGAGTCAATGGTAGTCTTCTGAGCGGACGCCGGGAGTGCAGGCCTCCTTCAACCAATCGACGGGAAATTGTTCTGGTCGATATTGGAACAGCCAGGGTGTCTTGCACATGCTGAAGAATGGCGGTTGACGTGGCGTGCGGGGCTGCCACCGCTTGGCGGCGGATGCGCCGATCCTCGCGTGCTGACGTCACTCGGGCTGCGCCTGGACCCCTTGCACATGCCACATGTCCCTGCGCCAACCATCTTCGCCACAGGCGCTGCACCGTGGACACATCCCTATGGGTATCGGCTGCGATTTGAAGAAGCGACCAACCTGCCCTTCCAGCCCGATCACCATACCCCTCGTAAAGTCGTCTGTCTGCTGGAAATGCCTCCGTTGACGGCGGCCTGGCATTCTTAGCTATACACGTGTCCTGTGGCACACGACAACACGTTCTACAATGACTGTCGGCTGAGAAATCACGGTACGAAGTGGGCCATTCGCCAACGCCGTGTCCCATTTATCGTTCGCTACGTGCGCAGCACAGCGGCGCATTTCACATCATGAGCATACCTCAGTGACGTCAGTCTACCCTGCAATTAGCATAAAGTTCTGACCACTCCTTCTTGGTGTTGCATTTGCTCTGTCAGTCAGTGTATTATAAGAAGAATGTATAGTTAGGGAATATTGCATATGTTCATCATTATATTTTGTATAAATTTCCGTTTGGGTAAGAGTCTGTAAATATGGCCTAGCCGTAAGGATTGTGCAACCGGGAAAACTGCGACTATATCGGGAAGGACGGTTGAAGTCAGTTGGATGTGTTGCAACAAGTGGCTTGAAAACACGGGGTACGGCAGGTTGTATCGGTAGAAGAATTGGAGTGAATCAATGTGGACATACATGAGTGGACGGTCTATGTCACATCATATACTCGATAGCCAATGCGAGGGCTTTGGTTTGAGCGAGGTATGGGTTCACAGAGTGACGCGGGAAGAAGTGCCGGTGTGAGCGTTGCTACCAATAACTTTTCAGGACGCGATAACCACGTGTAGCAAGCATATATAAGTGTGTACGCGTGCGCGGCGAGTTATTCTGATTCTGATTCTCATTCTCATTCTGTTTCTGACTCTGATGCTGATACTGTGTGTTTCTCATTTGTACTGGTCTGCGGGAGCGACGTATTTGCGCAGTTTGCTATACGATCTGCTATTGTTCGTGAGTATCTGATACGGAGTGAACATGGTATAATCTCAACGACTGACCGGCTTTGCAGTGGACTTTCTGTAAAAGAAAGTATTTGTTTGGAACTTGTCACCCGAGTATGCAGCTTCAGTTGATGGAGAATTTCGCTGTTTGCTTGCCTCCGGACATGTAACGCTTTCTGTCCAGCCAGCAATTGGAAAGAATTCAAGACGACGAAGAAGTGTAAATAAGGTTAGGGATGCTGTTAGTAAAGAAGGTTGCATCCATATGTAGAGAAATAGTCGTCGTACTTTTCTCTACCAGATTAGGATTCACGGTAACAGTGGAGTGCAGTGGGGCTCTTACCTGGAGGTATGTTAAAAGTATAATGATGTTCTACTTTTAGTGATGATTTTAATGATGTGTAATTTGCCTTTGTAGACGGCAAACGAGTAAATCTCGTGAAGAGATGATTTTGTTGGGTAGTATTGTGTATATTAGCTCTATGTAAACAGCAAGCACTAAGTGGGTTGCAGAAGTGTTTATTTTTGTTGGTGTTTGTCACATATTAGTTCTTATTCGATGTTCTATTTTTATTGGTGAGTTTAATGATGTGTAATTTGCCTTTGTAGACGGCAAACGAATAAATCTCGTGAAGAGATGATTTTGTTGGGTAGTATTGTGTATATTAGCTCTATGTAAACAGCAAGCACTAAGTGGGTTGCAGAAGTGTTTATTTTTGTTGGTGTTTGTCACATAATAGTTCTTATTCTGGGAGTAAAGTCATAGAATCAAACTTTAAGTGAGTCTTTTGTCAGTGGAGTAAGGCTGAACCTGGCATGTTACCCAAATTTAATTTCAGGGGTTATATAGCAACAGGTAAGGTTATAAAGCAAGTCTGGAGCCTCGTCAGCCTGATGACCGTCGCCTTGGGAGAGGGAGTGGCTCGTTGCTCTACATAATTAAATATTCCTGCAATTGTTTTGCAGGTGGCGCCCATTATCCTTGTTATTTACACTTAGTTGAGTCAACGTTTATCTGTTCAGTATTCCATTAGTCTGCAGTAGTTACAAACTTGCCGGTATTTATTGCAAATTTTTTGTCCCTCCATCTATTTATTCCCTGTCCGAGTAGGGAGGACATATTCACAATACCATGTTCAGGAAAATGCAGTCCCACAGGGATCGGTTCTTAGTTTCACTCTGTTTGCGATTGCCATAAACGGTATTGTTGCTGCTGCTGGTTCAGCAGTAATACCGTCACTATATGTGGACAATTTTGCTCTGCACTATAGCTCGCGTAATATGGCAGTCGCCGAGCGACAATTACAGCATGCTATTAGGAGAGTGGAGCAGTGGACCTTCGATCATGGCTTTCGGTTTCCCACCACAAAGACCTCTGTTGTCCACTTTTGTCGGCAACGTACTCTTCACCCACATCCTGAGCTTTATTTAGGAAATGTCGCTATTCCTGTAGTTGACACCAATTTCTTGGGCTCCTTTTTGATAGTACATTATCGTGGGAGCCACATGTGCGGCAGCTAAACGTGCAATGCACCAAGAGGCTTAATCTCTTGAAGTTCCTTAGCAGCACTAATTGGGGAGCTGACAGCATGGTGCTCCTATGCTTCTATAGGGCACATATTTTATCTAGGTTAGACTACGGCAGTGCAGCATATGGCTCAGCAAGACCAAGCGTTCTTGCGAGATTGAATAGTATCCATCACAGCGGGGTTAGGTTGGCAACGGGAGCTTTTCGAACAAGCCCCATAGCTAGCCTGCTCGCTGAATCTGGTGTGCCACCTTTACACCTGAGGCGCCAGTAGCTCCTTCTGTCGTATGGTGCAAATTTGCAACAGATGCCACTTCACCCAAGCTATCCTTGCATATTCAACAATGGGCACCGTCGGCTGTACGCTGCTTGTCCTCGAGCAACGCTTGTATAGTAGTCACAGATTGTTTCACATACCTTCGGTTCCTTACCTTGTCAGACAACCAAGTGGGGTACCTCCGTGGGTAGTACAATGTCCTGAAATAATCCTCGATCTGTACACTGGCCCGAAGGAAAACACGGAGCCTTCGATTTATCGGAAGCACTTTCTGTCCGTTGGTGGCCGGTATCCAGGTTCAGTCGCCGTTTACACGGATGGCTCGAGAACAGACACTAAAGTGGGCTGTGCATTTGTTGTCGACACTGATAGGTTTCTTTTTGCTCTCCCAGAAACCTGCAGTATGTACACAGCAGAGCTCTATGCTATCCGTGAAGTTCTACGGTACGCACTGTCCGATGAGCGCCGACACTTTTTTTGTGTATACCGATTCCTTGAGCTCGCTAGAGTCTATTCATACCTGTTTCCCTGTGCACCCTCTGGTGCAGCGGATCCAGGACCTGCTGGCTGGGTGTTCGGATGCCGGCACCAGAATCACGTTTCTGTGGCTCCCAAGCCACATGGGTGTAGAGGGAAACAAGTTAGCAGATAAGGCTGCCGAGGAGGCAGTTACACTGCCCCCGTTGCCTTTCAAGGTTCCAGGAAGTGATATTCGCTCTCAGCTGAGACATCTCGTTATGTCCCATTGGGAGATGCCGCTCTTCTTCCAAATAAGCTGAGAGCGATAAAGGGTACAGCGAAGGTATGGAGGACTTCCCTTCGGGCTTCTCGGAGGGAAGCAGTGGTATTATGTAGTCTTCAGATCGGCCACGGTATACTATCGCACTCCCATTTATTGAAAGGAGAACCCCCTCCAGTGTGTACTTGCAGCGATCATCTTACCGTGGTACGCATCCTTACGGAGTGCGTGGACCTGGTCGGTCTGCGCCGTAGTCTAATACTCCAAATGCAAAGAGGAGAAGAATTCCACCTAATCAATACATGTTTATTATTGTTATTAAAAATACGGGACCGGTTTCAACCCTAGCGGGTCATCCTCAGCTGGACATACATATACATATAACACATCGTGCAATTGCAAATATTACCCTATCTAAAAAGGAATATTGTGACGGTAACATGTCAGGTTGTACTCCTGAGTAGGGCATTCATCAAATATGCTATCATGCGTGAATGCGCATCTACGAGAACTGAATATTCCTAGACTTAAAACTAGTTTATAAGTATTCATAAAATAAAAACTCCCGCGTACCATCTCCCTCATCCTGCGCGATGACGAGCAGTCCGCAGACTTCGTCATCCGTTTTATGATGGATAGTGTTTTTTTTATTGTGTGTAATGATGTCCTTTGTGCTAGGCCCGGTTTCATCAACACATGTTAAATATATACTAACAAGTAGTTAGTTAATACGGAGTTAGAAATTTAACATCTTGTTAGGTTTCTTGCGTTTCATCAAACTTTTCTTGTGAAATGTTAACTAATCGACTGTTAACTCTCCTAATATTGCGAACTGGTGCGAATCAAGGAGGCAGTGGTACGAAAATGCTGTTTTACAGCGCGCTCCGATGCGCTTTTGTTTGAGCACAGCTGTAAAATATGGCGCGTGAAGTGAAACGGAATCGTAGTTCTAATTTTTCCTCCTTCGAAGAAGAGTTGTTAATTGAATTAGTTAGTAAATATATATATAAGTTATTGAGTGCAAGCGCACAGATGGCTTGACGATAAAAGAAAAGGACGAGGCGCGGGAAAGTCCGCGAGGTTTTCAATGGGGTAAACAGATACTTTTTTTTAGCGGGTATCCGCTGTCACCTAACAAAATCAATTCGTTAATTGTCCCACTTCAAACTGTGCTCCGATATGGGAGTTATTAAATATTGTATTGTCGTGTGCAGAACCAGACTACCTAGCAAGTATATCCCTGATTTGGAGGTTAGGCTCACTAATCGCCTGAACATTAACATTAACAGAGAAATATCCCTTTCGATTACGATATATTTCGGCCCAATTGCCTCCAGGTGATTGGATTCTTACATGTGTGCAATCTATTGCATGTAGAACAAACACCAGGAAAACTTCTTATTTCATAGAAGTCGCGGATAATTTACTGACGCTCTTCTACTGAAGGGAATGTTATATACCTCCTTCTCATGGATGCTATGGCTGCAGACACACGACAAACAACTCTATTAACAGTGGCTTTAGAAATTCCAGCATTGTCTCCGGCCATTATGTGAAAATAACCAGTAGCAAAAACTCGTAATATTATCAGTACCTGCAACATTGGAGAAAGAGGTAGGTTTCTCTTCGTAGGATATTCTAACCTCACTTGAATTTCGTCAACAACCTTAGCAACGACTGTTTTCGATAACCTGTATCTATGAAGAAATTTCGGATCCGTCGCTGAACTCTTCTTCGATCAGGACTGTTTTGTAAAAGATCTAAATAGAGCAATTCCGCCTCGAAAGCGAGATTCACAGCAGCCATTTTGGAACAGGTTGCTAAATGCTAATGTTAGCCATTTAACATTGGAAATGGCTGATGTTAATTTTAATACGCAGTTTAACATTTGTTAATGTTAACATTTGTTGATGAAACGCAAATTTTCTTAAATCGTATGTTAAAATGATTTAACACCTTGTTAAGTACTAACATGTGTTGATGAAACCGGGCCCTAGTGTATTCGTGTTAACTGCGCTTTTCTCCCATTGACTTTGTTTTAGTTCGTGTTGCGTATTTTATGTGTTATTTTAACTTCTAAGTTGAATTAATATATCTGTATTCCAGGCATTCCTTATTCCTTTGTCACCCGTATTTTCCATTATTTTGTTAGCAATAAGGCATTGCAAATTAGATCCACTGATTGTTTTAATCTCATAACCATTTGTCATCACCATTTTTTTTACTTTTTTTAAAGTCCAGTCAGTGGATACATTTTAAAATTTTAATTATCATATCATGTGTCGTCCATCTCGTTTCATTAGGGGCCGATGACCTTCCATGTTGGGCCCCTTTAAACAAAAAGCATCATCATCAAAGTGCACATGTACTGAGCATTAGTGATGGGACATTCAATTCATTTTACTGAATCGATTCATTTGATTCTGTTCACGTTACAGAATCGATACAGTGATCCGATTCACGGCACATTAGAGTTACCGCTCCTACTGCATCTGTGCAATATGTAATGGTAAGACAGCAGAAACAGCATTCATTGTTCGCTGCTGCCATCTGGTCTTCATACTATGAACTCCTTTCTTAGAAAAAAAATGCTAGTCACTCTAATACATCGAAGGTTTCCAGCGACGCAGGATGGGAAAGGTCCTGGATTAGGAATTTAGCGGCCATGGCCTTAATTAAGGTACAGTCCCAGGATTTCCTGGTATAAAAATGGGGAAACTACGCAAAACCATCTTAACGGCTGCCGACGGTGGGATTCGAACCCACCACCCCCCGAATGCAAGCGGATAGCTAC